>NW_026137391.1:3600000-4200000 GCF_009805555.1 Andrographis paniculata | reverse complement strand
CCGGGTTCTTCGAGATATTATGGCGCTTGAATTATCACATCTGAGTGTGAACTCCTTACACTGAATCCCATTATCGCTCAACATTTGTTGTATCTATCATGGTTGTGAACACCCTGCTATGGTGGCAACATATTCGGCCTCGGCGGTAGAGAGTGCAATGCAATTTTGTTTCTTTGAAAACCAGCTTACCAAGTTATCACCGAGATAGAAACACCCACCTGACGTGCTTTTTCGATCATCACAACACCCGGTCTAGTCTGCATCTGTATATCCTCTTGACTCCAATGACGATTTTCTTGAGTACCAAAGACCAATTTCAGAAGTTCCCTTTACATACCTCCGAATTCTTTTTATAGCTTTGAAGTGACATTCTTTGAGATTTGCTTGGTAACGAGCATACACTCCAACACTGAAGCTAATGTCAGGCCTGCTTGCAGTCAGATAGAGTAGACAACCAATCATGCTGCGATATTTTTGTTAATCCACGGATGCTCCCAACTCATGTTTTTGACAACTTATCTTAGACTCCCATCGAGGTTCGAATGCTCTTTGAATTTTTCATATCAAATTTCTTCACCATACTTTGAACATAATTGCTTTGATTGAGAAAAATCTCATCACCACACTGTCGAACTTGCAGTCCCAAAAAGTATTTCAGCTCTTCCATCATAGACATCTCAAACTCATCGGTCATGATTTTCACAATCTTATCCATAAGGAAGTCTGTAGTTGAGGCAAACACAATGTCTTCAAATCCCTTAGGTTGAGCAACATAGACATCTTCTTTCAACCAACCATTTAAAAATTTTGTCTTAACATCAATGTCAAAGATTTTGAACTTCATGGAGCAGGCTATTGAGAGCAGCATTCATACAGCCTCCAATCTTGCAACTAGTGCGAAAGTTTCATCATAATCAAATCCTATCACTTGTGAGTATCCTTGAGCAACCAGTCTAGCTTTGTTTTGAATAATGTTCCCCTTTTCATCAGTTTTATTTTTGAATATCCATTTTGTTCCTATGATGTTAGAACCTTTTGGTGGTCAGACCAGTTTCCATACTTTATTCCTTTCGAATTGTAACAATTCATCTTGCATGGCTGCCACCCATAATTCATCCTTTAAGGTTGTTGTGATGTTCTTTGGTTCCATCTTTGACATGAAGCAGTTTAATCCAGAAAGTTCTCTAAAGTTAAATGACTTCTCCATTGTCAAAATTAGACGTTGGGGATCACCAATAACCTGATTCAAAGAATGATTTATGCTACTCATTGATGGTCTTTCAATTTCTGACATAGAGCTGTTGGTTTCAGAGTCCAGTTCGTCTGATGTCTGGACAATGTGCAACTTTGGTCCACTGTCAATGTTTTTCTTTACGTCTAAACTTCAAGAGTTATCATTCAGTTTCAATCTCTCCTCATCTGAGTTTTGATTCCTTTCTTCACCCAATTCATTGCAGAACTTTACATTAATAGATTCCATGACCTTTCTACTTCTGAGATTAAAGACACGATAAGCTCAATTGTTATTCGAATACCCCAGAAAGATCCCCTCTTCTGCTCTTGAATCACATTTCTCAATTGTTTCTCTATCATTTAGAACATAACATCTGCACCCAAATGTTCAAAAGTACTGCATGTTTGGTGTTTTTTCTTTCCAAATCTCATACGATGTTAACGTCGTGTGAGTTCTCATATAAATCCGATAGACAATGTGGCATGCCCATATTAATTGCCTCTGCCACAAATTCTTGGGAACCTCATTTGCATGCATCATACATCTTGCCATCTCTTGTAACATCTTGTTCTTCTTTTCAACAATGTCATTTTGCTGAGGGGTCTTGGGAGCTGAAAACTCATGTATTATTACTCTTTGACTATAGAAATCCTTAAAGGACTTATTTTTTAATTCTCGCACGTGATCACTCCTGATCCTCATGACCTTGGATCCATTCTCATTTAAAACTTGCTCGCACAGCACCTGAAAATTCTCAAAGGCTTCACTCTTCTCCTTCAAGAATCCCACCCAAGAAAATCTGGAATAATCGTCAACAATTACCATAATATATCTTTTTCCATCAATTTTTACAACTCCAGTCGGCCCCATGAGATATGTATGTAATAGCTCCAAATATCTGTTGTTGGCACGCTCATTAGACAAACTGTCTTTAGTTCTCCTTTGGTTTCCCTTAGAGAAGTCCCCACATATGATGTATTTCAAGTTGGACATCTTTGGTAGATCACAAACTGCTCCCAAGTTACTGATGTCAATTACGTTCTAGAAGTTGGTATGGCCAAGCCTCATATGCCATAAACTAAAGTCTTCTTTTTTAGATAGCAAAACCATTTTCAGAGTTTGATTTAGCACATAACAATTATTTTTCGATTGAGCTTCATTCATCACTTGCTCACCCCCACTCCAAACTTCATAGCCAGTTTTTGAGAATTTAACTTTCATACATTCGCATAGTTGACTAATGTTGATTAAGTTGGTGTTGAGATCTTCAATGTAGTATACCTTTCTAAGCTCAAGAATACCATTAAATCTAAGAGTTCCATGCCTAGAGATTTTTCATTATGCCCTATCCCCAAACATAACATTTTCACAATCTGTTTCCCGATAATTTGACAAGAGTTACTTTTGGTGCATCATATGTTTAGAGTAGCCGCTATCAAAATACCATGTGTCATTCTTGCCAAAATTTTGCATGAACAGTGCAACTAGGCACGCTCTTTGATTCACCTTAGGTCTCCACACCATTCTCTCCATAGTTTTGTTCTTCAAATGCTTTGAGACCCAAAATAACTTTTTGTCCAGCCATAAATCTTGTCTGATTCGCTCACAATCCAACTCCTGATGTCCGGTCCATTTGCAGTACCTGTAGTTTAATAGTTGTTTGCCCGACCACCAGACATTCCTTCAATTTCCAGAGAGTTTCGAAACAACAGTGAATTTACAACCCTCCTTGCTACAAGTTTATTCCGAGAGCAATCCACGCTTAACAAATGTTGTAGTTGTCTGAGAGGTTCCAGATCCATAGATAAACCCAATTCCACTATGATCACCATATGATTTTCCAACATTAAGTACTTTGTCAAGCTTTTATTTCCTCTTAGTTGTTGCACACTCAGACGGAATATGACCATATCTATTGCACCCGTAGCATCTAACATCATCTGATATGACTTGTCTATTTACCACTTTCATCATTTTATAGGCATCACCTTTCCGGACAATAGATTTAGTAGGAACACCAATTTTCTATGAGTTTGTGGTAAGATGTCTATCATTCGTTCGAACTGAGCTCTGACTCCTAGTATGAAATCCTTGTTGCTTCAGCTGCCTGGCCTTTTATCTTGAATGATTTGAGCTATACGTTTTGTAATTAGGGCCAGATCTTCATCACTATCTTCAGCAGCAACATTTTTTGATGTAAAGGCCACTTTTCAATGAGCTTTAGATGCAAAACAAATCATCTCATAAGTCTTCAAAAATCCAATCAACCCATTCAATGAGATAGTGTCCATTTTATTCAACTCCTCGAGTGATGTGATTTTCGTAGCGAATTTCTCAGATACCGTTCGCATCAGCTTATAGACTAGCTTTGTCTCGTCATATTTCAAATCCAACAAATGTGCCTGAATTACCAAAGTCTTGAATCATTTTGTATATTTAAGAATAGATTTGTCTTCCTTCATAAGCAATTGATCGAACTCATTTTCAACAATTTAAAGTTTAGATTTCTTAACCTTCTCGTCACCTTCAAAGGTTTCAATTAACGTACTCACGCCTCCTTAGAAGTAGTGCAGGTAAACACAATCTAAAATAGCGAGAGATCCACTCCACTGATGATAGCATTTATCGTTTTTTAGTTGGCATTGCACCGAGCTCTTTCTTCCGAAGTGTACTCAATCCTTGGCTTCTCCACAAAAATGGTTTCCACCTTATCATTCCTTTTCATGTTAGATTAACCATAATAGTCTTCTGAGGAGGAGTCCAGCCTTGAACAACCGAATCCCAAGTTTCTTCATTGATCGACATAATGAAATACATCGTTTTCTTTTTCCAATATTGAAAGTTGTCTTCATCTAGCAATGGAGGTCTTGTCACGGATGTTCCTTCCCTCACTGCCATGATCATGGATCACTCTTTGGAAATATTCGTGAAGAGGTAGCTCTAATACCAGTTTTTAGGTCCCCAAATGATCAATTTCTACACACACAGCAGCACCCAACACTTAGATGAACAATAAACCACTAAATACCCACAAGACAAATTAGTTGTCTGCTGTTAGAACAGACTACAAATGCAAAAAGTAATGTAGATGATAATAAATAACACAACCAAGATGTTAACCCAGTTCGGCTGCACCCGCCACTTGTTTGACAGAAAATCAACACAATATACACCCAAAATGAGATAAACACACAAAACCGACCCTACGAACCCACAACTCCATAAAAAAGAATCTCACAGCACAAAGACAATGCATCACACGACAAAACAAATGTTACCGGGTTGAAAAAACCCCTTGCGGTTCTAATCAACAAACAGAGGAAACAAAGCATGCCAAGTAACTCCACAGAAATGAGGAAGGCAACGTCACCGAGGAACCACCGAAATATGTTGTCGGAAAATGTTGCGCGATAGATGGCAGAGAGAGGCTAGAGAGAATGTGAGATGTAGAGAGGGAAAGTATGAGTGAAAGTGTCTCACGGCTACACCCTTCCCCACCCATTTATATCTAGGTTAATTAGGAATGAAAGGATAAGATTAAATCCCTAAATCTGACGGTTCAAAATCAACCTCCCATAAGGAGCGGGTCAGAGGCGCAGGTCGCGGGCCGTGGGCTGGCTAGGTGCTTATGGGCTGTTTAATGGGTGTATAATTGTATTTTATGGGGTGGATCTAATTTAGACTAAAACCTAACAAATCCTCCACCTAATTTTTGTCCGAGTGGTAGGGGTCATCATTGCCTATAATTTTGGATTACTTACATGCACAAAGAAAAAGATAAACCAAGTTAGTCAAACAATACATTAATTAGTCTACCATCTACACATATGTAGAACACATAATCAAACGTATCAAAACATTTTTTTTTTCAAACAAGATACAAGTTTTTTAATTTTCCATAATATTGTATCTACAACAGCAAAAATAAATTCAAATCCAAACATTGTCAGAACTACATTACATTGTAAATCTGTCATACAACCAAAACATTTAGCACACAGTATACAAACAAAAACAGTAACAAGCTTCTCAAGTTTCATATCATTCACAACCAATGATAACATGACACAAAAAAGCCAATAGAAAACTCTAGTAACTGATTTCAAACAATTATTATTGACTAATGAGTTATTATCTCCCCATAACACCAAACATTGAGACTTATTTTCAGGATTTATTATTTTCCTAACAGACATAGGATCATCCACATAAAAGCTCTCAAACATATCACATGGCAAAGAAGATGAATCAAAATTACCAAATATAGAGAACACTTTAGGACTATTCCTAACATCATCTCTAACCAAAGGGTAATTTTCAATCTCATTACTATTATTCGAAACAATTCCAACAATGTTTTTAATTTCATAAACTCTATTTTCAATTTTATTCACAACAGGCTGGCCAGCAATAGATAAGATTAGAAAATCACCAACAAAAATATCAGTTTCATTATATAAAGCAAACTCCACCTCATTTTGAACACTATAAAAAACAGTATTAATTTCTCTTTTAAATTTGATATTATCAATTTTAATATGAATTTGCACAATTTCAGCAGATTGAACACAAGTTTCGTTAGAAACATAATTAATATTATTGCAATTAAAATAAGAATCTCTCACACTCTCAACCTCTGAATTTTCGTTTCATAGAACATACACATTTTCAGCATCGCTACAATTAATTACATAATCAATCTCAACAATTTCAATATCAACAAATTGCACATTTTGGATTCACGGACAACATGTTGAATATCAGTAAATTCAAAACAAAAAATCAAATTTTACAGGTTTAATTTCTCCAATTTCTATATCAATCACATTATGCTCCATCTTATTTCTAATATTACGAAAATCTGTATTAAGTTCAACAGTTTCAGAATCAACCAATTCAGATTCCCCAATATTCATTAAATGTCACATTATTACTAGTAATAGGTTTAAAACTGGGTTTAGAACTTAACCACAATCTATACCCCGTAACACCATAATCTAAGAAAACACAATTTCAATTTTCATCCCAAATTCATCAGTACAAATATGTATCACAGCAAGAGACCCAAGCATACAAACTACTTACTTTCAAGAATTTCACCACTTAAGAGGATAGAGGGTGTACGATTTAAAAGATAAGTTGTTACAGCGGCTTCACCCCAAAATTTTCCAGATAAACCGGATGAAGTCAAAAGGATTCTAACTCTCTCCAAAAAAATCCGGTTTAGTCTTTTAGCCACCCCACTAGATTGAGGTGTTATGGGGACATAGTCAAATTTCATACAATTTTGCACACAAAATTTATTGAACTATGTGTTACAAAATACAAACTATCACCAGTTCTAATACATTTAATTTTTCTGTCAATTTTAGCTTCAATTTTAAATTTTCAATCCTTGAAAATTTTGAACAAATCCAGTTTATTTTTCAATAAGAATATCCATATTTTTTCTTGAAAAATCATCAACTACTGTAAAAAAAATATCTACTCCCACCATGAGTGGGTTTATTAGAAGGATCACATATATCTCTATGTATACATTCCAAAATTTTGTTTTAAAAAAATATATATAATTGTCAGGGATTTTTGACAAAAATTGAATTTTATTTAATTTTTCAGGAGAACATGCATTGAACTACAAAAAATGTAAGGAAATTTCTAAATAGACAGATTCATGCAGAATTTTCAAGTAATTAAGATGACCTAACCTTTTATGTCATAATTCAAAATTATCAATTTCAAACTTATGTATATCAGAATGTACATTTACAGGTATAAGAGAGGTTACATATAAGTCATTTTTCAATTCTGCCCTAAAAATCACTAAAGAACTTTTTGTTATTTTCATGCAATTTAAACTCCACTTTTCTTCTAAATCGAAAGTAGATAATCTAACACATGACAATAGATTATTAGACAATTCAGACACATCTCACATCATGCAATTTTAGTACATTTTCAAATTTAAATTTCAAACTAATAACATCAATTCCCTCAACTTTACACATACGTTATCATCCATAGTCACATAACAATGCGTTAATTATTCAAATTCAGAAAAAAAATATTTTTCAATTGTGTCATATGATATGTGCAAACAGAATCAACTAACCATTCATTAGCACTCAAAAATTTCAAATTTAAATATGAACAAACAACAAACACATCCCCTAAATTATTATCAATAATAATCATATTGGCTAACTCACTTGTTGCATTACTATTATTTTTATTACCGTTATTATTATTATTATTATTATTATTATTATGTTTCTTAGGACAATTTCTTAAAAAGTGTAAAGGATCAACACAATTATAACATCTCTTTCCTCTTTTATTAGGAGTTTTAAATCTATTTGATTATTATTCTGATTTTTTTATTATCAGAAATTCCATAATTATTATTTCTATTAGATCTAAAAGGAGACACTCCCCTAATGAACATAACCTCACCAGATTTATTAGATTTATTTACATTTAAATCTAATTCTTTACTTTTCAAACCATTAATAACCACATCTAAAGTCACAAAATCACATTCATATTTAATTGCAAATTTTACATTAGAATATGCATTTGGAATAGAATTCAAAAGAACTATAGCACTATAATCATCTATATTCTTATCACCGGTAAGCTTAATATCTTGAATTAATTTTTAAAAAATATCAAGATTTTCATCGATAGTTTTAGATTGATCAAGTTAAAAAACTAAATAACTTTTCTAACAGATAAAGCCTGCTAGGTAAAGAAGTTTGAGTATATAGTTCATCCAATTTATTCCACAATGCCACAACAGATTCTTGCCTATCAAACTTACGAATTACATGATCAGCGAAATTTAGAATTATACAAGACGAAGTCATTTTATCCAACTCAACCCTCCTTTCGAGAGGGACTGTAGTTACTTGATCCGGCTCCACGGCCTTAATTAATCTTTGAGTAACAAGTATATTTTTCATTTTTTGTTTCCAAATATCAAAATCAATTTTTCCATCAAAAGTTTGGATATTAAAAAATATTTGCCCAGCTTTATGATTATCAATTTTCGAAAACAATTAGTTCAAAGAACAATTTCGAAGGAACACAGATTGTTTTTTTAAAGAAATGTAGTTTATTGTAAAAATTAAGTTTATCAAAAAAGTCATTTTTTTTAAAAAAAAAAACAAATTGGGAACCAAACAAGCACCCAAATCACAGTACATCGACAGCAAATCACATAAAACAAACACAACAATCAAACACAGCAACAAACATATCACAAAATATTGCAATCACAGGCAAATATAAAACTCAAAGTAAAGCCTATCTATTACAACATTCACTTGTGACTATTCCACCGAAGGTACTCGAGAATCACTCACAACAGTAAGGATCAGAATTTTGCAACGTTGGTATCACAAAAGTCTTTACAATTGTTTGGGCAGAATTTTAAATAAGAGAATTAAACCAAGTAAAGAATAAGAACAATATAGTAGTTAGGGTTATAGAGTTTACCCTCGAAACACAACAACAATATATTCCCAACAAAAGTACAAGAAAATATACAAATAACCTATTTTTTTTTAAGAATAGGGGTAGCCAACTAATAACACTAAAACAAAGACAGTTTCCTCTCTAACAAAAGTTAGTCATTGAAACACACATTCAGGGGCATGTAAGCACAAAACAGATAGAACAGAGACAATAAAAGGCCACAATAACAAATTTAACAAGATCCTTGAAAAAAATTTTGGTTTTAAAGATTTTTTAACCAAAAATAGTTACGATTTTAAAGATCTAAAACAATTTTAACTAAACTTAAAAGATTTTGAAAAATCTTTTTGATTTGAAACCCAACGGAACACAAATCTATTACAAAATAAGGAGAAGCTAGAGATTTACGGTTTATTTTCTTTAAATAACAATAGACAAAATTGAATTTCACCAAATCGAAACGACTTTGAACCGTTCTAACCGAAATGGACTCGAACTTAACCAATCTACACAAAATAGTAGCGATTAAGCCCAAACCACACATTAACAATTCGACCGTGGCTATATTAGCACGGATCAAAACTCAACATGCCGATTTGACATGAAATCAAAGGAAAAGAACTAAACACAATATAATAAGTTCAATTCAACCAGATCCTTTCGATTTCTCACGGATCGCTTTGGTTTTGAGCACATCCTTACAAAATCAAAGAGTAAAGATGATTTCGTAAAAGAAAAAACTCAACCAAGGCTATACAAGAAAGAAACGAAGCATAATGGCCCGATTTTAACAAAGATCTAATAGGAGAAGAATCGAACACTTAAAAAATAGGTCAATTCAACCGGATCCTTTTAGATCTTAAAGATTTAAACCAAAATCTTTACGAAATCAAAAATAAAAATAAATTTGTAAAGAAAATCTTCACCAAAAGCTCTAATACCACTTGTAATGAAATATTAGGATTGAAATCAAGATTTTATTAACAAAAATATGGTAAAAACTTTGAACTAGTTTTGATTTTAGGTTCAGCCCCCAAAACCACTTGTTCAATAGAAAATCAATACAATATACACCCAAATGAGACGAACACACAAAACCAACCCTACGAACCCACAACTCGACAAAAAAGAATCTCACAGCACAAATACAATGCACCACGGCACAAAACATATGCTTACCGGGTTGAAAAAACCCCTTGCGGCTCTACTCAACAAACAGAGGAAACAAACCATGCCAAGTAACTCCATATAAAAGAGGAAGACAATATCGCTGAGGAACCTCCGAAAAGGTCGTTGGAAAATGTTGCATGAGAGAGGGCAGAGAGAGGGTGAGATGTAGAAAGGGAAAGTATGAGTGAGAGTGTCTCACGGCTTCACCCCTCCCCACCCATTTATATCTAGGTTAATTAGGAATGAAGGGATGAGACTAAATCCCTAAATCTGACGGTTGATCAAGATCAAGCTCCCATAAGGCGCGGGCCCAGAGGCACGGGTCGCGGGTCAAAGGCGCGGGTCACAGGCCGTGGACTGGGTAGGTGTTTATTGGCTGCGTAATGGGTGTAAAATTATGTTTTATGGGGTGGATCCAATTTGGACTAAAATCCAACAAATCTCAATACTATGTTCTAATAGTTTGTTCGGTTTGAAGTTGGAGTGTAGTTCATATTTTACTCTAAGTATAAAGCAAGAATATACAACATCAGACAAAATGACAAGATCCGTGTGAAAGGCATAAGGGCTGACAGTAGACTTGCCCAAACGATTCAAATAGCCTGTTATGGTTCGTCAAAATATCAAATCAAAATCTAACCTTCCGAATGACGATTTTGATTACGATTTAATAGTTTCGGTTTCGATTTCAGTTTAAAAATTGCCGATTACGGTTTGAGCCGCCATTTTATATATATTATTTTTAATATTTTTTATTTTCTATTTTTCTAAATTTGAATTTTATATAAAAATAATTAATTTCAATTTTAATTTTATTTAGAAATATTTGTTATTTATTTATTATATCCAAATAAGTAATTAATTAAAATGTTACAATATAAAAATTAATTAAATTAATAAATTTAATAAATAATTTAATGAAAATTTAAATTAAAAAAATAATAAAATTAAATTATAAAAATATTGATATATTAGATAATAACAAAATTTAAATTAAATAGAATTATATAATAAAAAAATTATAAAATTGAAAATATAAATATTATATAATGTTATAATATTATTTCTTTTCAATATCATTAATAATTATTAATTTTTTATTAATATTAATATTAATACTCCCTCCGTCCCAAAAGAAGTATCCATTTGTTTTTGCACGTAGTTTTAGAAATATTAATATTATATTGGGATATAGTAGGAATAAAGTAGAAATGACTAAAATAACCTTGTTAGTATGTGTGATATAAATAAAGGTAATGACATTTGTGTAATATATTGTAAGTTGTAAGGGTATTTGTAATGTTAGGTAGATAGTACGGTTACTAAAAAAGGAAATGGATATTTTGTTATGGGACGGACTAAAATGAAAAAATGGATACTTTGTTATGGGACAGAGGGAGTATTATTTTTATTTTTAAGAAAATTAATAATATATAAAAATAATTAAAAATAATAATAATAATATTATTATTATTATTATAAAATATTGTCCTAATCATTTCATTTACACATTACACATCCATAATGTCCGCAGCAGCCATCCTCGGTCCTCATCATTCTTCTTCTTTACCAGTCCTGCTCTGCTGCGTAATGGTGTCGTGGTTACTGCCATATTTTAAGAAAAAAAAAAAACTGAACCGATTTGAACCGCTTCTCCACTACAAAAAAATATTATATTTGTAACGGAATTCCGTTATTAAAGATCACGTAGCTAACGTAATTCCATCATTAATTCCGTCTCTAATATCATTAGTAACGGAAAAAGTGAATTTAAAGACGGAAAAATATCGTTACAAAAATGATATTTTTTTGTAGTGCTCCTTCTTCCCCACCTATTTTTGTTTTTCTTTCACTCCTTTATTCATCTTTTCTTTCTCTTCTTCTACCTACGGAATCTTTCATCTCTTTTCCCAAAAAAAAACCCTAAAGCCAAATATCGGTTTTTCTGTCGGACCAGACTCAGCTGAGTCGGAAAACCATGGAGAGAAGGGATTGTCAATTTGGATTTAAGGGCAATTTCAAAATCATCCATAAATTGGTCATCCGTGATACAAGCACAAACAACATACAATAGGTAATCCGTGTTAGGTGGAATCAATTCTGATTATAGCTCATCCACATACTCACACCCAATTCTAAATTGGTCATTCAAGTTACCTCCTCTCAATATGTTTGTAGATGCGTGGAAATTCTTCCCACAAACATCAAATATGAAATTTTTATTCTTAATTGGTCATTCACGTTACCTTCTCCCAATAAGTTTGTAGACGCTGAAAAATTCTTCCCACAAACATCATATATGCAATTTTTATTCTAAATCGGTCATTCACGTTGCCTCCTCTCAATAAGTTTGTAGACGTAAAAAAATTCTCTCCACAAACATCAGATACAAATATATTTTTTTTCTTTTGTTTTGCATGTCCAACAGGAATTGATAACTTTAGACATATTTTTCCACAATATTACTTATTTTTACTGCCAGACAAAACAACAACACCTACTTGTACCTACAAAAAGGAAAGATAGATATGAAAATTCATGTAGTCATCCGTGCTCATCCATATATATTAGTGTTCTAGATGATATGTGGAGAGTTGCAACCTTTCACAATATTCAATTGAAAAGGTTTGTAAAATTCAATTCAGAAGGTGTCTATTAAGGAATTAAATCAAATGTATCTCGAGGAAGTAAAACGGTACTTCTCTGTAATGAAGAAGTGTCTCCTAAATTCCAAGGAGTGCCTCTGTATCAATAAGTAGAGGACCCCTGCTAGCATACTACATACAAATTCATTCTTTCCACAATTAATTCCTTTCATTAAGAAGAATACACATTCATTTGCAAAATTCTGTAATATAAAAATCTTTTCAGCTGCAGGAAAATATATACACAATCCAAAATCTTCAGCTTTATTCCTATTTATTTCTAATACTAATTTTGTCTCAAATTAGTATTGGAAATAAATCATCTCAAATTTTTTGTCTGAAATTGAGATTGTCTTCTCGTACTATCTCAATACTAGTTTGGAGTAATACGAGGCAATAAAAGATTAAAATATTGTATTCGAAAAGTGAATCTTATATGATACGAGAAGTTGTCCAACCATTATCATTGTCACCCTACACTCTATCCCCCAATAGTCGAATACGATATTTCCGAGTAGGGAGCAATAGTTCGTGACAAAATTGTTACTCGATCATATATTAAGGTGTTGGACATTCAAAAGGACGGGTTAATGGTGAAAGAGGACCTCAGGGATTAGGGTAGAGTTTGTCCCTAGAATCCTGATTGAAAATTCGTGAGAAAACAAGCCCGAATCAAAGAAAATTGGTGAAGACACCCTTGAGGCATCTTCTGTTGATAGCAATGAATCAACAAAATGGGATAGGTGAAGAATCTACACTAATGTCATATTTTCTGTAAATGTATCCACTTTGTTGGTTGTGTAAAATAAATTATTATAAATAATTAAGTGGCTTCTGGCTTGATCATCTAGACATGTCTACATAATTAATGCAAATAATTAGAACTTAATGTCTTAAAGGGATAAGACATGATTGCGCATAAATAATATATGATTAGAATATGATGAGAATGTCAAATGTGGGGCTGTAAATTGAAGCATATTAATTTTAATTATTTTACTTTATGCTCAAATCTTTATGGATTTATGGCTGAAATTTATGAATTGGATGTTACAAGTCCATAAAATTAATACATTAGAAAATGTATTGAGATATTTAGAATTTCACATAATTATTTGTGTATAACAATTTAATATATATACATAAATCTGTATATATATATATATTAAAGTTTACATGGAAATATTTTCGCAGAGAAAATCTTATAATGCCGCAAAAAGATGATAAAGCAAGGTTTGTTAGATTTTCTGTAAATATGGTTGATGAACAACTAAAGGATAAAATCTTCAAATCAACCATGGTGAGAAACGTAAGTTTACATTTCTAAAATGACAAGAAGAAAATAAAATAATATTTCGCTAATTTTAGTACAATTTGATGGTATGAATTATGCCGGCTCATTAACAGATATGTATTTTCTTCACAAATAATGTTTTTGCAGTGAAAGGAAATATAATTTATTTTGATTTTAGATTAAATTTGAAGAATTAAAAAAATTCTTGAAAAAATGTATTTGATTGAAGAATTGCACCAATATTTATGTGAGCCCATTGGAACTTTGCATCTATTATGTGAAAATTAAATCACAATCTCACACCATTTTCTATAAATAGCATATGGATTTAGAATTAAATCATAATGCATATCTGGAATGACTAAGAATATGGAATAAAAATCACATTGAAAATTTAGAATTTGAAATTTTACACAAATCAATTTTCATATTGTATTGTTCAGATTGTTTGTAACCTGACTTAATAACCTCATGAGATAATTTGAAATGGATAGGAGGATTCTCCACAATTTCTTTTTTCAACTACCAGATCTAGTGGCAATTACCTATCTTGCCTTAGATCTAGAGCAATATTCTTAATGCCGACAAGAGTGCAGGTTGCTGATATAAACAATCTGCAGGCTCATACTTCAATTAGGGAGGTTCCTCAAATTTTTATGGGAAATGAATAATTAAAAGACTTTAATTATGAGTTCTCGTACTATGATTTTCCTTCGGTTATAGAGGGATATTCAAATCTAATTGGATAAAGCATGCAGCGTATAACTCTTCCATATCAGGATGAGTAATATTGCTTGGGGGAGGTGTCATTTGTTGGGCTTAAAATAAGCAAATTCGAATATAGAATTTGAATTTATAGCATTATCTGTGGTAGGAAATGAAGATGAATGGCTTTATAATTTAGTTTACGAGATTCCATTGTAGACGAAATCGATACCACTCATTTCTATTCATTGTGAGAGTGCAACAACGATGGCTAAAACATATAGCCAAGTTTATAATAGGAAGTCTAGACATCTAGGTGTTAGACGTGTATGATTCATGAATTAATCATGAATGGGGTGATCCGGTGGAATTCGTTGGATCACAACATAACCTAGCCGACACTTTGACAAAAAGACTGGCTAGAGACTTAATACACAAGTCGTCTACTGGGATGTGTTTAAAGTCTATCTAAATATACTAAGGGCAAAACTCCCGATTCCCTCATAATACAAAATTAAGAGTTGAATTTAATCTGAAAAGCTCACATTTAGTAGATTGGAGCGCATAATGGACATGCATCCCCAAGTATGCGTTCGAACATGCAAGAAAGTAGACTGAGACTTGTTCTCTTAATAAATCCTTTGAAAAATTTCTAATACAAAAGCAAGATTAAAGGAGTTATCTATACGAATATGAAATTTTGTCACTTCAAGAAAGTTTGAACTTGTTTTCAATGTACTCGTGAACGGATAGGGACACATGGTTTGTAACGTGTCAACTGAACTCATGGAAATTATAAATTCATGTGTACTTGACCTTAATGTATTCAAATGAGTTGAAGGATTTAATTTAAAAGATACTTTTTTCTTGAATTTCAGACATGTATTGTACAAAGTGAAAATTCAATTGTTACAATATTTCACTCATGCATGGATTTATAAAATATGGTTGTTCTGCGTTGGATTGAGAATTATGCTAAAATATTTCACTAATGTAAAATGACAATGGAACAAGATTGACATGGA
This sequence comes from Andrographis paniculata, assembly GCF_009805555.1. Taxonomy (NCBI): domain Eukaryota; kingdom Viridiplantae; phylum Streptophyta; class Magnoliopsida; order Lamiales; family Acanthaceae; genus Andrographis; species Andrographis paniculata. The sequence goes on along the minus strand of NW_026137391.1, from coordinate 4,184,451 downwards.
GAAGAATTAAATGTCTCATTGCCAAATGACCTTGGTTCAGATAAATAGTTTGGAAACATATAGAATTTTATATATAATATATATTTATATATATATATATATATATTGAGAGTTACAACTTTTGACAATATTCAATTCAAAAGGTATGTGAATTCCACTAAGAAGATGTGTCTGCATAAATTAAATCAAAAGGGACATGCATGAAGTAAAAAAGTACTTCATAATGAAGAAGTATCTACTAAATTGCTAGGGGTGTCTCTCTATCTATAAATAGAGGACTCCTAGAGGCAGACTATATACATATTCATTCTCTCCATAATTAATTTCTCTCACCAAGAAGACTACATATTTAATTCATTTGCAGAATTGTGTAACGAAGAAATCTTTCTTTACAAGGAAAATATATACACAATCCAGAAATCTTTTACTTTATTGCTATTTATTTTCTGTGAGAGTTAACAGGCCTCAGTGCTATATGAGCAAAGTACTTTGAAGGCGTATTCCCACTGTTCGGGGGAGGCTCAATAGCTAAATACATGGAAATTGAATCATAAGCCGATGGGCCGTAGGCCTCCCAAAAGGTAACGGAGGCGTGAGTTCTATGATCTCAATTCTTATTGTTTGAATTTGATATTGTCTTATCTCATTATCTAAAATACGAATTTTGCATAACTTGAAGAAATAAAGAATCGAAATGTCATATAAAAAAAATGAATATTTTACGATACGAGAAGCTATCCGGCCATCATCATTGTCACCATACACCATCCCAAAATAAGTACTCATGATTATTTTTCTTTCATTATTGCACCATAACTCATACATAAGGTATTCAACTTTATATATTGAAAATAAACACAAATAAATTGCAAGGGTTGTGTTAAAAGTTGCACCATCACAACAATTAATTACCACAACAATTAATTACATTGACTCGACAATGGTTCAATTTCTCTTTGTACTTTCTATATTAAAAATAAATAAATAAATAATTCTCAAAAGAATATTGGTATTTATGAACTTCAGTATAGAGCATCTGCAATGCAAGATTCTTATCAATATAAGAACCCTACACAATGATGTGACAATGCCACATCATTACAATATAAAAAATATATATATAATAAACTCCTAGAACCGTTCCTCTTTACTCCTAAAATCGCTCTTGAAAGAGGAACGGTTCTACGGGAAAGAAGGAAGGTAATGTCTTTTTTCTTTTTTTTTTATTATATTAAATATTATACTACCTCCGTCTCGCAAAAAAACTTACATTTATTTTTTGCGTGCACATTTTTTAATATTAGTGTTATATTGGTTTATAATGGAAAAGATAAAAATACCCATATTAGATTGTGCAATAGAAAAGTAATGACATTTGTGTAATGTATTGAAAGTTGTAAGAGTATTAATTATGTTAGGTAGGTAGTACAATTACTAAATTAGGACATGATATCTTTTTTTTTTTGGGACCAACAAAAATGAAAAATGGTATCCTTCTTATAAGACGGAGGTAGTATATAATTAATATTATTTTTTTATTACTAATATTTTTATATTGTAGAAAATTGTATATATAAATATATTTTTTATTAAAATATTTGATTAAATATCATTTTAATATTAAATTTGAATAATTTTTTTAAAACAAATTTGTCTTATAATCAATTTATATATTTTATTAATAATTTATAAATTATATTAATTATATATAAAATATATAATACTTATATTAAATAAAATAATAAATTTATTGAAGTGGAAAAAGAGAAATTTTAAGAACTTTTACTTGGGTTCTACAATGTGAGGTAAAAATTGAATAAACTTCTGATAAATTCTTAAACTTGACGTGGCATAACGTGGCTGAGGGAGAAAATATAAAAACAGTTCTTTTTAATTTTGCATTGTAGATAGTGTTACATATTTTTTATAGGACGACTAATACTCTTAAAAAGTATTGAAAGTACTTGTTCATAGCCTTGGTTATACTTTATTCAACCAAAACTATTATTTCTCTCTATATATATTACTTAAGAACTATATATATTTTTATTTATTTTGTATCTTTTATAAAACATATTTTCAAAGTTGCTACAATTTTAAATGCCCGTTGACCTCTTTTATTGGAAGTGGCCACTACAAAAATAAAAACCATTGATTTACGAAGAAAAAATTCATTTGCAAATCAAATTATTTTTCTCTCTAAATAAGTTGGCAAAGGAAATTGTGAAGGAATAAAATCCACCGTCATACATGTGCTACCTAATTCAGATATGAGAAAACACTGCCTCGCAAAAACAACAAGGGATTTTTCTGAAGGGCTATTCAATCAGAAATTTTGCGATGGTGTTGGACACGGGTCCAAAAGCACTTGAACGTGAAGGAGACTCAAAGATAAAAGTGGAGCCAGAGCTCATTGGCTATGGAGCTGCTCAATAGCAATGAAGCTTCAAGCCTCGGAGCCAAAGATTGTTGCCTCCACAGAGCCGAAGGCAACAGTTTTCATTGGATTGTGGTGCTTCCACAGGGCCGAAAGCAGCAACCTCTATGAACCTTAGGGCAACACTCCTTGGACTATGGCGCCTCCATCCTAGAACAATGTTTCCATAAGGTCAGAAAGTGTTGTCCCCATTGGATTGAAAACAACTACCTCCATTGGACTGCGGTGCTTCCACAAAGAAGAGGAAGGTTGCCTCCACAAGATAAAATGCAACAGCTTCCACGAATAATAGGATAACTACCTCCGTTGGCACTGGATTGATAATTTTTCGTACTTAACATTAGTGGAGGGCCTATGCACTTTCATACTTTATTCAAAAATTTCCATGGAACAAGCCAACAAGAGCAAAATTGAAGATTTCATTTAACTCGAGGCTGTTGGGGATACATCCCCGTGGACCGGCTAGAAGTACGATGAAAACAAGTCGGAGTAAGCGGCAGATCTTGTCCAGAGGCAATGGAAGACGTTCAGAGCAAGTGGAACCCAGTCTAGAGGCAATGGAAGCGGTTGGGAGCTGATGGAAGGAGGTTACCAGGTGGTTAGGAGCTGATGGAAGGAGATTACCAGGGAGCTGATGGAAGGAGGTTACCAGGGAACTGATGGAAGGAGGTTACCAGACAGTTGGAGGTAGTGGAAGGAGGTTCCCAAGCAGTTGAAGATAGTAGTGGGAGGTTACCAGGCGGTTGAGAGTGGTGAAGGAATAATTGGAACTGCCCCTTTTAGTGGGAAGAAGCGATTATTCTATCTTAGGATTAAAACTAGGAAAAAATACATCACACACACGCACAAGAAGATGAACTCGTATTTTTTTCTATTTTCTTTTCATGTTTTAGTTTCGTTTTATGCATTTTAATTCGAATTATATACTTTTTTTATTCATTTTCCAGTAGATTTATCCGAGTTTTAGTATATGTTAGTTTAAATCCATCGAAATCGATCGTTTAGGCTCAAAGCCTCGCTTAGGCTCGAAGCCATGCAGGCTCCACTGAAGGAGCCGCCCAAAATCCGACGACGAACAGGCTCTTTGGAGTACTTCCAGAACCCACACCAACAAATTGACGAACGGTCTTGGAACCTTCGAATTTTAGGATCCAACAATTGGCACGCCCAGTGGGACCAAAGTCGGATTTTTCGAAAAGTGATGTCAAGGTTGACATAGGGTTTGTTTGTACCGCCTAAAAAAAGCTACGGAATTTTTTCAAAACATCCAATGCTTCAGACCTTAGGGCCAGAGCAGGCAAGATCAGGCTGGAACAAACAGCCTGCAGGAAGCTAGAAGCAACAGCCTGCGGAGGGCTGCTACCACCACTCTGCGGAAGGCTGGTTCCAACAACCTGCGGATGGCTGGAGCCAACAGCCTGTGGAAGGCTGGCAACAGCCTGCGGAGGGCTGGAACCACCAGTTTGCGAAAAACTGGAACCAACAGCCTGCAGATGGCTGGAGCCAAAAGCCTGTGGAAGACTGGCAACAGCCTGCAGAGCACTGGAGCCAACAGGCTGTGAAGGGCTGGAACCCCTTGGCCGTTAGAGTTTTGAATAGCAGTGCTGAGCCTCCACGAGGGGCAAGCAAATTTGCAGCATTTGGCATGATCCCACCAGGGCGATTAAGCCGACAACCTATGTGGAATGCACCAACACCACCATTGGGATGTCACGGTCCGAACGTGGCTAATCTCCAATGGAAGAGGATCATCGAAACACAGGGTCAATGAGGGCAGGCCACATAGATGCAGCCGCCAACTTTCCATCAGCAGGCAGCCGGACGGCAGCCGCTAACGCTAAATCAACAGGAGGCCAAGCCTCTAATGGACGTTGTTGTCATTGCAGATTGCATAATGAGGGCATTTTCAAAAACAAGGTTTGGAAAGAAAACTAGTGCCACTTTGAGCTTCGTAAATTCACCTCCATATGAAAAAGAGGTTGTGGAGGTAGAGACTCCAGAGGCTGTGGAGGCTCCAGTTGAAAAGGAGTCTGCGGAGGCAAAGGTTCCAAAAGCCATGGAAGCTCTAGAGTTTGTGGAGGCAGAGACTCTAGAGGTTGTGAAGGCTCCAGTCGAAAAAGAGCCTGCGGAGGCAGAAGTTCCAGAAGTCATGTAAGCTTTAGAGCTTGTGGAGGCAGAGACTCCAGAGGCTGTAGAGGCTCCGGCCGAAAAGGAGTCTGAGGAGGCAAAGGATCCAAAAGCCATGGAAGCTCCATAGCTTGTGGAGGCAGAGACTCCAAAGGCTGTGGAGGCTCTAGTTGAAAATGAGTCTGCGGAGGCAGAGGTTCCAGAAGCCATGGAAGCTCCAGAGCCTGTGAAGGCAGAGACTCTAGAGGCTGTGGAGGCTCCAGTTGAAAAAGAGTCTGCGGAGGCAGAGATTCCAGAAGCCATGTAAGCTCCAGAGCTTGTGGAGGCAGAGACTCCAGAGGTTTTGGAGGCTACAGTCGAAAAGGAGTCTGTTGAGGCAGATGTTCCAGAAGCCACGGAGCCGCCAAGGAAGCGGGCCATGGAGCCGCCTCCAAAAAAGAAGCAGGCTATGGAGCCGCTTCCAGAAAGAAATCAAGCTATGGAGCCACCAAAGAAGTATGTTGTGGAGCCGCCTCCACAATAGAAGTAGACTATAGAGCCGCTTCCAAAAAGAAGGCAAGCTGCAGAGCCGCTAAAGAAGCAGGCTATGGAGCCGCTAAGGAAGCAGGTTGTGGAGCCGCTTCCAGAAAGAAAGCAAGCCATGGAGCCACCTCCAAAAAAGAACCAGGCTATAAAGCCACTTCCAGAAAGAAAGCAGGTTGCAGAGCCGCTAAGGAAGCAGGCTGTGAAGCCGCTAAGGAAGCAGACCATGGAGCCGCCTCCAAAAAAGAAGCAGACTATTGAGCCGCTTCTAGAAAGAAATCACGCTATGGAGCCACCAAAGAAGTAGGTCATGAAGCTGCCTCCAAAAAAGAAGCAGGCTATGGAGCCGCTTCCAAAAAGAAAGCAGGCTGCAGAGCAGCTAAGGAAGTAGGCTATGGGGGCGCTAAGGAAGCAGGCCATGGAGCCGCCTTAAAAAAAGAAACAAGTTGTAGAGCCGCTTCCAGAAAGGAAGCAGGCAATGGAGGCGCCAATGAAGCAGGCTGTGGAGCCACTTTCAGAGATAAAACAGGCTGTGGAACCGATTTCAGAGAAAAAGGAGGTTGTGGATCCGCTTCAAGAAAAGAAGCAGGCTATGGAGCCGCTTCCAGAAAGAAAGCAAGTCATGGAGCTACCAAGGAAGCAAGTTGTGAAGCCGCTTTCAGAGAGAATGGAGGCTGTGGATCCGTTTTCAGAAAGGAAGCACAGAGAAAAAGCATGTTGTGGAGCCGCTTCAAGAAATAAAGCAAGCTGTGGAACCGCTAAGGAAACAAGTTCTGGAGCCGCTTTCAGAAAGGAAGCAGGTTGTGGAGCCACTTCCAGAAAGAAAGTAGGTTGTGGAGCCGCTAAGGAAACAAGTTCTGGAGCCGCTTTCAGAAAGGAAGCAGGTTGTGGAGCCACTTCCAGAAAGAAAGTAGGTTGTGGAGCCGCTAAGGAAACAAGTTCTGGAGCCGCTTTCAAAAAGGAAGCAGGTTGTGGAGCCACTTCCAGAAAGAAAGTAGGTTGTGGAGCCGCTAAGGAACCAGGCTATGGAGTCTTTTCCTAAAAGGAAACAAGTAGAGGAGCCTCCGGAAGAAGTTCAAGAGTTAGAGGAATGATGTGGCAACGATGATAGAATTTAAGAGCCGTTAAGGAACCAGGCTATGGAGCCTTTTCCTAAAAGGAAACAAGTAGAGGAGCCTCCGGAAGAAGTTCAAGAGTTAGAGGAATGATGTGGCAACGATGATAGAATTTAAGACCCACTAAGGAATCAGGCTATGGAGCCTTTTCCTAAAAGGAAACTAGTAGAGGAGCCTCCGGAAGAAGTTCAAGAGTTAGAGTCGTTGATGAAGACCCTATCTTCAAATGGAATGATGTGGCAACGATAATAGAATTTAAGAGGCTCGGGCCTGGCCAAAACTAACATGTCAAGCCTTTGCACATTCGGGTCTCAATGAATGGCTATCTGCTTGACCAAGTTCTGGTGGATAGTGGAGCTTCTGTGAATGTGTTGCCAATTGAGACCCTATGGAAGTTCGGAAAGACTAGTGACGATTTGATTTCTACATTTGTACCGCTTACCGATTTTGTGGGAAATTCTTACAAACCGGCAGGTATGATCACTTTGAATGTGCGGATGGGGACAAAGGAAATATCATTAAATTTCATGGTGATTGATAGTAGGCCATTCTATTCGGCTCTCTTGGGACGGAATTGGATTTATGCATGCGAGTGTGTGCCTTCGACACTCCATAAAACATTGATGTTTTGGGATGGAAAATAAGCCCAAGAAGTGAAGGCCGAGGAGGATCCCTTGTCGACAGAAGTGACCACAGTTGATTCAAGTGAACGTCTCAAAGCAAAAGGACATGGGCTCAATAGAAGCAATCACCCAGCCCTTTTGAGGAGGGCATTGTTGGACATGGGTCCAAAAGCACCTGAACGTGAAGGAGACTCAAAGATAAAAGTGGAGCCAAAGCTCATTGGCCATAGAGCCGCTCAACAGCAATGGAGCTTCAAGCCTCGCAGCCAAAGACTATTGCCTCCACAGAGCCGAAGGCAACAGTTTTCATTGGATTGTGGTGCTTCCACAGGGCCGAAAGCAGCACCCTCCATGGAACTTAGGGCAGCAACTCCTTGGACTATGGCGCCTCCATCCTGGAACAATGTTTCCATAAGGCCAGAAAGTGTTATCCTCATTGGGTTGAAAACAATTACCTCTATTGGACTGTGGTGCTTCCACAAAGGAAAAGAAGGTTGCTTCCACAAGATATAAAGCAACAGCTTCCACAGATCATGGGATAACTACCTCCATTGGCCCTGGGTTAAATATTTCGTACTTAACATTAGTGGAGGGCCTATGCACTTTTATACTTTATTTAAAAAGCTCTATGTAACAAGCCAACAAGAGGAAAACCGAAGATTCCACTTAACACGAGGCTGTTGAGGATACATCCCATGGACCGGCTAGGAGTACGATGGAAACAAGTTGGAGTAAGCGGAAGATCTGGTCCAGAGGCAATGGAAGAAGTTTAGAGCAAGTGGAACCCGGTCCAGAGGCAATGAAAGCGGTTGGGAACTGATAGAACGAGATTACCAGGTGGTTAGGAGCTGATGGAATGAGGTTACCAGGAAGCTGATGGAAGGAGGTTACAGACAGTTGGAGATAGTAGTGGGAGGTTACCAGGCGGTTGAGAGTGGTGGAGGAATAATTGGAACTGCCTTTTTAGTGGGAAGAGGCGGTTATTTTATCTTAGGATTAAAACGAGGAAAAAACACATTTCACAAGAAGATGAACTTGTATTTTTCTCTATTTTCTTTTAATTTTTTAGTTTCGTTATGCATTTTAATTCGAATTACATGTTTTTTTTATTCGCTTTCCAGTAGATTTATCTGAGTTTTAGTAGATGTTAGTTTAAATCCATCGAAATTGATCGTTTAGGCTCGAAGTCTCGCTTAGGCTCGAAGCCATGCAGGCTCCACCGAAAGAGCCGCCCAAAATCTGACAGACAGGATCTTTGGAGTACTTACGGAACCCACACCGACAAATCGACGAACGGTTTTGGAATCTCCAAATTTTAAGATCCAACAGATGGAATAGCCCTTTGTAAAATTCAATCTAATATATAAATCTAATTTTTCAAAGGTATAAATTCTGTCGCAAAATGCGTTTTTCATTTATTTGAAATTATTGTTTGGAATTAATTTCGCAAAAAATTCATTGTAAAATAATTTATAAAAAGTACTTCATGAAAAAATACAAGCATTATGATAAGCACCATAACTAAATAGACAAATAAAATTATACAATAAAAGTAAAAAGGTGATCCCAATGAATTTCCTTTGAAATTTCTATCTAATTGAATATCCTTTCTCCCATCATCGCTATCCATATAAACACTTTTTTGGAACGGTCTTTCAACTCCCATCATTCTATTAAGCTGATCGTGTGTCAACTATTGATAATTTATTACTTTGTGACCCATGTATTCAGATAAGCAGTTACAACGGGCATTGCAAATTAAACCGCTAGTGCTTGGGCACATTTTGATCAACCGTCCTGAAACGGACCAAATTTATTTGAATTCGGCTACTGCAGTTCAAATGTGCTTCAGCTTTAGTTACTCAAACGTTTGTTCGGGGCTGAAAATGGGCTGATCAATCCTGAGCCCTCCGCCTATAGTGGCCCCTCTTGAACATTTCAACTTTATGGTAAACCTTAGAGCATCTTCAATGACAATATTTTTGTAATAGAGATCTCGCCAAGTACATTATATTTATTTTTTTATTTTTTAAAAAAGAGAGATTTCATCTCCCTGGCATCAAATGTCTTACTTTTGTTATGTGCCCTATCATAATTTAGACACATGACATATTATATGATATATATATTATATTTATATATATATTTTTTTTATTTTATTTTAAGTTTGTAATATTTTTATAATTGATAAAATTTTGTACTACAAAATGCTACCAATATTAAATATATTTTTATTAATTAAAAATTTAAAATATATAAATACAAATATTATTTAATTCTATCATTCAAATTAATATTACCAAAAATAATTCAATTTATTGAATAAATATAATTATAAATTTTAACACAATTAAATAATACAAAGGAGAATAAAAATTATGTTTATTGTGAGTATAAAATATACTCGTTCGGACTCTAAGAGTCTTATTTACTTTTACGTGTTGATATTTGAATATTAATTTTTATATCAAAACATAGTATAAATTTTTTTAAAAAAATTACAAAAATACTTCCATCAGTGTCTTACTATGTAAATGCAACCTTAGAGGGAAAAGGGAGTAAAATATTGTCTCTGCTATTACGTGGAGATAGAAAGTGACGATGAGGTAAAAAATAGTAAAAATATTTAAATGTATCTCCTTGAGAATGGTCTTAAATTACAAAATTAGGACTTACAGAATCTCCATAATTTTTATTTTTAATTTTTAAAAATAATTATATAGTTTAATTATATTTTAATATTAATTTATAATTATTTTTATTATATAATTATTATTATTGATATATTTTTAATTTATCTTAATAATATTTTTTTCAAATTTTTATACTTAGATAGACAATTTTATTTAAAAAGAAAAAGAAAGCAAAAAAGAGAGAGAACAGAAAAGAAGATGGACCAAAATTTTCTTCGTCACTTCATTACCTAATTTCATCAAATATAGGCTATATATCCACTTGCGGAAGCGAAAAGCGCAACGCAAGCTCAAGTACTGTAAGTATGGATGCCTCAAGCAGCAGCTTCGGCGTCAAAGCTAGGACGGCGGCTGAACTCCAATCTGTCAAGCGCAAATCGGGCAAAACTTACGCTCAGATAGCGGAGGAGACTGGCTTGACAAATGTGTACGTGGCTCAGCTCCTCAAGCGGCAAGCGCAGCTCAAGCAGGATGCTGTCCCTCTTCTACGGGCAGCCCTTCCAGGGCTCACTGATGAGCTTCTCCATGAGATGATGCAGGCGCCCTTGCGTTCCTATGATCCCAACTTAATTCAGGAGCCTACTGTCTACAGGTCATTTTTGGTTTGTACTGTTCTGTTGTTTTATCTCCTTGCTCGTTTTCCTCTTCACTAGTTGGAAATGCGTTCTGCGTATTTTCTGTTGATTATTTATTATTACTTTTCTGGGTTTAAGGGTTTGTTTGGGGGTTTGGATTTTGATTTGAGATTTGAATAGTAAAAATTTTGAATTTGAATAGTTGTATGATGATGACGTGATGTTTTGAATGTAAAATTGATTTTTAGTATAATATAAAAAATGAAAAATAGGTGTTTGATTTGATGTTTTTGAGGGGAAAATTTTGTATAAATAGTGAAATCTCTTGCAAATCCATCAAACGAACACACCCTCTACTTTTGATGAACTTTTCTTACCCTCTCAAAGGCATGGTTAATCGTGCTAATCGTTCATTAATGGAATTGGTGTAAGTATAATTTTTGGAATTGGTAGTGGTTAATGAAATTGTTCTCTTAATATCTACATATTTAAGGAAAAGTTGAATTCCCCGTCAGGCCTTCCCCCTCTGGTTTTATTTATGGGGCACTGATTTGTTGTATGGTATGAAAAAAATAACTGCTGAAAGCAAAAGTTGATTCTTATCAAGTAGTGATACCGGATCTAATTGATTTGCCTTAGATAGTCTGATCAACCAGCTAATATGATTGTTTCTTTATAAATTCTCATGTTTAAAGCAGTGTGATACTTGTTTTCAGATTGAACGAAGCAGTTATGCACTTTGGGGAGAGTATCAAGGAAATAATTAATGAAGAATTTGGCGATGGCATGTAAGGCTCTTCTTCCCATTTTCTGTAGTTCAAGGTTCTTACATTTTTATTTTTTATTTTATACATATTTGCTATGCCATTTCCCAAAGTCTGTGAAGATCACATGATTATTTGTTTAGACAGTGAGGTTGGTAGCTTCATTCTCAAGAGATGTGTTTCTCTGCTAGGAAATTTTGTTATGGTTCCTTATCTGAGAGAATTGTTCAAAAAGTGTCCTTCACATACGAATTTCATGTCCTCTTGATTTGTGGGGTTAAAAATCATGAAACCTATATCCCAAATTTGCCCAAGAAGCATGCCATTTTAGTTCGATAATTTATTCAAATTGAAACATAAGTAACACTAATGCAGCATGCAGGCTGATGATGTCATATTTAACAAAACACTTCGTAAGAAAAAAGAACAATTGAAAAGCTTGAAGTACTTTTCTGTCCTCTTCAAGGTCCTCATACAAATATGATGAGAAAATTGAGAATGAATCCGAATTCCAAAATTTTTTAAGTTTGTCTACAGTACTCTTGTTTTATCACTCTGAAAAAGGAGATAAGATCACTATTGCCTGTTAGCTTGTTGTTTGGGTACTACATTGAGGAGCAAAACTTTACAAAAACCTAATTGGTTTCTTTTAATACCCCCTATCTTGTATGATGCCAATTATAAAGTTTTAGATCATGTAAACATTGTCAAACACTCTATCATGTGTAATAATAGGTAAATACAAATTGTCTTTTTTTTTTGTTAGCTAATATCACCTTATTGTTAAATGTTTATCACTTCTATGTTATATCTTTATTTTATTGAAGGAATCCCATTCCTATTCATTAGGAACTTTAAACCAATACAGTAAAAAATAAAAACTAAAATGACATCTTCAACGGGAGTCCACAAGTATATTTATGTGATTTTCTAGTTATTTTAAGTTAAAATGCAAGAATCGAAACAAGAAAACCCTACCACCAATTATCCTACAAAGCATCTGGATTCATTTCGAGCTTTGTTGTAATACCCTATTACTGTACTCAACTTACACTGGAATATCACTACCACGTTGTTCTGTAAGGTTTGTACTTTACCCAAAAAGATCACATGATATTCCATTAACACTATATCCAAATCAATCAGTTTTTAAAATGCTAAGGGTGTGCTTGGTTTGTTTTTTGTATTAAATAGTGATTTGATGTCATATTTTGTAAGAAAAAAAACGGTGGGAAGTGCATAGTAAAGAAACTGAAAAGTCTCTTAAAAAGAAAATAGCCAAATAGCTTACAGAACATACATTGAAGGAAAAAGTGGTTATGGTGAGATTTAAAGCATCTTTTAGTTCAGGAAAAATAATCACATGAGGTTGGCTATTGACTCACAAAAAATCCCCGTCTAAATGCAGAGAAAATCCCATTTTGCAGAAGGGCCATACGAACTTAAAATTTAAACATTTTATGATGATTAGCAACAATGACTAAGAAAGTAAATAACATATAAGCATTTTTAAAGGATTAAAATTCAATTACACAGCCAAATGATTTTAAAGTGGAACCATACTCATCCAGCTAAATCCAATGAGCTCAATGATTAATGGAATCAGAGATCCAAGATCCTTCATCTCAAACTGATTAAGGAACTGTTAAGCAAATCTTATTATTATTATTATTATTATAATAATAATTATTATTATTATTATTATTATTATTATTTTAAATCATTTTCTTGGATATAGTTGAGTTAGTCAAGGAAAACCTTCATTTAACTCTATTCCAAGATGGTTATTTAACTTGGAATTCTATCCTAAATTACTAGTACAACCCACTCAAGATAATTTAACAAATGAAGTTATGTCAAACACTAACTTAGATGGAAAATGCCAATCCCCAGAATATACCAAAGGCTTAGATCAATTAAGGGTGTCATTCTACCTTCACCACCTCACTTAATCATGCTTTTTTTATCCTTAGCATTATCAAGAACAAGATGGGCAAACAATAAATCAGTACATACATGTTATCACCAATTGACTGTATAGTTTAGATAGAGCTATATTAGGATTAAATTATTAGAGTTTATCAATTGTCTGTGGATAGACTTCTAGGTGTATATATATATGTAACCTGACTTCTGTCAATAGGAAATATCTATTCTCAAATTACAGGCTTCCGATTTTCTTCGCTCAACAGCGGTTTTGGACTCAACCACCCATAAGAATTCCATTTGTCAACACCCAAAAATTCCCTATATAACCATGGTGTGAAACCTGCTTTCCAACCCCATGAAAGCAGTACACATGTTGACAATCCCAGTTAATAACCAAATTTTTATCCAGGTTCAACAAAATTCCCATAAACATGGAATTTAAAATAGTACATAATCTTTCCAATTGCTTAACTTATGTAGTTTTATTGTCTCTTACTCTCTTATGTCTGTTTTTTTGCACATTTTTGGTGAATTGATTTGTTATATCTATATATGACAAGAGATCTTTTAACCACATATTCCGTGCCATAACAATATTTCATTTTGATTTTCTACTTATCTTTTTCTGTGAATTTGATAACCTTTATATTTATTTCTCTTATGTGGTGACTCTAATGTCTAGCATGTCAGCGATTGACTTCTATTGCTCTGTGGATAAAGTTAAAGGTGTGGATGGAAAAGACCGTGTTGTTATAACATTTGATGGGAAGTATTTGCCATACACCGAGCAGGTTAGCAGTCCATATTGCCATTTCACACGTGGTTCCTTATCTTGAAGCAGCTTGTTACTCTGACATGATGAAAAGAGAAGATTTACTGCATTCATAAAGCAATGAAACGACATGATGTAATTTTTATAATTTGACTTGGTTCAAAAAATAAATCCATGAAATATTCAAGGTCTCATTTGGATTAAATAATTTAGGGTTTAAAGAAGAATTTTTTAAATCATTTGAAACGCCTCAAAATAAGAAGAGATTTTAAATCCATCCCAAGAACTATAATTATATAAATCTGAATAATATTAGGGGGATTCCTCATGTTGTAATATATAGCAGCCATGACAACATTATTTTTTATGATATGTTTTCACGAGGATATCAGTTAGTATGTCAAAAGATTCTTCACACAAGAAATGCTGGGAAACTGTCTATCTTATCTTCGTGAATGCATGGTGGTTATGCAATATGTACTTAACATTTAGATACTGAAACGTTTTGTTTTGGGATTTTTATTTTTTATTATTACCATGTTATTTTACTATCATTAATGTTAGTAAGGTGATAAGTAACTGTGATTGGCATCTGCAAGCTGCTCTGTGTTACTGTTTTTGCCTCTGTTTTTCTGTGCAGAAAACTGAACATATGGCATCAAGGTTGAGAACCCAAGACAACCAAGACAGAAAACCATAGTGAACTTCACCCTGCTGTTGCTTCTTGTGTTGAATGCATGCTGTTTTGTGCGCTACTAGTATTTCCTACTCATAGTATCTGTATTGTACTCCGAGGAACTCCATAGAAATTCATAGTTTGTCTGATTAAATAAATGAGGTTGTGATCATCTAGTTGTAAACAAATTATTATGTTTGTTGCAATGATTTCAGGTAGGCATGCCCTGTCGGACAGTCATATCAGTATCATTTGGATGCAAGTTTGATTAAGTTCCTTGTAAGTATTTCTTCTGCAAGTCAAAACTTGGGGAAGCTGCTAAATTAGTAATTATTTTTCAAAAGTATATAATTTTATATATCGTGAGGAATATTTTATAGAGATTACTTATGACTTATTTTAGAAATAGAGAAGTATATATGGTAAATATATCAAATCATATCATATCAAATGTAAATTATGTAAGGAAGCAAATTATGTGAGAGATGCTATCACCCTATCATATAATCTCAAATGTAAATTATGTAGTCCCGTAAGGAATGACCTGGTGGTATGGGTGTTGGACTTGTGACCATGAGGTCACATGTTTAATTGGACCAAATTGTATGTTATTTGCAATTTGGTCCAATCGTGCCAAATTAGAATAAAAAAAGTAATTTTAATTTTTCTTGTTTTATTTTTTAAACAAATGTCACATCAGCCACAGGGAAAATGACACGTCGTGGTACACATCTGCGCCGGCCATGTACACGTAGGCAATGGCGATTCCACGTCTGCGCCCGTGCCCGGCACGTGACATTTTCCAATGACGGAGGACATAAATAAGGCATTCGGAACACTTACTGTCCTACTTTGCGAAACCGGAAAAAAAAAATGTCTAAAAATGATAATTTGAGATACATAATGGATAATTTTTGCAATTTTTTCTATTTTTAATGTCAAGTACAATGATGCAAAAGGTAAATATAAACTTATTAAGTGGTCCGATGAAGCATAATATAGTAAACGATAATGACGATATTTATGATAATAATACATATATATATATATACAAAAGAATTTACATAAACTGACCAAATGAAAGAACAAACAGACGAAGAAAACCCTATGGAAAGAAATGGAGAAAGAAAAATATTTAGTGATTCGATTTTCATTCCGACTTCGGCATTGTATTCCTCGCCATAACTAAAGTTTAATTATAATTTTAATATAAATTTGAATATTGGTGTATTAAATTAGAAATTCTTCAAAAATTCATCATTGGTTATTTAGCTATATAATTGACAAATTTATGTAGCTAATAGCCTATTCGTATCCTTAGTATTATATTCTGAGAATTTCGTATCGATCAAAATAGAATTGAAAAAACAGCAGTGTATTGCACCTACCTGTTTCTTCATATATTTAAGAATTTTTATTTACTAATCGGGTAATACAAAGATTATAAGGTGTAAAGGTTTCATAACAAATATCATATTCTACTAAATGAAAAGGTTTGAAACCCAACGAGTTAGTTATAAAAATTAGCTTTTGAATAGGAAGATAGCTCCTATGAATAAGCATATAACTCATCTGATTTTAAATAATAATCGGACAGGTGTACGTTGAGGGCGATTACGGTGAAATTGCAAAAGCTAATGTGCGTTGATAAAGAGGTAAGTAGTAAGAAATTAGATATGCATGTGTGAGACTTCACATTTCATCTGATTATATATTAATGTGATATCATGTAGATAATATTGTCACTACATGTATATATATATGTGTGTGCGTATGTATGTGTGAGACTTCACAATTTATGATATTTGATATATGTATTTGTCGTGTTGGTGAATTTATATATAAAAAAAAAAGGATAGATGAGCTGTTTCACCAACCTTTTTTTGGTAAATTCACTTATTTAACATACTACACACATATTGCACGATTTATTGGATATATTTTGTAGATCTATCGTTTAGTCGCCGTATGCGGTAATGCTAGGCGAGGACATCATCTGGGTTAAGATATTCGACCCTGATGTACCATAACACTTTGATGAGTGTAGACGATGGTAGTCGGACAACTGGATCACTTAGTCGCACGGTCATTCAGAGATTAGACTTATTATATAGTTTAGACGTATTTTGATAATCATTTGTGTTAGGTGTTGTTCCACTAGGGCTAGCCACTGATGAGGTCTACCGATTGTTGAGGATCATACACCAAACTCCAAACATGATCCCGTTAGGGCGCGCGAGGAGTAGAGTTCCGGGTTTTCCTTAGGTGATTTCAGGTTGCACATATTCTACTACATTACACGGGGTAAAGCTAGACAGGATCCTATCTTCATTATCACTTAAAATGGAATGTCTTGTGGTTAATGGCAAAAACGTTGGCTATCCATGTATTTGAGGTCGTATGATGGGTATATGGGAGTGACCGGATGACCGTTATATTATTATGGGTTTATCAGGTTTTTTCTTTGAGCCGAGGGTTTTCGGACTATTTATTGATGATGGTCTAGTGAGTCTGGGGCTGAGGTGATTCCAGCTGCTCACTTAGACAGATATAGGAAGCCTATTATCATAGAGCCGATATTATTCCGGCTACTCACTTTGAAATATATATATATGTATGTGCATGGTTAATTGAGTTCGACAATCATTGGTTCATTATTTCACTGTTGACATAGCATGATACTTATTTGGTGGATGACCGAGATTATATTTCATTTTAAAGTATAACATAACATATTTAATGTTAGTTTTTAAAATTGATTTAATTTTAGACTATTTTTAAGAAAATATTTGGTTCAGATATGCATGGCACGACCGGGACAGGGGGACATCTCGCGATATAGAAAGATAGACTAAGTGAGTGAACTTGTTCTTGTGTATTATATGTAATTTTCTAAGTGGAAAACCTCCTATTTGTAAATATTCATAAATCAGAGAGTATTAAATAATAAGATGTTTTTATAGTTAATTTTAGTCTTAACAATATATTATGGGACCCGAAGTAAGAGGGGACAACCTCATGATGCAGTGTGACGGTAGCATTTTCAGTATGAGCCAACTGGGTTGTTACACCTCTATTTAGGACCGCATCATGGGACGAACGATTGGAAATGGACTTGAGTTCCATAGATTGTATCACCTTGACCATCCTCCACCACCTTCGCTTCTAATCGCATGTTCCAATGCCAATTGTCCTCAACTACTACACCAACGGTCGTATCATCCGAGTCTCTCTAAGTTGCTTGTTCCAAGCCTTTCTAGTTTATCTTCATTATTTTGTGAGTCTTGTTAGTTGGGAAAACAAACTCGCATTTTGTTTCCCCGATAGGTTAATAATTGGGTTGCTATGTATTTTTCTTTAGTTCACTATGATATATGGGATCCACGTCAAACTACTTTTGTATTTGGTTTTCAGTACTTTGTTACTTTTGTTGATTATTTCTCAAGATGTACTTGGCCTTATTGATGAAAGCCCACTCTAAACTATTTTTTGTCTTTGAAATATTTTATGTTGAAATTCAAAATCAGTTTGATGTTTCTCTTAAAATACTTTAGATTGATAATACCATTGAATATTTCTCTACTCTTATGACTCATTTTATGTCATCTTATGGTATTTTATATCATTTCTCTTGTGCTTATACTCAGCAAAATGGGCTTGCTAAACGCAAAAATAGCCACCTAATTGAGACTGCTCGTACTCTGCTTGTACACCGTCAAGTTCCTTTCCAATTTTGGTTGATTTTGTTCTTACTGCATTTTATTTTATCAACCACATGCTGTCTTCGGTCCTCCATAATAAAATTTCTCTTCATATTTTGTTCCCTCAAGATCCTTTATATCATTTACACCTCTGTGTACTACCTATTCTTTTCTCTTTATCTTTACTTGTACGCCCACTTCTCCAAGTTTATAGTCGTTGTCCTTGCCCGCTAGTGTCTCATTCCGATGGATCTATCGCTTATGTTCCTCTAGCATTTTTCGACTGTCCCGGCTCTCAAGAATTTGCCATCGTATTTATTTTGTTCGGCTCTTATCCTACTGGATCCTGCAGCATTACGCCGAGGTACCATTCTTCTTATAACCTCATTTCATTTACAATTTTCTTAGTTTTCATAATTTGTCTCTCACATACTATACCTTTGTGTCAAACTTATCCTATGTCTCCCTTCCTAAATTCCTTCGTGAAGCTCTTTGTCATATAGGTTGGCGACATGCAATGGTTGATGAAATGACTGCTTTGCATACTAATGGTACTTGGGACGTGGTATCTCTGCCTTTAGGTAAGTCTTCTTTGGCTTTCCATTGGGTCTATGCAATTATGGTTGGTTCAGATGATCAAGTTGCTCGTCTCAAGGCCCATTTAGTGGCTAAGAGATTCACACAAGTCTTTGGAGAGGATTATACTGAAACCTTCTTGCATGTTACCAAAATGTCTTTCATTCGTCTACTTATTGCTTGGCTTCTATGCACTCATGGCTCTTCATCAGCTTGATATTAAGAATGCTTTTATTCATGGCAAACTTCAGGATGAAATTTATATGGAGCAACTACTTGGATTTGTTGCTCAGGGGGAGTCTGGTCTCATTTGCAAATTGCACCAGTCTTTATATGAATTGAAAAAATTTCCACTTGCGTGGTTTGGTCAATTCAACAGTATTACAAAGGAATTTGACATGATCCGAAATGCATTAGACTGTTATGTCTTTAATAAGCACACATCAAGTGGTAAATTTTAATACATGTATGTTGATGATATTGTTCTCAGTGGAAATGATCAAGAAGAGGTAACTCAGTTAAAACAACACCTATTTAAGCATTTTCAAACCAAAGATGTAGGACCACTGAAGTACTTTTTGGTATTGAGATTGCTCAATCATGTGATGGTATTATTCTTTCAAAACAAAAGTACGCATTGGATATTCTTGAAGAAACTGGTGTGTTTGACTACTAGGACCTATGGACTAAGAGAAGTCTGAGAGACGCCAATAACGAGAGTATGGGTATAAGATGAGTCTGCAGAACTGGTGCAAGATGACTGCTGAGATTTGTGATACAGAAGGAATGCAGTATAATCTGTTCCACGTAAGGAAATAGTGTTAGATGAATTTCCAAGCGAATGAGTAGCAACAACATTCGTCGTGCGAGGGGGTCATTCATCTAAGCTGAAGCAATATTGTCGTGTATGGCCCATCTTATGACAATAACTACATTTTGGACGACGTCCACTGCGATTATGACTCCCTCGTACTCTACAACTTTTTTTATGATTACTGGAGCTAGGACTTTGAGAAACCAAAGTTGAACTATCAGTAGTATTAGTAGAGGGGGCAGCCATAGGGTGTTATTACTAGAGGAGAGTCATATTAGACAAAAAATAACATCATCCAGTGTGGGTACAATGGGACTTCCTACTATCTGGTCTCGAAGATGATAAAGATCAGGCTTAAGATGAACAAGAGCTAATACGGCGAAGAATTTGTCCCAAGCAACCTCTAGATCTGCAAAACTGGTAGAAATATGAGAACAAAACTCCTGTCGAATAGCTTCTGGTTTACTTACATAAGTAGGAAGATCAAGTGTGTGATCTTTAAGTAAAATGAGACTTGAGACTACATCATAGTAGCGTTGAATATCATTGTTGTAAATTGAAGCAGCATTATTCCAAACTTCATAGCATGTCTCAAATAACTAATATGTGAGAAGTATGGTTGGATCTAAGGAATTCCACATTAAGGCACATAATTGGGCATCAACTTTTTCTCATTCAGATCGAAGTTCTTTAATTTCTGACTCTTTATTTGTAAGATGGTCTGATTACCCTTGTCTTTTGAACCAAAGTCGTATAGATGTAGCCCATGACTTATAATTGGATACAAGCGGGGGGTTTTCAAGGAATCCAAATAACCTTCCGTTTCTTTCAGAAACGTTGTAATTTATCGGAAATAATAGGTTGAAAATTTTGAACTTGATTAGCCATAGAAACAACACGAAAAAGCTCCTTGAGAAAAAATTGGCAGACTGTTGGCGATACGAGTCTCACGCGCAGCGTCAGCAGTGGAGAGCAATGTTACCTGATACGTTTTGAGGAGATGAACATGCCGGTGTGGAACATGTTTGAAAAAGCTCCCGAAAAAGGGTAAAAAAATGACCGAAATCGAATCTGGGTCATCCTACGATGACGATGCATAGGGGTGCATGGGCTAGCGGACGGCGGCTCTGTCACCGTAGTTTGAGGTACCGATATGTTGGGAGATGGATTATGGTTTTGGTTGGGTGGAAAGATGACTTGAATTGAAATAAAAAAAAAAATTTAGGATTTTCGTTGAATTAGGGTTTGAAAGGCAACGGCGCCGGCGGCTAAAAACAAGATTTTACCTAAACCTAATTGGCTCTGATACAATATAGATTGATGAGTGAAAAATATTGTTAAATTATTCCAAAGAAAAAAAATGGAAAATTATATATATAAATATATATAGAGAGAGACATTTAGAAATTTTATCCTAACAACTAGCTAAATCATAGATATGGATATAAGTATATATATATATATGGGAACTGTTGCAATGCTGATTTGGAAAATTCACACACTACATGTTGTGTGTAATAAAGACATGTGATGTTTTGTTCATAATTACATATTTGTTGTATAAGAGTATGTCATGTGCTAAAATAAATTGTTGTGTGTGTTGTGTGTGACTATAACATATGTTAGTTCATGTGTTGTATTTGTATTATATTAAAATATACAATGTGTTGTCTGTAATAATATTGTATGTTGTCAGCAGCATATGATCTGCTTTTCAGCACAGTGCTAAATTTAAGCCGCTATATATATTGATATAGATATAGATATATAAATATAAATCTAATAAATCTAACACAACCAATCTTTAGTCTATCCGAGAAATCACTAATGTACTTAATTGTTATGTTACCTTTTTGTTCCCCCAATCATTGTGTTTGTAAGGAACAAGGCACGGGGAAGAAGATTCGAATTGCTAACGAAAAAGGTAACCTATATTATCTTGAACCATCCGAAGGAAAAAATAAAATATAACCTATCTTTCTCTCTATTGTACCTAAATACTTCCAATAAAAATTTATTTGGATGTTTCACTTTAGAATTGTTCATCCTTCATTTAAAGTTTTGAGAGTCATGTTGTTACGTGACCTATCTTAAACAAAAATTTGATGTCAGTTTCATTATTCTAAATTTATATATATGCTACAAAATCAGTTTGGGGTGAAAATGAAAAAATTTAGAACAAATAATGCCAAGTATTACTTCAACCAAACTTTATCCTCATTTTTTTTGGAATTATTCATGATTCTTCATGTGTGAATTACCCCCAACAAAACAAAGTAGGAAAAAGAAAGAATAAACACTTTCTAAATACTACCCGTGCACTACTTTTTCAAGGAAATGCTTCAAAAAAGTACTTTACCATCCTTCCTTAAGAAAAATTTATATTTAAACTGATGTGACATTTGCTGAAACTACTCATTTCTTCCATAACCCTACCTCAATAAGGACAGTTGCCTACGCAAGAAAGTAAAGAATATTTTAAACCCTAAAAGAACCTTGATCTTCCTTGTAGTTATGAAGCAAATATTTTGAAGACTCCTATTGCACCTAATCTCACTTATCTTCACACTCCAATTTCCACTGATACTACACAAAAGTTTCCTAGCTTTAAAAGGGCTCAAGGAGGTTGTCTTTAAATTATTTAAAATCCAAGAATCTAACTAAGAAATTGTGAATGAAGCCCCGGTAAGCTCTCTTTTACTTGTTGAATTTACAACCCCTTATGAAAGTGATTTAGACCTTCCTATAGAAATAAGTATTACGTATGAAATTTAGAATTAGGTTAAAAAGCCAAAGGTTAAAATAAAATTGGGCCTGACAATCGAGTTGATCGAACTGGCCGAGGGACACCGTAGGAAACTCAGGTAAAATAGACATATTTCCAAGGAAATAGAAGGTCGGAAGGTCCTCAGGTCGGAAAGTCCTCAGGACAGAAGGTCCTCAGGTCGGGAAGTCCGCAGGTCGGAAGGTCCTCAGGACGTAAAGTCCTCAGGACGGAAAGTCCGCAGGTCGGAAGGTCTTCAGGTCGGGAAGTCCGCAAGTCGGAAGGTCCTCAGGTCAGAAAGTCCTCAGGTTGGAAAGTCCTCAGAACGGAAAGTCCGCAGGTCGGAAGGTCCTCCGGTCGGGAGGTCCGCAGGTCGGATGGTCTTTAAGTTGGGAGGTCTGCGGCTGGACCAATAAGTCGGATGGTCTTTAAGTAGGGAGGTCTGCGGCTGGACCAATAAGTCGGATGGTCTCTAAGTCGGGAGGTCTGCGGACGGACCAATAAGTCGGATGGTCTTTAAGTCGGGAGGTTTGCGGCTGGACTAACAAGTTGGATGGTCTGTAGGTCGGGAGGTTTGTGACTGGACCAAATAAGTCGGGTGGTCTACAAGTCGGGAGATTTGCGGTCAGGCCAAAGAGACGGAAAGTCTGTGGTCGGTTCAAGGAGTTAGACATTGTTGACAGTAAGTCAGAATGATACTGTGGTCGGTTGAGGGCACGTGTCAGCAGGAGAAGGGTTAGCAGACGGTTGAAAAAGAGACGTTGTAACCGTTCGGGTGACGGTTTCCAATACTGTTTCTCAAGAGATATTTAAGGATTTGGATTTTTCTGGAGAAATGATCTTCAATCAACTTCAACAAAGCAAAGTCAGATTCGGGGATCACCACTTTAAATTTCCAGCATTTTTAATTTCTAGTCAATTATCTTATGTACCGTACAGTGTTTAGAGATTCCTAATCTCAAACGCTAATTAATCAAGTTTAAAGATATTTTCCATATCTTTGAATTTTACTTTTTGTTTGTTGAAAAAACACATCAACAAATTGGCGACCACAGTGGGAGTAAGGTAAGATTGCTGATCCAACAGTACCAGAGAATTTCATACGACTGAGGTCCGGCCGAATCATCAGAAAAATCAATATGGCAAGCACACAACCTCAATCATCATCAGCACCGGTGGGAGAAAATATTTCACCACCAGTCATGTCAAATCCAGGGGAGATCCCTCAACCACCTACCGATTGGTTGTCGTATGTTCAACAATTGAACAATCAGCATACTTCAGCGATGCAGAACATGTTGCGCGAGCAACAGAACATCATGTTGCGCAAACAACAAAATCTTATGCAGAACATGTTAGATCAAGCATTATCAAGCGTTACTCTTCAACCTACTCAGACGCCACCAGGGGTGTCACCATCAAGAATGCAAGCAAATTTTGCAGGGCCATCATATGTGGACAACACACTTCCAAGCGCCACAAATTTCAACCGAACAGATAGGGGAAAGACTCCTCTGACTTTCCCAAATAATATTCCTTTGGGACCCAGGGTTGAAAATGTGCAACCGAGCATTACAAGAGAGGAAAGACCAGGGGGACACATGCAGGATCCCATTCTTATTCCTGTGCAAAATCCCATTGATGTTCCTGACCATCAACAGTTTCGTTTGGATGATGAAATTGCTCACGTATTGAAGGTTCAGTTTGGTTTAAATCCTCAGATGGCTGACCTGCTTATCAGAGACCGTTTCCAGAAAGGATTATTAATGAATATCCTCTCCCAAGGAATTACAAGCCACCAGATTTTCATGCTTTTTCTGGAGAGGATGGGTCCTCCACTATAGAGCATGTGGGGCGTTTTACAGCACAATTGGGGGAAATTGGTAACAATCTCTTTTACAAGTTACAATTGTTTGGATTGTCTTTAACTAGAACCGTTTTTTCATAGTTTGTAAGTCTGCCACATACGCAAATACGAACTTGAGAAGGTTTAGAGATGGCATTTCATGCCAGATTTTTCAATCCTCTCCCAACGGTTTCTCTGACTAATTTATTGGAGATGAAACAATATCCAGATGAATCAGCTTCACAATTTATTGAGAGGGTGCGATTGATGAAAGGACAATGTCCTACTATAATCAATGAAAAAGAGATGACCAACTTAGTGGTCAGAAATATGCATGGTCGCCTAAGGGATGTGCCCACTGCACACGATGTCGAGGATTTGGCAAGTCTTGCATCCAAGGCTGGATGTTTGGAATCACTTTTTAGGGAAAGAGAACAGAATTTCAGGTGTAATAAAGGCCAACATATGGTTAGTATGGAAACAGAGGCATACAATTTTGATTATGATCAAACAGAAGAGATGGCAGCCGAAATAATTTCAGGGAAACCTTATGTATGCTCTAAGTTAAAGGCAGCACCAGGAACAGAAGCTAAAGGGCAACCGACCTTTGACAATTCAAAGGCCGATGAGATAATTGACATTCTGCTAATTGATGGTCAAATCCGAATTCCAAAGGGGCAGAGGTTGGCTACCAAGGAAGAAATCAAAGGGAGGTCGTACTGCAAGTGGCATAACTCCTTCACACATAATACAAGTCAATGCACTCATTTTAGAAATGAGATCCAAAAGGCTATTAAGGCAGGTCGGCTCAAGTATATTACCTTGGCAGTGGAGCAGCAACCATTTCCAAAAGTAACCACAACAATGGTTAATATACAAGCAACCTCCAGAAAAGAAAAAGGGAATTCATCAAACAGTGGCCGACCAGAGGAGAAACTCAAGGTTTGTGAAAAAATAGTGGCTAAAAAATGGGACAACCAAGATGGTTCTTTTAATGTGGAGTTAAAAGACCAGGTTGTAGTTCGGGACCACCCGACCAGGAAGACGGGTGCGGTCGGAAGCAAATGGACTCGAAATAAGAAATCTTTACCAATTGATGTGGATCCTCGCTTCCCAGGCATGAATCGTACTCAGATTCGGAATGCCAAGCGCAGGTATGCTGTGAGATACAGAGACAAGGTCGCCTCGTCAAAGCAATCGAATGACACCCGAGGCGTGGCTAAGTATTAAGAGGAAGGTCGGTTTATCAGGGTCGTTTCGTTTGAGCAGCCGAATGAGGCAGAGGAAGGTCAGTTCATTAGGGCTGCCTTAGCAAAGCAGCCGACCAGTGTTCGGGACAATGAGGAAGGTCGGTCCATACAAAAGAAGGGTAAAGGCTTGTCTGATGAAAGAGTTAAGGGTTTCAAATGTCAATATTATGAGAAGGTTAACATTAACCCATCATTGGAGGAATTTCATTTGGAATCTCTGACTGTTCAACCCGAAATGGAAGTCGGAGACAAAATTCCAGAGAAGGATTCAAGGTCTGTCAAATCTCGACTAGGGCCACGTATCCCCTGCCGAATGACAGAGATTAATTGGGTTGAGGAAGAGCCTTTGTGGGCAAGTCTGGTGGATGAGTCTATAGAAGCGCCAGAATTGGCAAAAATTGCAGATCCAGACTTTCAATCAGAGGCTCCTCCAATAGTCTTCCCTCCCATTCCAGAAGGTGTGGCATCTCATTTGAAGCCTCTGTACGTTAATGCTCATATTTGTGGGAAACCAATCACAAAGGTTTTCATAGATAATGGGGCCGTTTTCAATACCATTAAAGACCCTCAAGAAGTTAGGAAAGGGAATTCATGATCTATCTCATGTGGATTTTGAGATGACTAGCTTTACAGGGCAGCCGACTAGACCAGAAGGCATGCTGGTCGCCTCCATTGAAGTCGGTCCAAAGAAGATTTCTTCTGTCTTCTTCGTGGTGGATGCAGATACCACATATTCAATCCTGCTTGGACGAGATTGGATTCATGCATCTAAATGTGTGCCATCAACACTGTATCAACAATTGATGTTCTGAGAAGGCAATCAGGTCTTCAAAATGGAGGCAAATGACAATCCTTTTGGAGCATCAGAACAAGTAGAAGAATCAGTTTTCTATTCTGGTCATGTACCTCCAATGTATCAGTTTTTTATGGCTAATGACTACCCAAAGAAGGGTTTTAAATTCATTGGCCAGAATTCAATGTTCTTTTAAAAGAACAATTGTACTATATGGCTATTTAGTAAGCCAGACCTACTTTATATAATACATTTCTTATGGAATAAGCAGAATTACAAGATTGTAGTTTATTTATTAATAAGTATTATTTAGATCAGCTTTTGAAAAAATTAGAAAAAATAAAAAATTTTGATCTTTATTTCCAAGAAGATGAACAATTTCGTTGGCCTGATTTGTTAGAAAAAACAGAGCCAACTTTCTCAGCACAAGATCCTTTGCTGGAATTTAATTTAGGAACCGACTTGGTTCCAAAAGTAATCAAGATGAGTGGTTATTTGTCCAAAGAGCAACAAACATTGATGCTCGAGGTTATAAGAAACAATATTGATTGTTTGGCTTGGGACTATTCATAAATGTCTGGTCTGGAGCGAAATCTGATAGAACATCGATTGCCCATCAAGAAGGATTTCAAACCTTGTAAGCAATCTCCAAGACGTATGAGTCCTGACTTGATGCCTCAGATCAAAGAAGAGATTCAGAAGCTCCTTAAAGTGGGTTTCATCCGACCTTGCCGTTATGCAAATTGGTTGGCCAATATTGTACCAGTGGTTAAGAAAAATGGTAAGATCAGGATATGCATCGATTTCAGAGATCTTAATATGGCCACCCCTAAAGACGAATATGTGATGCCTATGGCCGACATGCTAATTGACTCAGCAGCAGGGCACAAGATTCTCAGTTTGATGGATGGTTATGCAGGATATAACCAAATATTTTTGGCAGAGGAAGACATCCACAAGACAACATTTAGATGTCCAAGAGCATTAGGCATTTATGAGTGGACAGTTATGCCTTTTGGTTTGAAGAATGCTGGGGCGACTTACTAGAGAGCCATGAACTCAATTTTTCATGATCTCATTGGTAAGTCTATGGAAGTCTACATTGATGATGTTATTGTCAAGTCTTCTAGTTTTGAGGAAGATTTGAGGGATCTTAAGGATGCTTTCAGTCGGATGAAGAAGTACAAATTGAAAATGAACCCGACTAAGTGTGCTTTTGGTATAACAGCTGGAAGTTTTTTGGGGTTCTTGGTTCATGAGAGGGGTATTGAGGTCGATGCTAATAAAGCCAAGGCAATTCTTACCAACCGACCACCTCAGACGATTAAAGAAATTCAAAGTCTGTTGGGGAAAGTAAATTATCTCAGGCGGTTCATTTCCAATGCTGCTGGCAATGTCAGACCAATTACTAAATTATTGAAGGTAGGAGGAGTCGTTTTTTAGTGGGGACCAGACCAATAGACAGCCTTAGAGGCTATAAAGCAAGCATTAGCTCAACCACCTGTGTTGATGCCTCCCAAGGAAGGTCGGCCCCTCAAACTTTATTTGGAAAATACCCATGAAGTGGTCAGTTACTTATTAGCTCAAGATGGAGATGATGGAAAGGAAAGGGCAATTTATTATTTGAGCAAGACTCTCACATGACCATAATCGAATTATACAATTCCAGAGAAGATGTGTTATTCACTGGTGTTTGCATGCACCAAACTTGAACATTATATGTTGCCTAGAAGAGTTAAGGTTATCTCAAAGATTGATCTCATCAAGTTGATTCTGCAAAGACCTACGATGCAAGGCAGACTCATGAAGTGGGCCATTAAATTAGCGCCCTTCGATTTGTATCATTCTCCTTTGAGGGCGGTCAAAGGCCAAGCAGTAGCAGACTTTTTTGCAGATTTTGCAGGTCGTGAGGAGCAGCCGACTGGGTGTGTATCTTATGTAAGCACCCGAAATTGGTTAATGTTTTTTGATGGTTCTACCTCAGGAAACAGATCTGGTGCAGGCGTCCTATTGGAAGGACCAGACGGCCAAAGGGTCATTGCAGCTGCAATTGGAAGATATGACCCATAATTCAACAGAATATGAAGCTTTGATCTTGGGATTGGAGGCTTTGATAGCCAGAAAAGTTCAGTCGGTTATTATAAAAGGGGACTCTCAATTGGTGATTAACCATGTAAACAAAAAATATGTTTGCAATTATCCCCACCTACGGAGGTACAGGGATTTGGTAGGTCGGTTGCTATTAAAGATCTCCGAAGTGATAATCGAGTTCATCCCTAGAGAGGAGAATCAGTTTGCAGATGATTTAGCTCAAAAAGCTTGCAAGGGAATTCTAAAAGATATGTGCGCAGAGGTCGGCCCTGAGACTGAAACAGGAGCCGACTAGAGGATTGAAGCAGGAACCGACTGGAGGACAGAACTTGTCATGTATTTGCAAGATCGAGGAGCAAATGTACCAATTGGAATTCGATTGAAAGCTTTGCAATTCCAATTGGTAGAAGGAGTGTTATATAAAAGGACATTCGAAGGATTGCTTTTGAAATGTTTGGGTCCTGAGCAGGCTTTGGAGGTGATGACAGAAGTACATAGTGGAATATGTGGAGCTCATCGAGCAGGTCTGAACATGAGATGGGCTATTCATCGTTTAGGTTTCTTTTGGCCAAAGATTTACGAAGACTGCATATAATTTGCCAAGGGCTGCCAAGAATGTCAAAGGCATGGGCAACTAATTCATTTACCAGTAACAGAATTGCAAGCGATGGTGAAACCATGGCCCTTTAAATCTTGGGCTATGGATGTTATTGGTAAAATTCATCCTCCTTTGTCCAAGAATCATTGTTTTATTTTGGTTGCAACAGATTATTTCACAAAATGGGTGGAGGCGATTGCTTTGAAAAATGTAGATCAGAAGGAGGTGATCGATTTTGTGCTGAATCAGATCATATATAAATATGGTATACCTCATTCAGTAACAACCGACCAAGGTCTGGTCTTTACTGGGGAGAAGTTTTTAAGCTTCTTGGCAGAGTTTGGTATTCGTTTGAATCATTCTTCACCTTATTATCCCCAAACTAATGGACAGGCAGAAGCAGCTAACAAAATTATCATTGGGATCATCAAGAAAACAATTAAGGGGAACCCAAGGAAATGGCATTTGTTGTTACCCCGAGCCTTATGGGCGCATAGGAATAATAGAAGTTCTGCCACAGGGTTTTCACCATATCAACTCACTTTTGGACAAGATGCTGTGTTGCCAGCCGAAGTGCAGGTCTCATCCGGACGCACAAGTTTCACCAATGATGAATTTACTAAGGAGTATCAACAAATGATGTTGCAGCAATTGGAAAGTTTGGATGTCAACCGACTTCATGCAATTGATCAGATTGTGAAACAGAATGAGATCAGGGCCAAGACTTATGGAAAGAAAATCTTTTACAGAACATTCAAAGAAGGAGACCTGGTCTGGAAGACTATTCTTCCAACTTATAAGAAGGTTGATCAATTAGAAAAGTGGTCCCCGAATTGGGAGGGGCCATTCATAATTCAAAAGGAAATTGGAAATGGTGTCTTTATTATCATAAATCAAGAGGGTAAAAGGGTACATGATTGTATTAATTCTAGATATCTGAAAAGGTACTTTCCTGCCTTTTCAGACTACAAGAAAGCATGAAACAGTAAGTTTTCAGAACCCATTTGCCAAGGGTTCGAACCTAACAAGGGTTCATTCATTTTCAGATGTTGAGTCGTGCAGAGGATTATTTTATTCTGAGTCAGAAGCTTCATTCCAATGATTAGGGATTACTTCTGGGTCTTCATCAATAAGGTCCTCTAAGTCAGGTCGGTACTTCTCCCACTGATCTTGCATTTTTTCAAGATCATAGTCAGTTCGGGCTTTCATGTCTGTCAAAGCTTGGCGTTCACGATCAACAAGAGTGCGTAATCTTTAAAAGACCACTCGTTGGTTGGAGAAGCTGTTATCCCAGCCAAGGTCTGGAAGTATGGCTGTCACATGGTGTTCAATCAAATCCATGTGATGATCAATGTCGGGAAGGTGACTTTGGATATCCCGAAGGGCCTCATATCCTTCTAACATGTTTTCCATTAGACGAATGACACGATGGATGGTCTTTCTGCCTCGTTGGGAAAACCTGAATTTGAAATCTAATTGTTTGAGGATGAATAGCAGGTCTTCAGCATGACCTCCAACTGGATGATTACCCATAAAAAAGGGTTGGATAACACCTTGCCAATTGTTTACAGGAACATGAGGATGGTGAGAAGGCATTTTAATACTGTTTGGTAGGCGTGTGCAAGGTTGATTTGTGAGTAAATATTTATCTGAGGATGTGCAAGGACTGCAAGTGTTTATATAGAAGATGAATTGTTTGGTTCCCGAAGAGTTGGAAATTTGGGAGGTGATCCTCAATAAAATGAGAGAAATTTTATTTACCAAGTCAAAATTTACAAAAGAGATCCTAAAACAATTTTTATTTAAGACCATTTATCTTCTATTCTGGAGCGTCGCCTGTTATTAGCAGCCGACTGGTACTGCTTTATGAGTTGGGATTGGGCGTGAATCTTCAACTCCTGGTCCAGGTCGGCTGGATTGCTTTGGTACCGATCAATCAGGCGTTGCTCGTCGTTGATATGTCCTTCCAGGACAGACCTTTCTTGATGAAGCGCCCTCAGCTCTGCCTCTTTTTGTGGATTGACCCCTCTATTTGTGCCTTAGCATTATTCAGGCCTTCTAGTCGGCCAATTCCTGTTGAATGGATTCCTTATTTTTTGTCAAGGAAGCCTCAAGACTTATTCGATCCAAATCAGGCAAGGGTGTCTCAGCTGTCAAAAGTTGGGCGAAAAGAACGTCATTTCTGAGTTCGGATAGTCACTCCATCAATTGGTGAAGAATGGGGGCAGCAGCTGACTCTGAAGACATTTAGAACAAGAGACCACCAATGGCTTGAAGAAGGCTGTCAAGCAAGTCTGACCCCAGGTTGGGGAAAGATTGGTCGACAGTCTGTGCAATTACAATTCGGACGTCCGTTGGAATGGGGACAGCCGACAAGAGGGCTAGATCAGAACATCCCTGAAATGAAAGATGTTTATCTCAGACTGAATGAAGAATGAATATTGAAAATTGATTGTGAAAGGTTGCACATACCTTTGGACGGATGGTGGTCGTTGAAGGTGCCAAAATAGCCATAAGTCTGGGGGGTTGGGCGGCTGGTACCTCGATAGCTGATTCTTCGGCTGCTTCAAATGGATGCTGAGGTATGGATCTAGGTCCCTGAATGATGGAAAGATAGTGTGTCAAAGGTCATGTTAATACTAGTTTGTATTTTGGTATTTTGGAAGAAAAGATCTCAAGTGTTTACCAAATTGACAGAGGTCTCTGATTCAGAAGAGGGAATCTCTTGTAACTCCTGTAAGAGTCCCCTTGGTTGGGCAGGTACAGGTTCTTCATCATGTCTGCCCGCCGCTGGAGGAGGGTCAACAACCTCCAGGTCGGCTGCCCCTAGGTCGGCAACTTCCAGGTCGGCTGCCCCTGGGTCGGCAACCTCCAAGTCAGCTGCCCCTGGGTTGGCAACCTCCAAGTCGGCTACTCTTTGGTTTGATGTGTCTGGGACGGTTGCATCAGAGGCAGCAGAAACAGGCATAGGTGTGGCCACCGGTGCCATAGTGGGCAGGGATGGGTCTGAAGCAACATGAGGTAGCCTTCCCATCTTTGAAGCAGTCGCCTCAGTGGGAGATGAGACCCTTGTTGTTGCCTGCTCGGTGGATGAAGGTATTTTATTCGAGACCCGGCGCTTGGTCGGGGGCTCAGTTTCTTGTAGTTGGTCGGTTGGTGGCTTCGTTGTTTTAGTTGGTCTGGAAGCAAGTTGGGCGGTCGCTCGAGCCGAAGCCATAGCTGAGTATAAGAATAAGGATTAATACCATGTTAAGGAAAGAATCAGGTTAAATTGAGAGTATACCTGGACGGGGTCGGGTCCTCATAGGGGGCCGACCTGATGGGCGTTTTGTTGGGGACGGTTGACTGTCCCCAGAAGGGGGAATAGTTTGAGTCTGAGAGGCTCTTCTCTTCCTCTGTGGAGTACCCGACTCAGTGCCTTGAGTAATCAAGTTCCTTCGGATGTTGGTCAGAGGGGTCGCCCCTAATGTTATTGCAGGTGGGGGAAGAAGGATGCCCAGCAAACAATCCTTGTCAGGGGCAATCAAGGCCCAAGTAACCGACCACCACTCCCGAAAAGACTCAACTGAAGTTGGAGAAGATTTGTAAGGAATGTAATAGTTGGAAGTGATGTAATTTATGAGTTGGGATATGTATGGGGCGATTGCATCAAGGATAGCTCTCCCATCCGGACTTTGAATTATTAGATGGGGATAAGCAATAGGACCAGGCAGGCCTTGTTGGCATCTGAATTGATGGGCAAAAAATTGAGGCTGGTAGATGAATGTATAGAAGATTTTGGGACCCTTTTTATCGATTTTCTTACTGGTGAATAATGACCTGGGTTTAAGAGCAACATCCCAAGAGAAAGGATAAGTGGGATGTGGAAGTGGATCTGGTTGGGACAAGGGTGACAGAACAGGGAATGGTCAAAACAGGCCAGATGCATAACCAATATACCTTTTATGTATATAGAAGTGGGTATCAGTTCGATTATCAATAAGAATGGCAGTTTAATCGGATCAGACGCCTGGAGGTTATTACGACCTAAGCAAAGTCGGTTCAAGGCTACTCCTAGAAACTTCTCAAGTGTAGGGGCAATGGGAGGATGACCAAGTTGGAAGGCATCCGGAAAATAGAGATGGAACCATAGTTCCAAGAACCAAAAAGGACCCGACGCAGAAGTGTCTAATTTTTTACCATCTTTATCAGTAAGGCGGGCACTGACCCTGGAGAGCCCTTCACAGAGATTGGCAAGGAAAAGAGTGCCTAATGATAAGAACCGACCCGAGGCTATGTGTATAGCAAGATCAAGATGAGAAGGGAGGACACATTTCGAAGGGGAAACTACTACATACTTACAGAGCCAAAAGAGCATAAAGTTTGTGTGTTCTCGGTCGGTTACAGGGGTCCCGTCTGCTCCTTGTTGGTCGATTAGAAATTTATTCCAGCTTCATTCTTTCACGTCTGTCAGAGACCAGCCCAAGTGGTCTGAGTTGGGTTTTTGCCCATCTAGGGCACCCATTACAGGGTCTTCCCCAACAATTGGCAGGTGCGCGATCATGGCCACATCCATGAGGGTGGGGCCGATAGGGGCTGTTGGAAGAAGGAAGGTACAAACCTCAGGGTGCCAGAACGCCGCCATGGCCAGGAGGACTTTCTCATGTAAATAACATGGGAGAGTTGACAGTAGTATGGCCTGATCGATTTGTTGAGTTTTCCATTGCCCCTGGTAATGTTCTGCTACTCTCTGGTACCAGGTGCGATAGGGATCCTTGGGATCTGTCAAGTGTGTTTTGATGCTGTCATGAAGACGGGTTGCATTGTAGTTTGGGTTGTTGATCGCCAGCAGATTCCTTGCTTCCAAGACTTCTCTCATACGGTTGGAGTCTTCAGCAGTTGTGCAATATGGGCGAACAGTTGGAGTGCGCATTTTCGTTGACACGAGAGTGGTTTCAGGGATTGATCCGTCAACAGGGAGTGCGGGGATGTATCGATTTGTCATGGTTAAATTTGTAGAGATTATGATTCACAAAAGTGTTTGGAAGAAATGAAAGTTTTGAGGAAATAGGACTGTTGCAGTAACTGGTGCAGTTGCCAAGGTGATTTCTCAGTAGGGTTGTGATTTGTGAACTTCCAAACGATGATTGATGAATGGCGTTTGAAAGTCCCTTGGCGGCGGGCAAGTTGTTACGTATGAAATTTAGAATTAGGTTAAAAAGCCCAAGGTAAAAAGAAAATTGGGCCTGACAATCGAGTTGATCGAACTGGCCGAGGGGCACTGTAGGAAACTCAGGTAAAATAGACATATTTCTAAGGAAATAGCAGGCTTGAAGGTCCTCAGGTCGGAAAGTCCTCAGGACGGAAGGTCCTCAGGTCGGGAAGTCCGCAGGTCGGAAGGTCCTCAAGTCGGAAGGTCCTCAGGACGGAAAGTCCTCAGGTCGGAAGATCCTCAGGTCGAGAAGTCCGCAGGTCGGAAGGTCCTCAGGTCGGAAACTCCTCAGGTTGGAAAGTCCGCAGGTCGGAAGGTCCTCAGGTCGGGAGGTCCGTAGGTCGGATGGTCTTTAAGTCGGGAGGTCTGTGGCTGGACCAATAAGTCGGATGGTCTTTAAGTCGGGAGGTCTGCAGCTGGACCAATAAGTCGGATGGTCTCTAAGTCGGGAGGTCTGCGGACGGACCAATAAGTTGGATGGTCTTTAAGTCGGGAGGTTTGCGGCTGGACTAACAAGTCGGATGGTCTGTAGGTCGGGAGGTTTGTGACTGGACCAAATAAGTCGGGTGGTCTACAAGTCGGGAGATTTGCGGTCGGGCCAAAAAGACGGACAGTCTGCGGTCGGTTCAAGGAGTTAGACATTGTTGAGAGTAAGTACGAATGATATTGTGGTCGGTTGAGGGCACGTGTCAGCAGGAGAAGGGTTAGCAGATGGTTGAAAAAGAGACGTTGTAACCGTTCGGCCGACGGTTTCCAGTACTGTTTCTCAAGGGATATTTAAGGATTTGGATTTTTCTGGAGAAATGATCTTCAATCAACTTCAACAAAGCAAAGTCAGATTCGGGGATCACCACTTTAAATTTCCAACATTTTTAATTTCTAGTCAATTATCTTATGTACTGTACAGTGTTTAGAAATTTCTAATCTCAGACGCTAATTAATCAAGTTTAAAGATATTTTCCATATCTTTGAATTTTAATTTTTGTTTGTTGAAAAAATACATCAACAATAAGAAAAGGCACTAGAGAGTGGATTATACCCATTATCTAATTATGTCACTCTTAACCAGTCGTCTCCAACCCATTAAAGTTCTCTTGTGAATCTAAATACTATTGTTATTCCTAATTAGGGATAGCATACCGTACCGTACTGAAGATTTCTACTTATACCGCGTACTTTACCAAACATATCGGTATGGTAGGAACATATACTGATATTGTACCAATACGTTCGGTATACCAAAATTCAATATATCGAAACTTTTGGTATGATATCAGTATATACAATTTATAACGAAAATTTCACATCTTTTTAAATTTTCAGTACGACACTGGTATATACCGATTATATCGAAATTTATTTAAAAAATAAGAAACACCCTTCATCCTATTCATGGATGTTCCAGCAGGTGGAGCAATTTTGTCTCCGAGGGGACAGATGGCAGCACAACCTAGAAGTAGAAGGAGAAGAGGAAGAACAAATGCGAAGAAACAAGAAACCAAAAAATAGAAGGAAGGAAGAATGAGACGAAGAAGAACGAACAACAAAGGTGTAGAAACAGGGCAGACTCGGAAACTTTTAAAGCCCTAAGCAAAAACAAAATACAGGTCCTATAAACATATAATTAAATGTATTTTCAAACTATAATAATAAAGTCCATAACAAATTTATTAATTGCTCTACTTTGAGATTGAATTAGCTTATTAATTTTTTTTGTGCTTTTTGCATTTTTCATATCCCTACCCATATTTCTTTTTAGGAGACATAATTTATTTTTTAATTTGTAAATTGTTACAAATAAGGAATAATAAAACCTAGATTGAAATCCTCTGCACGGGAGAAACATCAAGGTGCGGCGTTGGACAGTGCACAGCTGCGTGCAGGTAGCGCGAATGTGGCATGCAGCGTGCAGTCCTGCAATCCATAATCCAACAATTTACCCAAAAATTGAATTAGAAGAATTAGAATTAATAGATTAGAGAAATAAAATTAAGGCTAAATTGCACAAAATCCACGTTTCACGAAATTGCACCAAATCCCTTATACTTTTAAAACTGCGTCAAATTCCTTCGAGGTTTCATAAACTCTGCGTCTAACCACCTCAACGGTCCTTATTTAACAGTATTTGACGTAAATGCGTCCAAATTGCAAATAAATTTTAAAATCTCAATTTTTAAATCCCTAAAATTACAAATATATATTTATATTTTTTATATTTAGCCTAAAAAAACAGTAAAAATAAATTTTAAAACCAGAGAAAAATAATTATTTTTAAATATATTTACTATTTTTTTAAGCTAAATATAATAAAAATTAATATATTTATAATTTTAGGGGTTTAGAAATGGAGATTTTAATATTTATTATAAAATTTTCTTAGGGTGTGTTCGTTTGTAGGTTTTTAACAAAATCCTACTATTCATCCAAAATTTTCCCCCCAAAAACATCAAATCAAACACCTATTTTTCATTTTTTATATTATACTAAAAATCAATTTTACATTCAAAACATCACATCATCACCTATTTATATCACATTGTATAACTATTCAAATTCAAAATTTTTACTATTCAAATCTCAACTCAAAATCCAAACCCCCAAACAAACACACCCTATGGAATCTCACTAATTAAAATTTTTATTTCACCAAAAATATTTCTTAATGGAATCTCAGTCATTAAAATATTTTTAAAATATTTTTAAGAGGACATAGCTTTGATCTTACAAAACATTACACCAAAAATATTTCTTAATGGAATCTCACTCAATAAAATTTCTCTTACCAATTAACTATTTCTTCTTGATCAATTCATCCCTATCTTTGCATTTATTTTACATGTTTTCAACCAAATTACCAAACAACTGAATTAATTCTTATTATTAGTAAAAAAATTTCCTCATCAATTTCTCATGAATTAATTCTCATCCCCTAATGAATTAATGTTCTTCTAGTTTATGTAGATGGTATCATAGTCATTGGAAATGATGAAAAAGAGAAGATGAAGCTAAAAATGTAAATTACTATAGAAGTTTGAAGTAAAAGATTTCGATAAATTAAAATATTTTATTGGCAGTAAATTTCATACTTATCCCAAGCAATCTTTGTATCATAGCAAAACTATGTTACCAGTGTATTGATGAAATTTTGAAAAGCACTATGTAAAGTTGTTTATTCTCCCACAAATCCAAACTTTATGTTATTTTGGCATAGGGAAATGAGAGCAGTGAAATAAAAATATTTCTCTTGTTTATTTGAGTTAGAGAAATCAAACTCGAGAAATATTCATTTTTATTTATATATTTTAATTTTTTTCCATATCTAGAGAAATTAAGATA
The DNA here is from genome assembly GCF_009805555.1 of Andrographis paniculata. Taxonomy (NCBI): domain Eukaryota; kingdom Viridiplantae; phylum Streptophyta; class Magnoliopsida; order Lamiales; family Acanthaceae; genus Andrographis; species Andrographis paniculata. The sequence goes on along the minus strand of NW_026137391.1, from coordinate 4,147,258 downwards.
AATGAATTTAGATGCATTATTTTTATATTTTTTGGTACTATTTAATTTCAATTATTTTTTTAAACAATATATTATTTCAGTCTTATAAAAAATCACATCTCATCTATTATTTAACTATTTAACTCTTACGAATTTTTAAAAAATTACACTGAAATTAGATTTTACAAAACACTACATCTTATTTATTATTCAAATAAAAAAAGTCACCAAAAAAATCATTAAAAATATTTCTCAATGTCATTATTAAATATTTCTATGTGGATTCTAAGTCATTAAAACTTTCTCTTACTAATTAGTTATTTCTTCTTATAAATTTATCCAGATCGCAGCATTTATTTTGCATTTCTCAACTAAATTCTATTTTTACCAAGCAAATAAATTAATTCTGATTATCGAGTGAATAGCTTTTGTCATTAATTTCATTTTCTACTTTTATTTGTGTGCAATGGCTACCAAATGCCCTCTTAAGTTGAGTGCAGCAAAGGAAGAACTGGTTGTTGATAAAGCTATGTGTTATCTATCTTGCCCATACTAGACCTAATATAGCTTATTCTGTGAGTGATATGAGCCAATTTATGTGCGACTCTAGAGAATCACATCTACAGCCCGCATACAAAGTATTACACTATTTGAAGAGCTCCAGGAAATGAATTTTGTTTAGTAGACACAATGCTCTTACTCTAGAAGCCTACACAGAAGCAGACTATGCTAGGTCTCTAGTGGATAGAAGATCTACTGCTGGGTACTGCACTTTTCTTAGAGGAAATTTAGGAACATGGAAAAGCAAGAAACCAAATGTTGTAGCACGGTCATCAGCAGAATCTGAATTCAAAGCTATTGCCCAAGGAATATGTGAATTGATTTGGCTAAAAATCATTCGAAGGTTAAACTTAAAGGCCCTACAAAGTTGTATAGCAACAACGAGTTTGCTATAAACATTGGGCATAACCCAGTGCAACACCAGAAGACAAAGGACATTGAGATATAGACATTTTGTCAAAGAAAAGTTGGATGCTGGATTGGTGTGCATGTTCATGAGGCTACTAAATGCACAATGCACAAATGTGCCTGCCATTAACTTATCAGTCATTGAGTTGATGAGCAAAGACTTTACCAACTCATCTTCAGCCTCCCATTCATCATATCTTGGGTCAACTTTTGTTGGAGCAGCCTTTTTTCCAGTAATATTTTCCTCTTTCCACCTGCTAGCAGTATGCATCTCTGTAATTTGAGTCTAAAAATGATAATCTGCACCATGACATAAATCATTGGAAAAGAGATCTCATGAACAATCACCATAGATTTCTTGTTGCTATCGGGAATCTGCTTTCTCAGTAATGATTAAAACAAGGACTGAGGAAATGTAAGGAGAAGAGAGGGTGGATGCTAGAGTTTTCAGCTAAACGAAGCAGTGAATTTATCTTTCCTTAAGCTGTAATAAAAAATTAGAAATTGGATGACAATATAGTTTTATATATCATGAAGAATATTAATAAAAAAATACATATAACCTACTCTTGGAATAGAACAAGTAGATATATGGTAAATATCAAATTAAATCATATCATATTGAAAAGAAAATAAGGAAACAAAACAGGTTATAGATGCTAACTAACTGCATTGAAGTTTCAAAACTATTGGCATTGTATCAAGTTCACACGTGATACCAAAATAAAATTATGAAATTCTTATAATCAGCTGCAAGCCCACGACACTACCAGTACCTGCTTACACTCAGGCCTGCTCATTAAGTTAAAGGTCCTACAGTCATAATCACATATTGAAGTTATGAAACTTGTAGTTATAATACATGCTTTTGGTTGTTGTTGTATATGAGGATCTTATTTGGTTTTGGTCCTATTAGCATGTGCTTGGTTGAACTTGTAGATATATATATATATATATTTATATATATTGTAGATTTTGGTAATGCCATTATTTGAAATTGTTGTATCTGCTTCAACGGCATTGTGAATTTGTTATGGCAAGTTCTTAGTTTTCATACTTGAAACAAATCAAATGTACTTATCAGTATGAAAAATTCTGTCAATATTATGTGTCAGATCCCTGAGTCTTCTGTCTGGAATTAATGCTGGGATGGTCATAAACAAGTAAATAGCTGGATCTGAATGAAGCTCGCCTACTGTAATATATTAGGTCTTCGAGTCTATTTTTTGGCGCATAGATAAAGGGATTGGATTAGCTAATTTATCTGACTTGGTTTTTGTATTTAATCTCTTGTAATAGACCGTATGAAATAACTTGCATGAATAAGGATAGGATCAGAACTTGTTGATTAGCAAAACTATATAATTCTACAACATTACATTCCTACTTTGTGCAGAGTCTCTCACTTCTTGGCAGATATTTGAAGCTCAAGTTCTAGAATAATTTCCTAACAATTATCTCTCAACTTAGGATTGCTCGAGATTATGGAATGGACCTGAGCAACCTGTAGGAGACACAATACAAAGACCTCTAATATATAATCTGCTAAAAGCATCCTAATGTCACGACATTCATGAATTCTGCCATACTTTTGGTACCAGTGCTGGAGAAACACTATGAAGTAGTCCAGAATACGAACTTCCTGCACATGAAGAAAATGTCATCAGAGGAATCTAAGATATATGAAGTCATACCTAAACTAAGATACTTACAAGGCAGATAGGGTGAACTATCAGGAGGATAACAGTAGGAAAAGTTGAATAGTATATATAACATGCAGAATCTCACTGTCTTTGTAAGAAAAATCTGGTACCATAGGGATAGGGATAAGAAGTTAATGTTAAGGACCTGGTAATTGTTTCCCTCGTTGTTTGGTGTGGGGGATGTTTGTCACAGTAATGGTGATGGACGAAATGTGTTCGACTTTATGACTATCCTCTCCTCCTTCCCCCTGCACTTTCTGAATTCTCTTCTTGAATGGTTCAGGCATGTTGACAATCACCAATTCCTTGAGCGTGGTGATAAACTTTATACCTTCTGGAAGCATTTTAAGATTGATGCACTCATCAATCTTTAGACTAAAAAGATTAGGCATAGCCCCTTCCTCTATTGTCCATGACTCTAAGCTCGTAAGCCCCTGAAGTTCGAGATTTGTGAGCTGAGGAAAACCCTGAGGAGTGCACCGAATCTGCTTCACCTCGAACACATTTTTCCGTAATATCAAGGAATACAAATTTGAAAGCTTCTCTAGAGTAGCCATAGGATCTTCGTTGAGTCTGTTTGTTCTCAGAGTTAATTTGTTGAGGCTCTGTGCAAAATCACTGTGATCTGGTAGGCTATGCATGACTCCAATCAAATCCAGCTTCCGGAGATGGGTAAACCCCACTAATTCCCTTAGTACAGTAAACTCTTTCTCAGACTTAAAATCATAGCGGATACGGAAAGATGAGCCTTTGATGTGTTGGCTCATCGACTTGAGGCTGCTAATTAATGGTTCTAAATTTTCAAGCTCTAGAGCCAGAATTGCTGCTAGCTTCTGAAGCTTTGTCAACTTGAAGAGATCTCTGTAGTCTGAAACACTTGTGTCGAAGTTTTTTAAGGTTTCCAGCTGGTTTAAGGTGCCTATCTGCAGTTTAGCTTTACATGTGTGGTTTGGAGGGAGATACAGATGCTTCAAATGATTCAGCTTCCATATTACGTCGGGAATGCTCAGACATACAAGAAAGGATACCCTTAGATCAAGTGTCTGTAAACACCTCAAATTGCATATGGATGATGGCAGCTTACTGAATTTAGAACCCCTTAAGCTCAGATATCTTAGGTATACTAAATTCCCTATTTCTTTGGACAGCCTTTCACCAAAGTCGAACCTCTCGAGGTCTAAGACTCGAAGGAGATGGAATTCCTCGCAGAGAAAGTCCAAGGCAGCCTGAAGGTTTCTTCTTTTACTGAGCCTGGAAAAGAAGAGCGCTGATCGAACATGCTTATTACTGATCTCTTTCCCTGAGGGGAAGTAGCTACCAAAATCATAATCCACTGTTATCGAAAGTCTGCGTGCATTGCTGACTGATGTTGCTATTGCTAATGGAGAAGGAGGAATTATTATCTTAGGTTCGTACCGCGGAGGGACCTTCTTCAAGAAATTTTCCTCTTTACCCTTTACTAGGCACAAGTCTCTTGTAAGGTCATGTAGCTGACAGGACTTGAACCTTCCGGTTGCTTTGTCAACATGTACTTGAACCATGCACCTTTGCACCAGTTCGCCTAAGTAACGTTCTGATATATCCATGATTGATTCGTGCTCCTCACCTTCTGGTGATATGAAGCCTTCAGCTGACCACAACTGATATAGTTTTCGAGTGGGTATTTTGAAATCCTCAGGGAAGTTTCCAAGATGTAGAAAGCATGGTTTTAGCTGATAGGGTAGATCATGATAACTTAAGGCCAACACCTCATGCACTGCTCCTGCTCCTGCTCCTGCTCCTGCTCCACTCTCGCGGAAACCTCTCCCCCTCCTTAAGTATGCATTCAAATTCTGATGCACAGTTCTCCACTCACATACTGTCAATTTTGTCATCAATAGTCCCCCAAGCACCACGATGGCTAAAGGCAGTCCTTCGCATTGCGCCACCATCTCCCTTCCTAGTCTCTCAATGTCCATCTGGTTTCTCTTGTCTGTACCAATTAACATATATACGTATCATCATACTTGAATAGTTTGGCATATCTGATTAATATCTTTAGGTAGCTCTTACTAAACACTTGTATGAGACTTGACATAAGATAGATAGATAGATAGATAGATAGATGTCCACAATATAGAGAATCAATTCATTTCAAGCCATTGAATCCTCTTAATTACCTTGAATGTAATCTACAGAGCGTGGTGTGTCAAGCTGACTTGTAATTTCATCCTCATCTTCTTCTTCAGTTAAGCAAGAGTAGAAGCTTCCTGCACTTGATGATGCATCATCATCCTCTTCAAAGCTTGTGGATGACTCATTTTCTTCCATGGATCTGCCATTACCTTGATCACCTCTGTCAAATGAAATACCTAAAATGCAGGTAAAATGGCATATTAAAATTTTATGTGATTTTACGCTAGTTATGTTCTCCAGGAAAACGTACTAACTAATAAACATTCTTTTTTCAGGGTAGATACAAAGCGAATCTTGGAGAAATGAACTCACTAAAATGCTCAATTAAACTAACTAAGAATGATCTTATTTCTGACTCACTGTTATTGATGAATGAGGAAATTTAAAGAACCTGCTGCTCCTCTCAATCTATTTATCTTTCATGAATGTTATAGAGATTTGATTCCTAAAACTGAAAGAAATTAGAAGAAATTATTACCTGCGATATTTAATCCACCACGACTGACTTTCTTCTTGAGCAGTTCCCAACTCTCTTTCTCATTCAAAGTTCTTTGCTCATAGAGGTAGCAAGGAGCACCCATATCTACATATCGTGCGATTTCTTTATCGCGGGTTGTGATTAAAACTTTGATCTTTACATGTTCTCCTCCTGTCTCAAAAACAGGTCTAAATATATCCCAGACTTGCATTTCCCAGACATCATCCAGCACAATCAAGCATCTTTTCCTCCTTTGAATTTGGTAAAGTTCATTGACCAGCATATCAGCTTTCATGCCATTGATTTCATTTTTCTTCTCAGGTTCAAGCTTGTTGAGTATCCTCTGCAGGACATCTTCATGCTGCCATTTCTGAGAAACACAGGCCCAAGCAAAACCATGGAAGTGCCTCCGAACATCACCATGATGGTAAATCTTTTTAGCTATTGTGGTCTTCCCTATCCCACCCTTACCTGTGATGGAGACTACCGGGAAGGCTTCATCATCCTTCACTAATCTCGCAACCAATTTTTGAACATCATCATCCAACCCTATGAAATCTTCCTCGACAAGATGCAAGTACATTCTTCTTCCTTTTTCTTGCAATTTCAGACATTTCGGTCTGGGGCTTTGTATTTCTATTTGGCGTGGCTTTATATTTCTAACGCGCTGGCTCGATTCAAGGGCAGAGATCTTATCATCTATTTCCTGGATTTTGGGGTGGAGAACTTTGAACATAGAAGGCGACCTTCTGAAAATGGTTCCTTCTTTCCTTTGAGCACTAGTGTTTGCTACAAGCAGAAGATCTTCGATGTCGTAGGCGACTTCCCTGGTTTCTGCGACCCAACTCCGGATACCTTCATCCACTTCTTGCCGGGCATCCACCACTTGTAAAATGGACTGCAGTTTTCTCAGCTTCTCCTGGATCAATTCAATCCGGACGCGTAATTCAGGTATGCACAGCAGTTCATTCAGACTCCTCCTTACACAAAACAGTGCGTATTCAGCCATTATGTAATTTAATTAGATTCTTTGTAGAGCCTGCTGGAAGAGGAAGCTGATCTGATTGAGGCCATGCTTTGGAAGGAATTACAATTTACAACAGCTTATCTGTTCTCGAATCTTATGAATAGTTGACTATGAACAGAACATGTAGATAAATTAAATTGGAAGGAAATAAATAAGTAACATAATAAATCCATCCTACCGCGTATGCGTTGAATTATTCAAAGGATGAATCATTCATTTCACTACAATATTGCCTCAGTTGATGGATGGAATCTATGGAGTGCAGGACAGATCATTTGTGTATTGTATTGTATATGGTCCCCGTGTTACATTCAACAGAATCATAATTGAATAGCAGTCAACCTTTTAGTATATTTATAATAGTTATACATTTCTATTTTAAATAGATTTATCAATATTAAGCAGTTAACAATTATAATTTAATTTAATTAATTTTTTCATTTTTTATTACAATTATTTATAAAACCTATTTAATATTATTTTATTTATCTTTATTTAATCTCACTCAAAACGACTTTATTTTATCTTTATCCTCAACCCAAATATTTTATTTATATTTACAACTCACTTTAAAAAAATTAAAATAATAGTTTATATTAATCATAGATAAATAAAAATATTTTTTTTATATAATTGTATTATATAAAATTTTATTTTTTATAAAATAATATTTGTATATTTTATTGACATATAATATTTAAAATATTTAAATATATACTCTAAATTTATTTTAATTATACAGATTAATTTTTAGTTTAAAAATATCAAAATTACCATTGAGATCAAAATAATAAAATAATATCATAAATTACATTAATTATCCAATAGGATTTATTTTTCCAATATTTATTTTCGATAGAATTTTTAATATATATTTTATCATTTAACAAAATTTAATATTCTAACATAAAATATTATTTTTATAATTTTTTATACTTCATGTAAAAAAAATTTCTTTTAATCAGAACACTAAAGAAACAAACCATATATTTTTTCTTTAATACTGACACTAACCAAATACACCAATTATTTCGAAGCGGAAGAGCATATTATAAAATAAATGAATATAAAATAAATAAATAATAAAATTACATAATAAATTCTAAACTATTTATCTACGAAAATCTTGGCACATTTTATTTGTTTATCAAATCATGTAAATTTTCATATTTTAAAAAAAATGAAAACCTCAAATAATAAAGTTTGGTTCGGTTACCATGCTGTGAAGTTTTAAGAATCGACATGATACTGATTAAATCATGACCGATGCTAATAATAAATAATGTTAATTTTGTGATTGTAGTATATTTTTTGAATAAATAGAGTAATTGATTCTATATTTGTAAAACAATGAATAATTGTGCCGCAGATAAAAGAGCAATATCAATTTACAAAGAAAATACTGCAGTATTTTTTATTATTGTGCTCGATGCTTTCATTATTCAATAGGTGTGCTCTTAAATAAATTATTCTTGTGTTTGTACTTGCATTTTTGTTTAAGTTGAGTTGAGAGAGAGACATAAATATACATATATATATATATATATATAATTTGGCCATATGAAAAAGAGAAACAAATTTAATAAAATAATATGAAAAGGGTAATAATTATAAGCACCGTATTAATTATAAAATAACACAATAATAATATTTAAATAGTACAAAAATTACTTCAAAAGAGCACAATCATAATAATAAAAAAATATTAATAATAATAAAAATATTATAATAAAATTTTCTGCAACAGTTTTAGAGCAGAACTACGTAATGATTATACCTATAGAAATGGGTACATAATTGCAATACTATTATGAAAATAGTAAATAAATAAATACATTATTATTATTTGTAGGATAACTTTCTAAAAAGTATGATAATAATTTCAGGAAAGTACAATAATAATTATAAAATAGCACAACTATTAACTTTTAAAAGTACAAAAATAAAATACTCCTGGGTTAAAAAAAATTTAGAGAGCACTGTCTCTGTTAACTTAGAGCAATGTTTCTATTCACATAAAGACTTCCACTGATAAATAGCATTAGCTCTATTGACAGAGAGCATTGTTTCTTTTATCAAATAGCTATCAACAAAAAAACTTGTTGAAAATCACTGACTCTTTCAAATATAACACTACATAATCATCTCTATTTGATAGTTTTGAAAAATCATAATCTAACCTAATTTAATTATTTAAGTTAACAAGAATCAATTTATATCAAAATTTTTAGAACGGCTGGGATCTAATGATGATATCAAAAAATATTATTGGATTATTATTAGCATATTGTTATACTGAGGGTGATGTATTAATTTCTTATAATCGGTATTAAAAAAATATTCCAAATATAATTTTACAAAATTCAACTCATCATTCTTTATTGCAATAACATTCAAAATAAATTTCTAAAAGAATGGAAATTTAAACATATTTTTCACACATTAAACAAAACAATAATAATAATAATAATAATAAAAAAGACATACTCTGTCCGTCTCACATGAAATTATACCATTTTCTTTTTTGGTTGTCCCACCTTAAATGATCTATTTCTATTTTTAGTAAAATTTATCAAATCAAAACATAACTAACAATAAGCATTAAAATTAATTATCTTATTCTATTATTAATGTAAAATATTTTATTTTTAATATATAAATAAACAAATCCACCCAAACCCACAATATGATTAAAACAAATAATTAAATTATAAAAATTCTAACAGCTTTGCAATTAATTTTTTCTTCCCAACAAAAGCCCTAATTGACATATATTTAGAAGTAATATATTATATTTATGATAGTTATCTTATTTAAGAGATTTATAGGATTCTTGTCTTATTAGACGATTTGTATATTATTATAAATATGTACATATTCTTATGATTGAAACAGAGAATTTCAGTTTCATATTCTAACACGGTATCAAAGTCGAATTCTCTCCGAGTACATCCATGACCCATTATATTTCATATATATTTTGATATTTTATTAATGTATCTGCTACTATTCACAGTCATGCTTGGTCATGCTTTTATTTATATGTCGTCTCTGTCTCTACTACTCTACTGACATAGTCTACTTTCGACTCTAACGCTGTTGAGAGTCTTGTTTTCGACTCTAACTCTATTGAGAGCGAATGAGTCATGTTTCCGACTCTAGCTCTGTTGAGAGCGAATGAGTCATGTTTCCGACTCTAGCTCTGTTGTGAGCGAGCAAGTCTTGTTTCCGACTCTAACTCTATAGAGTGAGCGAGTCCTGTTTCCGACTCTAGTTCCGTTGTGAGCGAGCAAGTCTTGTTTCCAACTTTAACGATGTTTAGTGTTTTGCTTCCGACTTTGATTTAGTGGAAGGCTACACCACCTTCAGTCAATCTTGGCGAATTCAAATTCGTACATGGAAGATCTCGGCTATATCTTTTTCGGTCACTTCTGACAAACTCAAGTTTGTTCGATCATATCTTGAGTTTGAGGAGGAGTGTTAAAATATATTTAGAAGCAATATATTATATGTATGGTAGTTATCTAATTTAAGAGATTTATAGAATTCTTGTCTTATTTAGACGATTTGTATATTATTATAAATATGTATGTATTCTTATGATTGAAATAGAGAAATTCAGTTTTATATTCTAACAGACTTCGGAATTCTTATTCCTTCATAACAAAAGCCGTAGTCGACTTTGCCCATGGATTCTAACCTCCCCCCCCACCAAATCTGATTTTTTATGGATCTTGGTCAGTCACCGTCACCTTGTTGCCGAGGATGTTGAAGGGAGGAGCAATCGACTTCGATTCCGAGACCATCGGATTGTCTCTTCCATCGGTGGTTTCGACGGTTGAGTATGTTTGTTTGAGGGATTTTGTGGGATATACTGCTTGTATGAGATATACTTTTTTGTATCATGAGTCATTGTTATATGTTGGTACCTTTCGTTGCATACTTGCATTAGATGAATATGAGGATATGCTACTATGCAATATATATAAAGTTTAAATAACTATATTCTAATTGAGATGGTAGTAGTTCTACACAGTTTGGTGGTTGCCTTTAGGTTAGAATATAATGTCATTGGTTCATTTGTGTGACTATAATGAGCTTTAATAAGATCTGAATATTCTTATCAAATATTGCATTACAAAAACAAAGACTGAGTCACATGCGTATCCACGTATCATATGCACGGTATGAAATTTACAAAATATTATACTTCTACGTTCCCAAAAAAGTCATTGTTTGCTTACTCAAGAAAGAGATATCATTGAGAAAGAAGAGATGATTGCATCTTAAACTTCAAATCCAAGTCTGGACAGCAATAGCATAACATAGTTTTATTTTCCTTTGTCCATGAGGTATGTGAGACAATTAATTACCAAATACTTGGTCACATTCAGGTGTCTAGGTAAAGCATCTTGCCTAATAAGTGCATCCTTCTTCATATGTGGAATTTTTTTTTTTTTCTCCACTCATTATTTCAATCATGCACCCTTATAAGCTCAAAAAAACTTTGTTTAGTTTTTCTGCTATCAATTTTTTAAAACATAACACCACTGCATTCACTAGCTCATCCACGTTAGTGCAATCCTTTTCAATTTGAATACTTTGTATAGCCCTAAACCATCCAAGGTCGTTGATTTAAGAGCACTTGTGTGTGCTCTTAAGGCTCCACTTGAAATCAACCTCCAAACAATACTTTGCATTGCTTTATTTTCAAATTTTGTTTATAGAATTCAACTTCCTAAATTTTAGTTCAATTAAATTTAAAGTTCCAGATTAGTTTTGCTTTATATTTTGTTCGTGTAGTTTAGTATTATTTGATTTTTTATCGCATTAGTCTTAGTTCAAAATTGTTTATCGTAGTAGCTTTCATTTCGGACCTCTTGTATTCCAATTCATCACCCGTGAGACGTAACTCGTATGTTTTTTTGAGAAGGCAGCATAACCCATTTAAATTCGATTCCGACAGACCCAAGTCAATTAGGCTGTTGACATGGATTTTTGTGATAATAAAGTCGGAAAACCGTTTCAACCACCATATTGATAGACCTATACCGAGTAGGCCATCTGTTTCGAACTTTAGTGACAATAATATTACATTAAAAAATCATGCCAAAACAAAAATTAAAAAATAAATAAGAAACGTTTGTTTTGTTTTATTTCGTTTGGCTTTGAATTTGGATTTGTGATTTCAATTTTGATTTAAAAAATATTTTAATTGATATTTTATAGCTAAAGAAAATAATAGCGTATCTGTTAGCTAAAATTATATTATTATTTATTTTTTGGTAGCCTCTAAAATTTATAGCAAACTTTTACATTATATAATTTTTAAATAATGATAGAGAATAATAAAAACTTTTCAAACCATAATATATAAATAATTTTGCCAACTTTTAAGAGACTAAAGTTAAAAGCTAATACGTAATTTTCAAACTATGATTTATAAGGAATTTTGCTTTGAAGGCGCTAAATTTAGAAGTTAAAATGAGTGGCGGACAAAAATAAGGTTTGTTTGGTTTTATTTGAAATAAAATATTGCTTGAAATTTTATTCAAGAGGTTGACAGCTTTTAAGAAGCTTTTAACTTATTGAACTGTTTTTAGCTATTTCATCGGTAAATTAGCTTTTTGAAAGAGCTTTTTGGATCAAAAAACCTAATTTTTGAAAAGCTCGAAAGAGTTTTTTCATTTTAATTTTGGTTGTTTCTTATTTACCCTTAAAACTTAATTATTTATTTTATACATATAAATATATTTTTATAGCAGTATTTATTAATTATTTTTAATATATTTAATTTATTATATTATTGTTGATGCGTTTTTTCAACAATAAAAAGTAAAATTCGAAAATAGAGGAATATTCCCGAATTTGATAGATGAATGTCTGAAATTAGAAACTTCTAAACACTGTAGAATAAAATAAAGACTGGAAAATAAAGTGGTGATCCCCAAAAACGATATTTTTGAATTTGATGTCGATTGAAGATGTCATTTCTATACAGTACAGAATCTTTAAATAACCCCTTGAAGATACGGTTCGAACCGCTATCCGGTCGGTTACCATAACCGCTGTTAACTCCCCAAAAAATTCTCTTCTATCGACACGTATGAGAACCGTCTTGTCACGTCCGACTTTAAAAACCGCTCGCCAGTCGAAACTACCCCCACTACCAGAAACTGCATTTTACCCGACCTATAGGATAACTACTTTTAATACCTAACCTTCTTATGCCCGACCCTTGGAATTTGTCCCGACTAGGTCCGACTTCTCTATCCGAACTATTTGGTCCCGACCAGATCCAATCTTATCACCCGTCCGACTTTCTTAAATCCGACCCTCGGACTTTGTCCTGACTAGGTCCGACTTTGACGTCCGAACTATTTGGTCCTGACCAGGTCCAATCTCCTCATCCGTCCGACCTTGGGGATTTACCCGACCAGGTTTGATCAGACTCAAAACTCATCCGACCCGGTTACTGCAATCATATTTGGACTTTCAAAAAGCCCATTAGACATTTCGAATGACCTAATCTTGACAGGTCCATTTCTTAAAAACCTATCAATTATTTTGTACTCAACAATTATATTTTTATTTTTATAAATTTAAAATAATTACTATTATTAATTATTACATATAAATTATTTTATTTATAAAATATATATATTTTTAAAACTAAATCAAATAGAAAAAACAAAAGTTATTAATTTATTTATATATATTAAAACAATAATTAACGTAATAAAAAAATATATACGAAAGATTTATTATTTTATATTTTACATAATTTCAATAAAGAATTATTATTTTTAGTAAAAATAATTTTATCAGATCTAAATAATAAAAATAAAAATAAATATTTTATAATATTTTTATAATTTTTAATGATTAATAACAAAAATTCTCATAAATTTCAAACCAAAATGAACAAAATTAAATATTTTAAAAAATAATATATCTTATTAATAGTTATTTTATGTATAAACAGTTAATATCAAAGTTATAAGCTATAAGCTAATTGATAAATGCACCCTTAATGTATTATAAATAAAATCTAAAAGAATAAAAGTTAAAACTCAGTTTAAGATAGAATTGATTTTTAATATGTATATTCATGTTCAAATAATTATATAAAAATAAAAAATATATTATTTTAAATTAAATATTTAATTTTTTATTTTACTCTTTAATTTGTTAAAAGATATTTTATATATTATTTTTAGAAAATCATAATTTAAAAGTAATATTGGAATAACAGAATTTAAACTTTACACAAATATATATTTGTATATTAAAATAAAATCGCTTCCATTATCCTCTCCAATTTCCCCTCAAATACCCGCCTTACCTTTTCCTACAATTTAAGTATATGAAAGCAAAAGCAGGTGTAGAAAATCCTGAATTGTGAGAAATGGCGACGATTGCAGCCTCACTCGGACCAACCATGGCGGGAGTAGCAGTAAAATCCCAAAACTTGTGCAGGTTCTCGACGATTAAGAGTTCCGAAATTGGTTCCGTTGCGTCCCAGTTGAGTGGAATCAAGATATCCTCGGTCCAATTTCAGAAGAGAGCCGGTCTTCCTCTCTCTACGCATCTGAGGCCTTCTCTTCAACCTGTTGCTCGTAATCTTCTTACCCTTTTATTAACAGCTTTGATGTTTCCGGTTATATTTATGACCTATGGAGATAATGATTTGAAGGTGAATGGGCTAAATTTCTTGTTAGACCCACTTGCGAGAGCTTTTGGGTTAATTGTAGAATGGGGTGCCCGGTACAAGGTTTGCGAGAGGATTTACTGTATATTTGTTGGTGTTGTTACTTTGTGCAAATGTTGCTGCGCTTCCTTGAGCAACGATATGTAGAAAAAAAGACTTAAAAGAGTCTAAGGTACAGATAAGCTGGGCAACACGATAAAGATCAAGTCGATACTCTCCCCTGATCAAAGAAATTGTCTTGTTTCTGTGCCAGCTTTATTTAGTAGTTTGGCACTTTGAGACTGGTTTCATCATCCCTATTGAAAGAAGTCAGTACAGCTACTTATCTACTATTTTTATTACAGTTTATACACACTACAGCCATCTTCATAGCTTGAATGGCATACTAGAATGTGGAAAAATTGGCAATGCTGTCAAATGGTAGGTTTGATTGCTTAGAAAATTTACTTTTCTAAATCTCTTTGATAAGATAATCAAAATGATATTGTTCGTAAATATTTTATGGATCTGAATAATCACACTAGAGTTTCAACGAATCTACAGTGGAATCTCATTTATTCTAGTTCAGGTGAATGTGAAATACTACTTGCAAATTTGACTCATTACTAGTTTTGATGAAATGTAACAAAAAAATGGTAGCAAGTGATGGATATGGATATGGTTAGCATAATTTTGTTTGATGCTAATGCTGATTTAGGCATAAAGTGTGAATGCGCATTTGTTGTATTTCCCTGGGTGAATAATACTGGCACATATTAGCAAATCTGCTTGAATGATCATGATTGCCTGAAAGAATGTGAAATGCTTTTCACTGGGATGTTTCTTGATTGATTATGCATCTATTACTTGAAATCTACTAAATTTTGAGCCGGTCTTTTGTGATGTATAATGAGTTGTTATAAGATGAAAGTGGTGAACTATTAAGGCTACTTCATAGGGATGTGAAAAATGCAAAAAGGACTGCTGCTAGGGAAAGTTATGTTAGAGCTAAGCCTGTTAGGATAAAGATCCAGTTTGTTCTTTAATAATATGCTGCAAGGAAAAAGTAAACAAACAAACTCGATGACTTATGATAATTTGTGTGATGGAAGTCTTTTGGAGCTAAATTTTGATGCTTACTAGAATTCCTTTAAGGTTAAATATCTTTCATAATGAATTGTAGTTACCTGGATTTAGGATGAATAGGCAAAAGGCAATTGGTCATTCCGGTTTGTTGGGTTGGAATTTGGAGAATACTATCCTTGTAGGGCTTGAACAGATTACTATGTATAATTTTTTGGATATAAACTTTTATAATGGTCCTGCCTGGCTGATCAACATGGGAAAACAATGGGAATTATTGAGGTGATGCTCAAGTGGATCGACAAGTGGTTTCCGACATCTTGGTAGCACTATGATCTCCTGCCCACATCTAGGTCAACTGATGCTAGTGCTGCTGCAGCTATTATTCAGTGGACTCTTGATATCCATTAGAAGGTGGTGCTGCCCGTTGCACCAGATTTGACATTTCCACTGGATACTGGTTACCGGAAATGCCGTCCTGCATGCCAAAAGTGTCGGGGAAACAAAGCTGCTGTTAGCAACTGCTGGAACAGGAGAAGCAGGATCTGTTGCAGCCAGGAGTAGGTGCTGAAGACACTGAAATTGCTGTAGGTAAGGTGCTGCTTGGGGATTGTCATTACCTGCTTAGTCATAAGCCTAGCACCACTATGACAAGAACAGAGAGCCATAAATGAGAACCAGAAACGACTGGTGGCAGAACTGGAAGCAGCCAAACACCACCACCTGCTTGGGGAGGACTGTTACGAAAGAATACTAGCCCTGAGCCTAGGATTAGTTGCATAGAATGTTTACATATACGAGGCGTGATAGTTGGACGAATACATCAAGAATTAAGAAAGTTTGAAATATAATAGGAGACGTTAGACTTGAAGACTTGGTAGAAATGTGGAACTACGCTTGAGTATGGTAATTGTTCATTATGAATCATAGTAGCTTGCTTGTTTTCTTGTGTTTTGGAATGCTTTTGGCGTTTTGTAGTTGAAAATTTTAGAATGGAAAATAATAGCTGATTTTGATATTTTGTACAGAGTTTAGGGGTTGAAAGTGATGTTTTAATGCTTTATTTACTTGGAATTTGGTTTCAGGTTCTTTATTATACAAATGCAATTCATGATTTTCTATAAAACTCTATTTTTTCTAACAAAACATATCTAAAAAATTATTTAAACAAAAAAACCAAAGCTAAACCTCCAGTAAATAGACAGATAAGTTTTCCTGTAGATCAACCAGTTTGAAAAGAGGAGAAGGGTGTCAAGTGAACTAGCGGTGTCAGGTGTCATGTGTTGGTGTTCTTTTATATATTAATCCTTCCAATTTAACTTTTGAATTGAGTTGTCTCACATTATGTTGTTTTTTTCAGGTAGAGTATGCCCCTTCACTGGAAAGAAGTCAAACAAAGCAAATGCAGTTTCTCACTCGAACCACAAGACAACGAGACGACAGTTTGTGAACCTGCAGTACAAGCGGATATGGTGGGAAGCTGGGAAGCGCTATGTCAAATTGCGTCTATCGACGAAAGCTATGAAGACCATTGAGAAGAATGGACTTGATGCAGTTGCTAAGAAAGCCGGAATCGATCTCAACAAGAAATAAATTTCAAACTGTGCATCTCCTTACACTAGCAGATGTTTTCTTCATTGCCATTTTGCAGCTTTCTTCTTTGAGAATTCCTTGTTTCTACATGTTGACATTGTTTATTCTCATGTCAAAATATGTATGACGATGCTTGGAATAGGAGATCGAATGCGATCTTTGTGACTAAAAAAGCTTTCATGGCAGGCATTAATGACTAGAAAATACAATTGACATTGATTTTATGTTGCAATCCTGTATGTGATGATGTTGCAGACCTCTTCATCTAAAAGGCTCCACCGGCTCGGATTCTTGAAGCAGTGTTGCAGCCTCAAAGCATTCGGCTGCCTCCATTGCCAGGGCACTACTGCCTTCGCTTTTGTACAGCAGGCCAAGGTTGTACCAGGCAGCCGAGTTTGTCCTGTCAAGCCGCAATGCATCAGTCAGAAAGCTCTTAACCACTGGCATCGACTGGTTGCTGATTTGTCTCAGGACAGCCGCAGTTGATATCAAACTCGGGACATGATTGGGGTCCATGTCCAGCGCCTTCTCAAACGACTTTAGAGCTTCTTTGTGCAGACCTTTAGCTTCCAAGAGCAAACCTATGAGGTACAAGTATTTTATTTCTAGGAATGTTAGTCCTTTATCATGTCGGAGTTTCAAGATTTTCCCCGCACAGAAACGCAAAATGTGCTTGGTACCTGCAGAATGTAGCCTTGAAGCTGAGTGAGGATTGATTGCTTCCGACTTCGAAAGGCATATCTCGGCATCATGATACTGAGACAAGCTAGTATAGACCTTCACCAGATCGTGCCATGTCTCCAGCTCCGTACTACTCACATCGTTGCTCTTCTTACCCTGCAACCAAAACTGCATAGTTAGTGATACATCAACACATATTATATCTCATGGTAGCACGCATCGCCTACTTTTATGGGCTTCTTTTGCAGTCGGAAACTCTTTCTCCGGACTTGATGAATTGCAAGAAGTTTTGTATATGTGTCGATCGCATCCTTCAGATTTCCCTGAGCAATCTGCAGTTTTGCCTTGGTGCGCAGCAACTCGCCTTGTTCCCATTTCCCGGATTCATCAAGCGCAGCATCGATCATGTTCTCAGCATCCACATACCGTCTCTGGGCAGACAAGATTCGAGCAAGAAGAATCCAGCTCTCCACATTACATCCGGCTTCCAGTTTCAACAACCTCTTGGCGTGATGGAGAGCTGAGTCCAGCTTCCTCTGCTCAGCGTTCTCCAGACTTAGCGAATATAATATGCTGGGATTCCTCCCATCGCTCATCTCCTCAGCAGTTTCGAGTGCCTCCAGCGCCTGGGATTGCCTCAAGATCCGCTGGGAATTGGACCCGGTGCTCCGAGATTGGGCAGACAGCGAAACCCCTAGCAAGTAGTTTGCATAGCTAGTCCTATGGTAACATGTTTCCGATCGAGCACACAGCTTGCGGATATAGCTCAAACCTTCCTCAAGAGAGCCCGAATCCTCTGCACAAATCTTTGAAGCAAGTAATAGTTCGAAGCCATTGTCACGATTCTCTCGATTATTCAAAATGTTCCTCAACAAATTCAGAGAAACCATGTCATCACCTTCGGCATGGTAACAAAGGGAAAGAGATGTGTACTTATCCTTGCTCTCAAGGGTGTCGGGAGCTAGCTCTTCGATCTGGCCAGCAAGGGACCTGCACTCGCTGCCTACAGATAGAGCAAACCCGAGATGATCCAAGATCGAAGGATCCCATTCAATTCTCTCTAGCGTAATGTTTTTGAGAATTAGTAGCAACAAGAGAATAGCTTCTTCGACATTGTTCTTGGGCACAAATGAACCCTCCCTCTGCAACCGGAGATTCGGTGGGCTTGCATCATGACCGCTATAAAGAAGAAAAATAGCAAAATCTTTTTCGATTTTGGATCTGGTTTCTGTGTCGAGATTCCACTGGTAAAGTAGCGCCCGTCTGTAGGCGAGGATGGCTTCTTGGGGAGCATAGGAAAGGTTCCATAACTCGGGTAGTAGCTCCACAGCCTTACTCAGCGTATCCATCAGTTTACAATCGGATGCAAAGTTTTCGGGCAAGCCGTCCGGTATAGCAGTTTCAAATGTATCCAATATTACTTTACATGATTGAGCAGCTTCTGCAAAATCACGAGCAACAAAGGTTCAGCTACTATCGAAAATGTCTTACAAGTAGTAATAAAAGCATTCAGCCTAGAAAACACAAATGCAATGGAATACCTGTGTACCTTCCGAGAGCCTGCAGTGATTTTACTTTGAGAAATATGGCTTCGATGAGCAAACTAACTGCATGCATTGACATTTGAGGGACATTGTCGCTTTGAGAATGACGTCTGGGAAGTTCGCATCTTCTAACCACGGAGATCTTTATTCTTGGAATCACTGCAGCAATGTCAATCCCTTCGAAAACGCGAAGTGCAGCTTCCACGTTGCCTTTTTGGTACTCGAGCCGCCCCAACAATGCTCTCGCTTCCTAAAAAGTTTTATCACTAAGCTAAAAACTCCTGATTTTCTTCTCTAGATCATTGAATATGCATTCTACACAGACACTAGTGCATACAAGAACAGCAATAAGTCGAGAGTCGCCAACCTCATAATTCAAGAATCCACTTTCACGAAGGGATGATTCTGCCTCTTCAATGTTGCTGGTGTCGACCTTTGTCTCAACCTCCCCCGCTCGGGAGGAATATCCGCTCGCAGAATAGTCGCGCGTCGCAAGAGACTCGGATGAAGCTATTTTTTCGTCCGCTAATATTTGCTCCCCGGAACAAATGCATTTCATCATGGTATTCCTCAACTTCAAACTCAAGCTAATCTTTTGTCTGTACAACCAATGTTTAATGCTCATCCCGACACATCACAGTTATTGCATCCCTAACAAATCAATCAAAATATGCATTAAATCTTCGAATTGGATTCCAAAACTAACCGTCAAGACATTCTCCAACTCTCGGAGTTTGAAAAATTAGAGGAACATTACATACTCTACAGTCTACAAGGACAAAGAACATTGCATCGTCACAAACATCCTCCAATTTATTTTCTTTCAAAATTAGCCAGATTTCATGCTCTACGGTTTCCTTTTAAAAAAACAAAAGACTGGCATCCTTCATGGCGCATTGATCAAAGAATTCCAACCAATGCATCATCATATTCATCATCAATTTAAACAAAGAATATATATATATATGTATAATCAAAATCAAAGCAATAATGCTGACTCTTGAAACACAATTCAATGGTAAAAAAAGACTTCCACATTACCTCTTCAAGAACAAAACCTCATCAAGAACTTGGGAAAACCCAGTTCACATGTACACGGAACGATATCAAATCCTCAGCAAGAAACAATTCACATAGGGAGAAATTCACCAAACATCCAGGTAGATTTAGCACCAGACAAAAGAAACTCAAACACCAAGTCAAAAGAATACAACTTTTGACAGATAAAAAGGGTGGGGAGTTGAAAAGAAGAGAGAGAGAAAGAGGGAGAGGAACCCATCATATCATTATTGTGAAAACAACAATGGATTAAAAAAAAAAAAAAAATTGTAATTAAAGTCGCAGATATTTACATAAAACTAAGAACAATAGTAGCAACAAGATTAATGATTAAAGAAAGGACCTTTAGCTGGGTGAAAGGCATGGGCAGTGCCCACAACACACAAAATTCCATCAAACAACCCATTTTACCACACCATCTGATCCCGCATTAAAGTCCTTCTCTTGGGGGAGAATTTAACCCTAGAATCCAAAGCAACAATAAGGACTCTGTCCCTTTCCCTTTCCCTTTACCTCTTCCTACAAAGGATTTCTTTCAGAAAGAAATATTCCAGCTAGCAGTCAGTCTATTCTTCTTGGGGCTTTCCTAACTGCGTATTGCAGAGGGAAAAGGCTCAAAAGTCAGAGAGATTGGAAAAGGGTAGGGAAAATCTGCCTACAAGCATTAAATAATATGTTGACATCTAACTAGGGACCTGAGCTGAGCTGAGTCTTCTTCGTCATCACTCCAGAAGAGGCCAAAGCGGGAGAATTTGGCTTAAATGATGGATGTTTTTTTTATGGGATTTGTTTACTCAAAGAATGGAAACGGTACTGGGATTTGATGCCCGGTTTTAAATATTGGATGAATTCGCTGAATCTTGGAATTGGAAGTGGTAGTTTTGCGAGAGAGGGACGAGTACGACAATCGCAGCAGTAGCAACTGTGGTCCTGGACTGCCTTAGTATTTACTGCTGTCCATGTTTTTGTACTTTTATAAGAATAAAATTTAATTTTTAAACTTAGTAACTAATTCGTCTTGGTCATATGATCCATTTGATTAGAGGTATTGTATTTGTATAGTTAGGATGTGTTTGATTGGGGGATTGGATTGGATTTACATTATTCATCCAATTTTTTTTTTTCAAAAATATCAAATCAAATACCTATTTTTTATTTTTTATATTATTTTAAAAATTAATTTTACATTCAAAATATCACCTCAACACCTATTTATATCACATCATATAATTATTTGAAATTTAAAATTTTTACTATTCAAATCTCAACTCAAAATTCAAACTCCCAAACAAACACACCCTTAGTATAAATTAATAAACTATTATAATAAACTATAATATTATTTTATTATTTTTTAATGAAAAGTATTTTAGGTATTTTAAAAATACTTTTTTATTATATTTTAATAAAATATATTGAATATGAATACAATTTTATAGATAATGAAATTTTATATAATATAAATAAAAAATATATTTATTTATTTATTTATTACTTTAAAATTAATTTTATAAAAAATAAAAATATTTGAAAATATATAAAAATATTTATTTATTGACATGAGAAATAAAAATAAAAAGATTTTGAATATATTAGTTAGTCATGTAGATAAATTAAAGTACTTCTTCTTCAACAATTTAAAGTACTCACTCCATTGGTCATATTTAGCTTATTTAGATTTAACACCGAAATTTAAAAATAAATAAATAAATAAATATTTCATTCAAAAGTAAAAATAAAAAATAAAAATAAAATAATTACAAATTTTTTTAAAAATTTAGTTAGTAATTAAAGAAAATAAAAAGAGAGAATATAATAAAATCACTGACATTTGCTATAAATATAAATAAATGTTAAATTAAGAATAATACTAATTGAATATTGATTTTATTTTATTTTTTACTTTTTCAAATATAGTAATATAGTAAATTTAACGGACAAATAAAAAAGAAAAGTGAAAATAAATTTGATGGACCGATAAAATATTAAAAAATAATTTCTAATTTTTGGGAATCTGCAGGTGGTAACCGAAAGTGAAAAAAATAATAATTCTATTTTAAAAATATAGGATATATGAGATGAACAAAAATAAAAAATATTGTAAGATAAGGGGGACAAAGAGAATAATATTTTATTTTATAACATGGGAATCTGAAGCCCCTGCCCGAAAGTGCGCACGGGGTAAACCTTGGGCTGAACCTAATACCCTGCAAATAGAAATGTGTACAATGATTTAGACATTTTTGTTGCATAAATTTCTTTATCGGATTGTATTTTATATATAAATTAATTTTATAGATGTAATAATATATATATAATTTAGTTAAAAATTTAAAAGATATTTTGAAATCAATGTCTAATTATTTTTACTATAATAGAAATCATATACTTTTAAATTAGACGTACGAAAATAATAAAATTGATATTGTTAGTTGAAACGTAAAAAATACTTCATTCGTCCCACCGCAATTGACTTCATTTTCATTTTCGTCTGTTCCATAACAATTGACATATTTATATATTTTCGGTAAAACTTACAAAATTAAAACATACTTAACAAATACATAAATCAATATAATTAACTACATAACATATAACATCGTACATGTAGGACCTACTTAAAAAACCCTTTTTATTTATATGGCTCTCATCAACAAAATAAATATTTTTATTTACATTTAAAGCTCCACATGTTTTATAAAATTAATTTATATTAATTATAAGTAAATAAAAGTATATTTTTATTTACTTCTTTTATATAAAATTTTATTTTTTACAAAATAATATTCATATTACATATATTTTTATTTGCGATATAATTTTGAAAATATTTAAATACATAATTTATTTTTTAAAAAAATAGTATATATTAAATTTATTTTAAAACCATCAATATTATTAAATAAATAAATAATTATATCATTATTCACTATTATTAACTAATTAAATATTATTTTCTTAAATGCCGCATCCCTAATAAAAAGTATCAACTATGTTGAGACGGAGGGAATATTAAATAAAAATTTATAAAAATAATTGAATATATTTTATAAATAGAATATGGAAAATAAAATTTAAATATGTTTTATAAATAGAATATGAAAAATATTTTTTATAAGTAACTAAAATAATAAAATAAAATATTTCTTGTGAATAGCAAGAATAATTATTTTAATTTTGATTTTAATTTTTTAATTAATTAATGTATATATATATATATATATTGTTAAAGTTGTATAGGAGAGTAAACCAAACTGAAATGAAGGTAAATATAATAATATTTATGTCAAATAATGTTATTTTAACTAACGAGCTAAATTATAGTGTGATTAATTTCTTGTTGTATTGAGTTTGATTTTTTATTGATTCATTTGAAGGCATGTCAGTTACATCGATATATTGAAGTACCACTCCCGGAGAATGCAAGTGAGGATCAGAAGACTAAGGATACTAGATGTTATCACAAATTCACCAATAAGTTATATGTCTATCTTCGGAAAAATTTCAATGGCCAATATGGCAAAAGAGACTTGGGATATTTTTGGTAAGACTTACAAAAATATCAATAGAGTTTAACAAAATAATTTGATGACGTTGAAAATGAAATTTGAGTTGATGACGATGGACAAGATTGAATCTTATTTTTCTCGTTTGTCAAATCTAAAAAATGAGATGGTCTTAAATGCATATGATCTTCCAGTCGGGTCATTTGTCGAAAAGGTTCTCAATACACTACATATGCAATTTGATCATGTGATAGTTGTAATTCAGAAACAAAAGATCTAGACAATTTAAGTATTGAAAATTTGCAAGGATTTCTTATTTTACATTAGCAAAAAATAAATAGGAAGCAGGGAGATTACTCTGAACAAAAAGTGGAAAAAACACTGCAGTTACAATTAACACCATATTCTCAAGAAGTCACACGAATCAAATCAAATGAAATTTTACTACAACTAGCATGCTACCAACAATAGAGGTAAAACGGTGCAAGTCAATTCAGGATGTGACAGATGTAACATTTTACTTCTAAAAGTGGAATTAGTAGAGGGAGAAGTGATTTAAACAGAGGAAGCAATGAAGTGGTGCAGAAAATTCAATTTTACAATTGTGAAAATTTGGTTACAAAAAAAGTCAAAATATTGGTATATAGAGAATTCAAAAAGAAATTTTTAGGTTGGAGTTTCTAATAATACTTTCCAAGAGCATAATGGAGAATTCAAAAAGAAATTTTCAGGTTGGAATTACTAATGATAGTTTTCAAGAGCATGAAACAACGAAAGTATTGTTCTAGCATCTAACATTATTGATATGACTGAAGAACATAAGTGGTACTTGGATACAGACTGTAGTAATCATATGTCTGATAAAAGAGAATTATTTGTTGATCTTGGCAAATCTGGGTGTGCTAAGTCAAGTTTGGAAATGACGCTATGTTATTCATCCGTGAAAGAGGAAAGATCCTTATCAACTTGAAAAATGGGCTAGAAGATTTTTTTATGATGTCTATTATGTTCTTGGACTTTATCATAACCTACTGAGTGTTGGACAACTATCAGAGAGGAAATATGTGATTCACATTTATGAGGCTGTTTGTAGCATCTCCAATAAAAAACTTGGCTTCATTGCTATGGCTTCAATGACTTCAAACCATCTATATCCATTGAAATTGAATGCTGGAAATTGTACTCTTTTGATTATTTTCATTAATGATGATAATTGGTTGTGATATATGCGTTTGAGCATTTGAATTTTAGAAGCTTGCAATTTCTTGCTAAAGCAAGCATGGCCTGCGGATTGCCTAACATTCAAAATCCATAGAGAGTTTGTGACATATGTGCTCTGGAAAATCAACACTGGGATACCTTTCAAATTGGAAAATTTCGGAGAGTGAAAGGTCCTCTGAAACTTATTTATTAAGACTTGTGCACAGTGGAGGTTTCTTCTAATGGTTGTTGTAAGTACTTTATTACTTTTATTGACGACTCTAGTAGAAAAACTTGGGTGTATTTTTTAAAGCAAAAGTGGGATGTGTATAAGAAATTAAAAAGCTTTAAAATCTTCGTGGAGAAAGAAAATGGATGCCAAATTAAAATTTTAAGGACGGATAAATGCCAAGAATACTTACTATGTGACAATTTTCTTAAGAAAAATGGTATACAACATATGTTGACTACCAGATATATTCCTCAACAAAATTGAGTAGCCGAGAGAAAAAATCGCACTATTATGACTATGATCAGGTGCATGTTGAAATTGAAATGTATGCCAAATTATTTTTACGGAGAGGCTGCAACTTGTCTAATGTATTTATTGAATAAATGTCTTACTCTAAGTCTTCTTGGTAACACTCCATAAGAAGTTTGGTGTGATACCCCCGAAGTTGGGCTGGTGCTTGACCAACTCTCATGTATGGATGATCTAGTGCTAGTCCATCCGAGTTTGAATAGAGATAAGTGGATCTACTCATGTCAACAATGTGCACATTCCTTTCCGGGAGCCATACTGAAAGAACGTTAGAGTTAAGCGTGCTTGTCCTAAAGTAATTTGAGGATGGATGACCCACTGAAAAGTCTCACAGGGTGCACTTGAGTGAGAACAAAGCACATTGGAGGATCCGCGTTGACCTGTGGGGCCATTTTAATACCGATACGCCTGGCCAACATGAGTTGCGGTCTAGGTGTCATAGTTGGTATCAGATCCGACCTGCGATAGCCTGCTGTCATTGACTTGATTGTTGAAGGCCCTAACGGTTGATAGGACGTTGCATTCTAAAGTAGTGGAGGATGTGATACCTTCTGAGTTGGGTCACTGCTAGGCCAATTCCCTTATATGGATGAGTCAGTGCTAGGTTATCCAAGTTCAAATAATGATTAAGTGGATTGAATAGACTACTTATGTAAAAAATATGAATATTTTTTTTCGAAAGTCCTAATGAAAGAACTCTAGAGATTAAGTGGATTTAATAGACTACTTATATAAAAAAATATGCACATTCCTGACTAGCGTGACTTGCGGTCCGGGGTGTCACATTTGGAGTGGTAGAAAACCATTGATTGGACACCTCAAAGTCTTTGGTTGTATTGCATACTCTCACCTTCTTTTTCGGCTGAGAAAGAAACTTGATGATAAAGAGAAAAAATGTGTATTTATTGGGTTTAGTAATGGTTTCCAAACTTATTGATTGTACAATCATGTTACTCAAAAGGTGATAGTGAGTAGTGATGCAGTTTTCGATAAGAATGGTGTTTGGTTTGGGAATCCTTCGGATTAGTTTTGAATTATCAACCTGAACTTTCTATGCCTGACACTCCAACATCACTAGGTGAACAAGATTGTCAAATTGATTCAACTCGGCATCCATGATGCCATCGAAAACTCTCTGCTGCTCTATGAGATTATGTGATTACAACTGATGATGCTCTATGAGATGATAAATCCGTCAATCTTGCTTTATTTTCATATTTTGATCCTTTAGTTTATGAAGAAGCTTTATGTAATGAGGGTTTTGTGAAAGCAATATGTGAAGGAATTCACGCAATCGAAAGGAATGATAACTAGGAACTTACTTCACTTTCACCAAATAAACATACCATTAGAGGAAGTAGTTTATAAAACCAAGTATAAGCCTGTTGGAGATGTTGATAAATACAAGGTGAGAATTTCTATGAAGGGTTTTAAATAGCAGCTTGGCATTGATTATTTTTAAGTCTTTGCACTTTTTGCAAGAATTGACATGCTCTATTTGATTATCTCTCTTGCCACTCAAATAATTGGAAAATTCATGAAATGGATGTCAAGTCTGTCTTTCTGAAAGTTCTCAGTGAAGAGGTGTATGCTAAACAACCAACAAATTTGTTCAAAGAGATGATGAAGAAAAGGTATATAGGCTGAAAAAAGCTTTATATGAAATAAAACAGGCGCCGAGGGCTTGGTACACTAGAATTTATTTTTACTTTCTTGAGTGTGGTTTCCAAAGTTGTTAGAGAGGCTATGATAAAGAAATTTGAAATGACAGATTTGGGGCTCATGTCATACTTTATGGGACTAGAAGTTCTACAATCTAAAAATGACATTTTCTTATCTCAAAGGAAATATGCCAATGATATGTTGAAGAAGTTTAATGTGGATGTAGCCAAGCCATGTTTGACTCATATTGAAGATAAATTAAAGTTGATTAAAAAATGATCAGGTGAATATGTATATCCCACTTATTTTAAAGTTCTTGTTGGAAGCTTACGGTATTTGACAGCTACAATGCCGAACATCAACTTTGGTGTAGGTCTGGTTAGTAGATTTATGGAGTATCCACGTCAATTCCACTTAAAAGCAACTAAGAGGATATTAAGGTATGTTAAAAGTACTTGTTCTCAAGGAATGCTTTACCCAGTTGATGATTACATTTAATTACACAGATAGTGATTATGGAGGTGATATAGTTGAAAGAAAGAGCACTTCTAGATAAGCACATTTTCTTGGTGTTTAATGAAACAACTAGTAGTAGCAATCTCTACAGCAGAGGCTAAATACATAACGGCTTCAAATAGTGTTGCTCATGCTTTATAGTTGCATAACATGCTTAGTATGTTACAAAACAAGCAAGTTAATTGTACCAAGATCTACTGTGATGATAAATCTGGGATTGACTTATCTAGGAACCCGGTTTTTAATGTACATAGCAAACATATTGACATCATATATCACTTTATAGGTGAGTTAGGGAACCCGGTTTTTAATGGACATAGCAAACATATTGACATCAAATATCACTTTATACGAGAGTTAGTCAGTAATCAAGAGATTAAAGTAGTTTATTGCAGGTCCAAGGAACATGTGACATATATCTTTACAAAACCATTAAGATGAAGACTTTTGTGAAGTTGAGAGGATGTTAGGAATGTGAAAGTTTGAAGAGCTTGGTTTAAATGAGGCATTATAGGAGATTAAATGTGACACCCCGGTCCGCAAGTCACGCAAAACCGAGCTTGTTGGGATCGTAGACTGGCCCCACAGGACAACACGAGTCCTTCAAGCGCGTTTGTCCTCACTCACGCGCACTTTGAGATACTTCCCAGGTGATATGAGTAATCTATTCAATATATTTAATTACTATTCAATCTTGGATGGCCTGACACTGACTTATCTACAGGAGTTGGCCTCTGTGGGTATTGATAACTCCAAATAGGAGCATATTCTTAGCTTGACAAAACTGTGTATTACTCGAATTTTTGTATAAAAACCATCACAATGAATCATCAATGGCATACATTATTGATATATATCGCTTGGCATGATCCAGAATTCGTTGTTGAGATTATTAACGATTTTTGCCTTTTTAAGCGGTAGTCTGGTGCCAGAAAAGCTAAGGCAGATGCCACAAGCGACAGCCACCTTCGGTCGCAAGCGCCCAAAATACATCCTGAAAATACTAAGGCATGAGAGGCAAGCGGCAGCCTTCACCGCCCTCAAGCGACAGCCTCTCCCACTTGCAAGCGAGCCCAGACACCCACCGCTGCAGACTATCACCAGATTCCAGCAAAGTGTTCCAACTGCAGCGGTACAGCCATTCCATTTCCAGCCAGCACAAGCGAGCCTAGCTGCGCTGATGCCCTCCAGCCCTTCGGCAAGCGAGGAAGATCTGCCCCCCTACAATTCAGTGGGATCAAAGCAAGCGCCCTGGGAGTTATGGCCAGCAACTGCCTCAACAGAATGACTACCAGCAACCGCCTAACTGCCCAGCAGTTGGAACTGCCCAAAAACTGATTGCAACCGTCCCGTTTCATCTGCTATAAATAGGGCCAGATATCTTTATGTAAAAAAGAATCGATACTTCGATTTTAAAACACTCTTAGCAAGTACTACGCAGCAAATCGTCTTCCTATTTTTGAGAGCTCCAACCCTGTAAGGGAGTTCTCCACAGGAATGGCCAAGGGAGTAGGAGTTCTTCTCCTCCCTTGGCCAAGTCTTTCCAGCTTTCTTAGATTAGATCACTGCTTTCATTTACAACTTTATAGTGTTAGTCGTTTCATGCATTTGTAGTACATAATAAAATATCATTATGTTCTTCATCCTAAATTCTTCCACCATTTTAACACACTTATATAAAGTTCGAAATTAGAGAATTCTATTTCACTGGTTTAGAGCTAAAGAAGAATTGATTATTTGAGCCTTGTTATGCGCCAAAAGCGGTCTCAAGGTAGTTCAATGTAGTTAAGTACGCGAGAGCCTTGTCGACCTGCTTAATTGCTGTTCTGAATTCAATTTTGATTAAAAAGAGGTAACAGAAGGGTAAAGCCACTAATGAGGCAGATTTCGGGAAAATTAACGGGACATAGGCAGTGGTCTATTAGGTCGCAGAAATTCCTAGTGACAATAGGGTTTCTTTCTTATAATATCTTGAATCCGGGTGTCAATGAAGTCTTGTTGTAAATCCCTTAAGGTAAAAAATTCCAGTGTTATGAATTCTTTATATTCAGTTTATATAATTACACTACTTCCTTCTCACCGCTTCCATGAATACATATATTTCCGATAACACAACTTTATCGCTCGCTCATTGCCTCAAGGGAAATCTATCCATTTAGTAACACACAGTTCAGACGCAACATCTCTCCTCCACTCTCAGTCACTCATCTATATATATATGTATACATATAATGTGCCGCTCGCCCATGTCCTGTTCACTCGGTAACCGTCTTTCATCCATGTCCCGTTCATCTAGTCCCCACTTCCGCTCATGTCCCGATCATCCGGTTATTGCTGGCACTTCATCTTCCGCCTTCGCTTCGCTCACTCCCACTCACTCCATCTTTATCGCATTATTTACCGCTTTCTATAGTCTAGCTGATTGGATCCGCTTACAGCGGATCTCTTCCTGTATTTCCGTCGCTTTTTCAAGATCTTCACCGTTGAAATTCATGACTTAAAATCCTTGTGTTCGACCTGGAAACTCACCAGTAAAAAGAGTATAAGTAATAGTGATGACTACTCAGGGTCTACAACCAAAAAAAATTACTCTATCTGATCGTTTTCTATAACTTCCACTCGCTAAGTTTTCAAACATAAATTCCCTTTGAATTGTGTAAAAACAACACACATTTTTAGCCTCATCATAATTTGGCGCAATTGCCGGGGATTTTAAACTCATAAAAAGTATTCTGGTTGAGGATCTTTTAAAGCGCCATAAATTACTTTTAATTTCCTTGTAATGATTTTTTTTTTTTTTTGCATTTCTACTAATTTTAATAACTTTTTCCTTGATGTGGCTATCATTATGTAGGGGTCCGAAGCGTTTTCAGCGTCCCACATGTCCTACTCCTTCCGCTCGATCACAGAGATGTCTGTTTAGAGAGCAAGTCCAAGAAAAACTTATGGCAAACCAAGGAAATGCTGCCGCTCCTTCTACTGTCGTCCCAGCTTTCCAGACCGTCGCTGGGACATCTTCCAACTCTGCCACATCTGCATCTTCGCAGGAGGCGCCGCTCCACATCCCCACCGTGGTCCCTACTGCCGTTCCCCATGCGCTCATACCGACTGAGGAGCAACTAATGAGAGCTCTCGGTAGCATCCAACAGGGAATGGCGGGGCTGCAAGCGCACCTCGCTCAGGTGGAGCAAGCTCAAGCTGCGCAGGGGGCGTTTATCGCTTCCCAAGCGGCACAAGCTGCCAACACCGCTGCGATACCCGCTACTATCACTCATCCACCACCTATTGCTGAGCCTTACCAGAGGGCTGAGGGACACAGGGCTGCTGAACGCCCGCTTGCTTAAGTCCCCATGGACGTTCATTACCAGTCCCTTCTGGATCATACACTAATTACAAGTTCTACGACCAGAGGTTCTAGCCACTATGAGGTGAAACCAGCGCTCGTCAGCCTGGCGAGCCAGAGCCAATTTCATGGGCTGCTCAACGAAAGCCCTTATGAGCATCTACAGAACTTTAACAGGATCGCTACCACCTCCAAATCTCATGGCATCACGGAGGACGTTGCCAAACTGATACTGTTTCCATTTTAACTATCTGGAGAAGCCAGGAAATGGTTCGATAACCTTTATCTCATTCCTGGCTCTTTTAAGGATGCAGCGCAGGTATTCGTGAGTAAATATGATCCTGTATCAAAGACCATTCGCCAAAGGAATGAAATACTCACTTTCAAGATGGCGAGTGATGAGACCCTTCCAAAAGCCTAGAGCAGATTCAAACAATTGCTTCGCAACTGCCCTCATCATGAAATTCCGGACTTCATGGAGCTTCAAATTTTCTATTCAGGAGTTACTCCTAAATTAAGAATGTCCTTGGATGCAGCGGCAGGAAGCTCGCTGATGGGGCGCTGTGCCTCAGAAGCGAGGGCTTTGATCGATAAAATGGCGGCCAATCAGTCAAGTTGGCCAGAGTCCAACAGGCCCGAGCCATCGAGGGGTCGATACCAGGTTCTCGCTTCTGTTTCTCACGATGCAAGGATCGACAATCGGTCGATCCAAGTCAAGGAGCTGTCTAAGCTCATGAGGCAGGACCTGCATAATAAAGGAAAACAGGCGCTGCAAGAGGCCGCGGAATGTGGGGAAAAAGCTTTTGAAGACCAACAAGGTCCGCAGGTTGCTGAGTGCTCAAATGAAGAGGCTCAAAACCCAGCGGAAGTCTACTATATGGCTGGCAGCAATGCCCCTCAATTCCAGTAGTTCCAAAAGGGGTAGGCTCAAGGCGCCGCTAGACCGCGTCCTCAGCAACAATTTCAGAGGCCATAATTGTTCGCTGCGCAACAATATCATCAAGGGGGATATTATCCACATCAACAGCAATACTTTCAAGCCCTCCACTTTCCGCAGCAGGCACCTGCATTTGCTCAACCTCCCACAGCGGGCCAAGCTCCGTTGAGTCTGGAGGAGCACAGAGCGAGCAAATCAGGAGTTCCAAAGAAATACTTCTGCCTCGATCAAAATGCTGGAAATACAAGTCGGGCAGATAGCTGAAGCTATGAAGCTGAAGTAGAAAAGAACGTTGCATGGGACAGTCGAGACTGTCCCGATCCAAGCGAAGGCCATCGAAACAAGGGGAGGGAAGTGGACACAATCACCACCGCTGCCGGACAGAGGTATTAATCATTCTCCTAACCCTTTTGTTGCTAACACGCATGTGCAGGATGAAGATGTACAGATTCCAACTGGGGAGGAATGTCCATCCCAACCTCAAGCGATACCAGCCACTCGGGTGCGTGAACCAAAGGAAAAGGGTCCCGCTCAGCCTTTGGCTGGAGCCCCTTTTCCCACACGACTTGGGAAGAAGGACAACTGCAAGGAATTTGATAAGTTTGTGCACACTTTTCGTAGTTTTTAAATTACTATATCTTTTGCTGATGCTTTGTCACAGATGCCAAATTACACTTAAGTTCATCAAAGATATAATCAACCGAAAGCGGGCATTCCCTGACGAAGCGGCAGCGGTGCAGCTGGAGAGTGTGTGCAGTGCCGTCTTTAAGGAGGACCTCCTAAAGAAATTAAGCGATCCTGGGAGTTTTATTATTATTTGTACTATAGGAAATTTATAGCCGATTAGGACATTATGTGATCTAGGTGCAAGTATCAATCTTATGCCCTTCTCGCTTTTCTCTATATCAGGACTTTATGAATTAGAACCATGCAGAACTGTAATTCAGCTTACCGATAAATCAATAAGATTACCTAAAGGAATCATTCGTGATGTACTCGTGCAAGTAAACAAATTTATTTTCCCTGCAGATTTCATTATAATGGAAATGAGCGAGGATCGCGAAATTCCAATAATATTAGGGAGACCTTTCCTTGCCACCGCCCAAGCCACGATCAATGTAGCCGAAGGCGAAATCTCATTAAGCTTTGGTGGAGATAAAGTCACATTTTCAATGAACTCAGCATTGCGTCAACCTCAGGAAGAAAAATTGTGATTTTATCAATGAGTTAAATGAAATAATAACTTTTGAAAACCTTATTACACTTGAAAATCTGGAAGGAATTTCAGATAACTGGTCGCTTGAGCTGGAAGCTGCGGAGGACTCAGCTGGGACAAGCGGTGACACACCAGCGCCCACTGAATCCATTGAACGAGCGACAAGGGAACCAGCCAGCGACGCCAACATAAAGGATGAGCTGAAGAAATTACCTGAACACCTCAAATACATATTCCTTGGCCCGGAAAAGAGTTACCCGTTGATAATGTCCGCCTCACTGTTGCCGGACCAAGAGGCTCAGCTCATCTCACTTCTCAAAAGAAGAAAAGCAGCGTTTGCATGGAAGATCACGGATATTAAAGGAATCAGCCCAGCGGTGTGCATGCACCATATAAGGTTGGATGCTGATGCTAAGCCATGTAGACAGCCTCAGCGGCGACTAAATGAAAATATGCAAGAGGTAGTCAAGAAGGAGGTGATCAAGCTGTTTGATGCAGGAATCATATACCCTATCAGCGACAGCCAGTGGGTCAGCCCAACCCAGGTGGTTCCCAAGAAATGAGGTTTTGTCGAACAGACAAGCGACGACGGGGAGGTCTTCATGACAAGACCTGTCACGGGATGAAGGGTTTGCATTGGCTACAGAAGATTGAATTCCGCCATAAAGAAGGATCATTTACCGCTTCCCTTCCTTGATCAATGCCTTGAGAATCTCGCAGGTCACGAATACTACTGTTTCCTCGATGGCTACCCAGGCTACCATCAAATTCCCATGAAACCAGAGGACTGCGAGAAGACTACATTCACTTGTCCATATGGGACTTTCGCTTACAGATGGATGCCGTTCGGGCTTTGCAACGCTCCGGCCACCTTCTAGCGATGCATGTACCATATCTTCAGTGATCTCCTGGACTCCTGCATAGAAGTATTCATGGATGAGTTCTCGGTTTATGGCAAGACATTCTCCAAATGCCTGAACAATCTGGAAAAAGTACTTCTCCGCTGCATTGAGTCTGATCTCATGTTGAACTGGGAGAAGTGTCATCTCATGGTAAATGAAGGAATTGTCTTAGGTCATAAGATCTCATTTGCCGGTATTGAGGTGGACAGATCGAAAGTTAGTGTGATCGAAAAGATGCCAGCGCCCTCGAATGAGAAAGGAGTGCGAAGTTTCCTTGGACACGCGGGTTCTACCGTCGTTTCATCAAGGGCTTCAGTCAAATCACGCAACCACTTACGTCACTGTTGTGCAAGGATTCTCAGTTTTACTGGTCAAGCGAGTGTGAGGAGGCTTTTCGAGTACTGAAGGAGAAGTTGACCTCGGCTCCTATAATTTCAGCACCAGTGTGGAGTGAGCCATTCGAGCTGATGACGGATGCAAGCGACTATGCCGTCGGCGCTGTTCTAGGACAAAGGGTGGAATCTAAATTGAACGTCATATATTATGCAAGTAAATCACTGGATTCCGCTCAGAAGAATTACACTACAACCGAGAAGGAGCTGCTAGCTATTGTCTTCGCTTTCGAGAAATTTCGACAATATCTTATCGGAAGCAAGACCATTGTTCACACTGATCATGCAGCTATCAAGTATTTGATGGAGAAGAAGAAGACAAAGGCCCGCTTGATCAGATGGGTTTTGTTGCTCCAGGAATTTGACATAGAGATCAGGGATAAGAGGGGGAAAGAGAACCATGTGGCAGATCACCTTAGTAGGTTAAGGCAAGAAGAGGACATATCTCCAGGAATCAACGAACAATTCCCAGATGAGAAGCTGTTCCTTGTGCAAGCGAAGGAGCCATGGTTTGCAAACCGGGTCAATTTCTTAACTACAGGACAGTTTCCAGCACAAACTATACAAAGGGAAAAGAAGAGATTGCTCAGTTTGGCAAAGGACTATTTTTGGGATGAACCGTTTTTGTTCAACATCAGCGCAGATGGGATAATCCATCGCTGTGTAGCGGAATCTGAGATCCCGATGATCTTGAATTAATGTCATGGGTCCCATGTAGGAGGGCATTTCGCCGGCCTGCGCACAACGGCCAAAGTTTTGCAGTCGGGCTTCTTCTGGCCTACCCTACAGAAAGATGCTGATGCCTTTGCCAAATCTTGCGACAAGTGTCAAAGATTGGGATCTATCTCGAAGAGAGATGAGATGCCCTAAACTGGAGTCTTGTTTGTGGACATATTTGATGTATAGGGGATAGATTTTATGGGTCCCTTTCCGCCTTCCAATGGGAAATTATACATTCTGGTGGCGGTGGATTACGTAAGCAAGTGGGTTGAAGCACAAGCGCTCACCACTAATGATGCTCGATCAGTGATCCACTTCCTAAAATATACCATATTCCCAAGGTTTGGGGTCCCCAGAACGATAATAAGCGATGAAGGCACCCACTTTGTGAATAAGGCGCTGTAATCTTGCCTTTAACAATATGGTGTTCGCCAGCATCTAACTACCCCCTATCATCCGCAAGCAAGCGGCCAGGTGGAAGTTTCAAATAGAAAAATCAAACACATCCTCCAAACCACAGTAAATAAAAGTCGCAAGAATTGGGCAGAGAAATTGGATGATGCGCTGTGGGCATATAGAACAATCTTCAAAACTCCAATTGGAATGTCCCCTTATCGGCTTGTATATGGAAAAGCCTGCCACCTACCTCTGGAACTCGAGCATCGCGCGTATTGGGCCATCAAGTATCTTAACTTTGATCTTCTCCCAACACAGGAGAAGCGCACCAAAAGATTGCTCGATTTGACTGAGTTCCGCTATCTTGCATATGAAAGTGCTAAACTCTACAAGGAAAGGATGAAATTCTATCATGACAAGAAGTTGAAGAAGAAGGAATTCACTGTGGGATCCAAGGTTCTTCTATACGACACTAGACTCCACTTATTCCCAGGGAAATTGAAGTCACGGTGGACTGGGCCGTATATCGTCAGGCAAGTGCTGCCAAGTGGAGCCATAAGGATCAACAATCTGGAAACCCCATGTAAAAGAAACTCATTCTTGGTGAATGGAGCGAGACTGAAACCGTATATCGAAGGGCCTGTATTGCAGCAGGCCAGTGCAGATATTAATCTGATCGAGGTTCAGAAGCTCGCTCGATGATAGAATTTTGTGAAGAAAATCCAAAAGCCTAATCTTATATCCACCAATTTTACAGCTTTCTTTTATCGCTTTTCTAGTTAAAATTTATCACTTACATAGTTAAAATTTACAAGTCTTCTTTATCGCTTTCATAGATAGATTTAATAATTATTATCGTTTTCATAGTATAGGTTTACAGTTTTGTTATCGCTTTCATTATAATAGGATTATCGCTTTATAGGAGTAGTCTAATGTTAGCATTTTAACTTCTAACCTAAGCCTGACCCAAGCCATCTATCGCTTCGCTTGTCTCACCCTGATATTCACTGGGGGAGCAGTATCGCTCACCCAGTACCGCTTCCATCACCGCTTGCGTGTCATTCTTAGATAAATAGAAGTATTGCTTTACTCGCTCACCCGCCCTGAAACCCTCCCTTATACCTTTATAAGTAAGTACAATGGACTAGGCAGCGCTTGGCTGCCCTCTAGATGAGCGATAGAAAACCCTATAAATACCCCAGTCACCAGTCATTTTCCACTTTTGCCCTACAGTACTTTCCTCCAGACGCTTTAGTAACCGCCACTCTCCAAGCCAAAATTTTTTCAAAATCTCGACATTTCAACCAATAATAGCTTCATCTAAGGTAAGATCTAGGTTAACCTTAGTTCATGAACTCGATTTTACGGTTGATTTTCCCTGATTTAACGTTCAAAAACACGGAATCCCAAATTATTTTTGCGATAACTGTCTGTTCGTCATTTTTGCGAAACTCTTTATATGTTTGATTTCTGTGAATCTAGGTCTATTATCTCTTGGATTTAGATACAATAACTGATTTCCTTGCTTCCTATGGTTCAGTTTTGCAATAATCTGTATGTTTTGTGCTGTTCTGTGATTTTCTCCCTTTTTCACAACGTAACACTCACAGTAGTGTTCTTTTTCATTGTGAGGGGGAGGATCTAGGGTTAAAATCACTGAAATTGTGAAAATGATTGCCTATACATTAACGTTGTTAGCATTTTAAAGCAGTAAGGCGGGATTCATAAATTTCGTTTATTAAACAATAACTTTGGAAACCCTAGGTTCAGGACAGGCTTAACAAAATAGATTTAGTCAAGCGAGAAGTGTTGAAGAAGGAGTTCGAGAAGGTTGAGGAGAGAATAAAAAAGAGAGTCCAAAGGATCAAATCCACGGACGGACGACAGGTGGTGACAACAACCTCAGGGGCAGAATTTGTAGAGCCAGCGTCGCCTGAGGCATACTACAAGAGGAGGAGAGCATTGGAGCTTATAGAAGACTGGGAGAAGCTCAAGCAGCTGAAGTCACTCCCCTTCAGAAAATTCATTCCAGAGTTCCCAGAGGACTACCTCAGATTCGAATACACTGAAAAAACAGAGCAGAGGTATCCGGTGAGCGACTGGTGGTTGGACTACGAGGAGCTTAAGGAGTACCAGCTGAAAGAGTTGAGGGAAAAACTTGCCTGCCAAGAGGCACCGCTGAGGAGGATGAAGGCATTCAGAGGCAAAACCTCCAAAAAGAATGCCGCCAATGCTGCAAAGGATGTGTTGAGGTCCAAGAAGTTTGACAAACTCCACTTTTCCAACATTGATGCAGCAGCGGCCTATGATCGGATGAAGGCAATGGGGATCCTCTACAAGAGAGGATTTGACCCCGTGAAGATCACAGGCTCGCTCTCTGATTGGCTGGAGGAGCGAGACCTGTCGTGGTTGATTAGAAACCCTAGTGAACCAGTGGATGTATCGCTGGTGAGGGAGTTTTATGCTAATCTGAACCAGGCTGAGAGTCTAAAGCATGTCTACATTAAGGGAAGATGGGTAGACTGCTCAGCCAGGAAGATCAACCGACTCCTGGGATGGCAATACCACTACCCCATCCAGGAGATACGAGATAAATTGGAGGCAACGGAGGTCTACAACTCGCTTGAGTTGCAGACGCTTTACAGGACCTTCTCCACCACCCTTGTATACGAGAAGAGGAACTTAAAATTTGGGTCGGTGGACGAAGACAAAAAGGAATGGGTGAAGTGGTTGCTGAGCAGAATAATGATCACGGCACATACCACCGACATCCGTCCTGACTACCTCCTTGCCCTTCGCTCAATTCTGTAGGAGAATGCTGATGTGGATTTGGGCACGATCATAGGCATAGACATCTGGGATCGAAGAAACGGAGACAGAACATTGGGTCATGGGACCCTGATCACAGAACTATGCGGGCGCGCGGGCGTCGATTTGCCCACTCCAGCCCCAGAGCTACAAATGAAGCCGCTATTTCCAGTGGCCTTCCACAAAACCTAGCTGGAGTCCAAGGAGTTTATTCATATCCCCAAGCAGAAAAAGAGGAAAGCACAAGCGGCAGCGCCCCCTCCACAAAAAATGAAGATGAAGTTTGTGGGGGGGGGGGGGGGGGAATCATCAGAGAGGATGTGACACCTCAGGCCGAGCCCGATTCTGAAAGGACAGTCTCCAATGAAGCCCCCAGCGATGAGGAAGAGGAAGCCCTCCGCTTCGCTCGGGAGATAGAGGAGGATCCATTCGGGGCTGAAGCGGTCATGAGTGATAAGGAAAGAAAAGCACCGCGAGCGGCCACTGGCGAAAAGACATCAAAGAAGCAAGAAGACCCTGCTCCGCCGCCTGTCAAGAAACCGAGGGTCAAGGAAGCACTGCGAAAAAATCCAACACCCCCTCAGCGAGCGACGAGGCAGGAGAAAGGGAAGGGGAAAGCGGTGGATCTAAAGTCAAGCATAGACACGATCCCCCTCTCCAGACTACGAAAGGGGATCGTCATCAGAGAACCCACCGCTCAACCCGAGAGACCTTCTCCAGTAAGGCCTGCGACGGTGGAGGTGTAACTAAGACTGCCAAGTCCGCTAGGCGATGAACCTGTTCCCTTCGACCAGCAGGGGGCAGGTGAGCCAATTGCTGCTGGAACATGCGAGGAAGCCACACCCGTTAACCACCTGGGAGCGGTAGAGCCTACTGCTGCTGGAGCAAAGGAGGAGCGGGAGACTGTGCTTACTGAAGAAACCATCGGCGGGATCGATGTCACAGTAGAATCATACAGAGAATACCCCGCCGAGGTCCCCGCTGCCACAACCGCTGAAGCTGCCAAGGAAGCCGAGGAGGTGGAGGCAGTAATTGCAAACCTTCCTATCCTACAAGTGTCCTCACGCAGCCCAAAGACATTTACCAGGATGGGGACACCTGTAAAGACTCTGACTCATCCCTCAGTCAGATCAGACAAAACGCTAATAGAGGAGGAGGAAGAGGAGTAGGATAGGAAGCTACAGGAACAACAAGCTCAGCTACTCGCCGAAGTACAACAGATCGAACAATTGCGACACCTCAAGCGAAAGAAGAAAAGGAATATGAAGGTGCTGGCCAAGCTGCTCCAATACTGAAAACCGCTGACTCAACTCCAGTTGCGATTTAGGAGATATATGGAGAGAAAGAAGGCAGAGCAGCTGGAGTACGAGGCAGCGAGGCAGCTTGTATTCCTCAGAGACGTCACCCCTAAACCAGCACCCGATTCCCCTCGGGAGGAAGAGCCAGTGGAGATCAGCTCGGCTGAGTCCGAGCGATAGTCACCAGCAGCAGCGGGTGCTGGACCATCAGCCCTCCGCTCATCTCTGGAAAGTATTGAAAAAAGACTGGAGGAACTCGACTCAGCTATTCCCACCCAATACATGATTACTCAGACAATAATTGACACATACGCTAGGAGTCTGGGTGGCCACTGGAATGAAAGCGACTGCCGCACTAGAAGAACGTGTAGAAACACTAGAGACTCAAGCTGCAAGCATGGGTACGACGCTGCTGGAGATCATGAAAGCACTCGCAGCTCTCACCTAACAAAACGCCATCCTCATGGAACAACAACTTGACACAGTCAGGAGTCTCAAACGAATGGAAGACCTAGAGCGGCAGATATCCAAAAACCTTCCTCAGGGGCGAGGACTGCCAAGCGAGAAGAAAAAATGAAGAAAGGTCCTCCCCCATGTACTCATCTTGAGAATGGCAAGGGCTGTACATATCATTGATCAACGACACAACAATTTTTGGTAACAAGCGACAAATTTTTTTTATTGTATGCCTAACATATCCTGCTGAGTTAACTTTGTGATATGTTTTAGAGTAGAGTTAGATGACTTAAGCACATCAGACCAAGTAATTATCCTTCGAACTTCACAATAACTTGAACATTAGCGTTGAACTAAGTAACAACGAATAAGACTTATGAAGATCAGTGCCCCCGTCGTTTCAACTTTCCCATACTCAGTAATGCAAACGAACCTATGCTTTTCGACTGTGTTCATAAGAAATAACTTGAAAAAAGAAGTCCTTAAATATGGTTTAAGATACAATGCAAGCGAAGCAGGGAGGACCTATCATTACAAAGGGACTGAAAAGGCCTAGGCGTGTGAGTATCAAATAAGATCTTGAGCAGAAATAATTTTGTTTGAAACTCTCGATCAAAAAAAAAAAAAAACTCCGCACCCTTCGGCTGAAGGTTTCCTAAATCAAAAAATCATTCCCCGCTAAGCAAGGAAAGTTGACAATACCTGGATAACTCCAATCTTGTTAAATCAAATGGCAAGCTGAATACTTATGGTTTCTTGGTTTCTATTTTGAGATTCACTTTATTCCCAATCATGGCACTTGTTTGTAACACTTCTTAATTGTAATGAACAGTATAACCTCTTGATCTTTTAATGCAGTTTGTTCGAGGACGAACAAAGGTATAGTGTGAGGAGGTTTGATAACTCCAAATAGGAGCATATTATTAGCTTGACAAAACTGTGTATTACTCGAATTTATGTATAAAAACCATCACAATGAATCATCAATGGCATACATTATTGATATATATCGCTTGTCATGATCCAGAATTCGTTGTTGAGATTATTAACGATTTTTGCCTTTTTAAGCGGTAGTCTGGTGCAAGAAAAGCTAAGGCAGACGCCACGAGCGACAACCACCTTCGCTCGCAAGCACCCATAATACATCTTGAAAATACTAAGGCATGAGAGGCAAGCGGCAACCTTCACCGCCCGCAAGCGACAGCCTCTCCCGCTTGCAAGCGACAGCCCAGACACCCACCGCTGCAGACTATCACCAGATTCAAACTAAGTGTTCCAATTGCAGCGGTACAGCCATTCAATTTCCAGCCAGTACAAGCGAGCCTAGCTGCGATGATGCCCTCCAGCCCTTCGGCAAGCGAGGAAGATCTGCCCCCCTACAGTTCAGTGCGATCAAAGCAAGCGCCCTGGGAGTTATGGCCAGCAATTGCCTCAACAGAATAACTACCAGCAACCGCCTAACTGCCCAGCGGTTGGAACTGCCCAACAACTGATTGTAACCGTCCCATTTCATCTGCTATAAATAGGGCCAGATATCTTTATGTAAAAAATAATCGATACTTCGATTTTAAAACACTCTTAGCAAGTACTACGCAGCAAGTCGTCTTCCTGTTTTTGAGAGCTCCAACCCTGTAAGGGAGTTCTCCACAGGAATGGCCAAGGGAGTAGGAGTTCTTCTCCTCCCTTGGCCAAGTCTTTCCAGCTTTCTTAGATTAGATTACTGATTTCATTTACAGCTTTATAGTGTTAGTCTTTTCACGCTTTCGTAGTACATAATAAAATATCATTATGTTCTTCATCCTAAATTCTTCCACCATTTTACACACTTATATAAAGTTCGAAATTAGAGAATTCCATTTAACTGGTTTAGAGCTAAAGAAGAATTGATTATTTGAGCCTTGTTATGCGCCAAAAGCGGTCTCAAGGTAGTTCAATGTAGTTAAGTGCGCGGGAGCCTTGTCGACCTGCTTAATTGCTGTTCTGAATTCAATTTTGATTAAAAAGAGGTAACAGAAGGGTAAAGCCACTAATGAGGCAGATTTCGGGAAAATTAACGGGACATAGGCGGTGGTCTATTAGGTCGCAGAAATTCCTAGTGACAGTAGGGTTTCTTTCTTATAATATCTTGAATTTGGGTGTCATTGAAGTCTTGTTGTAAATCCCTTAAAGTAAAAAATTCCAGTGTTATGAATTCTTTATATTCAGTTTATATAATTACACTTCTTCCTTGTCACCGCTTCCATGAATACATATATTTCCGATAACACAACTTTATCGCTCGCTCATTGCCTCGAGGGAAATCTATCCATTTAGTAACGCACAGTTCAGACGCAACATCTCTCCTCCATTCTCAGTCGCTCATCTATATATATATATGTATACATATAATGTGCCGCTCGCTCATGTCCCGTTCACTCGATAACCGCCTTTCATCCATGTCCCGTTCATCTGGTCCCCACATCCACTCCTGTCCCGATCATCCGGTTATCACTGGCACTTCATCTTCCGCCTTCGCTTCGCTCACTCCCGCTCACTCCATCTTTATCGCTTTATTTACTGCTTTCTATAGTCTAGCTGATTGGATCCGCTTATAGCGGATCTCTTCCTGTATTTCCGTCGCTTTTTCAAGATCTTCACCGTTGA
Source organism: Andrographis paniculata (assembly GCF_009805555.1). Lineage (NCBI taxonomy): Eukaryota > Viridiplantae > Streptophyta > Magnoliopsida > Lamiales > Acanthaceae > Andrographis > Andrographis paniculata. The sequence goes on along the minus strand of NW_026137391.1, from coordinate 4,104,741 downwards.
AATTCATGACTGAAAATCCTTGTGTTCGACCTGAAAACTCACCAGTAAAAAGAGTATAAATAATTGTGATGACTACTCAGGGTCTACAACCACAAAAAATTACTCTATCTGATCGTTTTCTATAATTTCCACTCACCAATTTTTCAAACATAAATTCCCTGTGAATTGTGTAAAAACAACACACATTTTTAGCCTCATCATAATTTGGCGCCATTGGCGGGGATTTTAAACTCATAAAAAGTATTCTGGTTGAGGATCTTTTAAAGCGCCATAAATTACTTTTAATTTCCTTGTAATGATTTTTTTTTTTTTTTTTTTTGCATTTCTACTAATTTGCTAACTTTTTCCTTGATGTGGCTATCATTATGTAAGGGTCCGAAACGTTTTCAGCGTCCCACATGTCCTACTCCTTCCGCTCGATCACAGAGATGTCTGTTTAGAGAGCAAGTTCGAGAAAAACTTATGGCAAACCAAGGAAATGCTGCCGCTCCTTCTACTGTCGTCCCAGCTTTCCAGACCGTCGCTGGGACATCTTCCAACTCTGCCACATCTGCATCTTCGCAGGAGGCGCCGCTCCACATCCCCACTGTGGTCCCTACTGCCGTTCCCCATGCGCTCACACCGACTGAGGAGCAACTAATGAGAGCTCTCAGTAGTATCCAACTAGGAATGGCGGGGCTGCAAGCGCACCTCGCTCAGGTGGAGCAAGCTCAAGCTGCGCAGGGGGCGTTTATCGCTTCCCAAGCGGCACAAGCTGCCAACACCGCTGCGATACCCGCTACTATCACTCCTCCACCACCTACTGCTGAGCCTTACCAGAGGGCTGAGGGACACAGGGCTGCTGAACGCCCGTTTGCTGAAGTCCCCATGGACGTTCATTACCAGTCCCTTCTGGATCATACACTAATTACAAGTTCTGCGACCAGAGGCTCTGGCCACTATGAGGTGAAACCAGCGCTCGTCAGCCCGGTGAGCCAGAGCCAATTTCATGGACTGCTCAACGAAAGCCCTTATGAGCATCTACAGAACTTTAACAGGATCGCTACCACCTCCAAATCTCATGGCATCACGGAGGACACTGCCAAACTGATACATGAATACATATATTTCCGATAACACAATTTCATCGCTCGCTCATTGCCTCAAGGGAAATCTATCCATTTAGTAACGCACAATTCAGACACAACATCTCTCCTCCACTCTCAGTCGCTCATCTATATATATATGTATACATATAATGTGCCGCTCGCTCATGTCCCGTTCACTCGGTAACCGCCTTTCATCCATGTCCCGTTCATCTGGTCCCCACTTTCGCTCATGTCCCGATCATCCAGTTATAACTGGCACTTCATCTTCCGCCTTCGCTTCGCTCACTCCCACTCACTCCATCTTTATCGCTTTATTTACCGCTTTCTATAGTCTAGCTGATTGGATCCGCTTACAGCGGATCTCTTCCTGTATTTCCGTCGTTTTTTCAAGATCTTCACCGTTGAAATTCATTACTTAAAATCCTTGTGTTCGACCTGGAAACTCACCGGTAAAAAGAGTATAAGTAATTGTGATGACTACTCAGGGTCTACAACCACAAAAAATTACTCTATCTGATTGTTTTCTATAATTTCCACTCACTAATTTTTCAAACATAAATTCCCTGTGAATTGTGTAAAAACAACACACATTTTTAGCCTCATCAGGTATTATTTTCTCCCCCTACTTAAGAATGCAACGCGCACTCTGAGAGTAAGCATGCTTAACTTTAGAGTTTTTTCAGTATGACTCCCGAAAAAAAATATGCACATTGTTGAAATGAGTAGTCTATTCAATCTATATAATTTTTATTCAACCTCGGGGTATTATATCCTCCCCGATTCATATCATTACTCAACTCCGGAGTATCACATTAAACTATGTTGAAATTTAGTTGAATTGAATAATATTTATATCAAATAATGTTGTTTTAAGTAATGACCATCATTATATGATGGTTAATTTCGTTTGCGTCTAGTTTGGTTTTGTACTCTACTTTTTACTACTAAATTTAATTTTTTTGGGACAATTATTGAAGATGGTTGTTTTTTTTTTTTTTTTTTGGAATAAATATTGGTTCTATAACAATATGAGTATGTTTAATTTGTATTTGAAATTAAAATTAACATTTCATACTATTTTCAGTAAAAACATATTATTTTTTCTATAAATTTTAATATAAAAATAATATTTAACTAAAATTTTAAATCTATATCTCAATTTCAAAATAAACCAAAGAAATTGTATTTTTATTAAAAATAAAAAATACTTTTGATATCACAATAAATCAAATAGGGAAAAAAATCAAAAATAGTCTCACCTGAATAAAAAATTATCAATTTTGATTTCGATATAAAAAAATTGTCAATCTAACTCCTATTTGAAACAATTTTAAGCACTTTCGGTCCCATTACTTAAAATTCAACAGAAAAGAATGAACGGAACAAAAAGGGATGACATGGGCTAGCGGAGCACCAGACGTGGCAACTGACTGTACAACACAATCGTGTTCTATTTTTTTATTACTCCGGATGCCGGAGGATGTTTCGAAGGCATGTTTGATGGCGAAGGTTCAGGCGGAGTCCAACCATTGGAGGAATTTCGGCATTAGGACGGTACAGACGGCGACGCGCTGCCGGACGGGGATGGCGGTGCAAAGCATGGTGTCCTTTTTGGTGATGACGAATTCGAGCTTGTTGCAGATCATGTCGAATGTGGTGCGGTTCATACCCAAGGCACTGCGGAAGTCGGCGTCGAAGAAATTGGGGATATTGATTTGCTCCCACTAGGACCAGGCATTCGCTTGGGACTACAAAGGCCCCGGGGCGGGAGGTTGCCGAGTCGTCGGAGTCGGAGTGAGAGCACTTCGATTTGGGAGAAATGCTGTAATCAATTAAATTAGGGTAACCGGTGATGAAATCGTGGTAACTACTCTCTCCGAAGTCAGTGCAGATCTGATTGCTGTAAAATTCCGTCGAAATTGAAGGTGGGGAAGGAGGAGAATTGGAGTCGACGGTGGTCTTTATCTCCGGTGGATTGTCGAAGGCGACCAGCTTGCTCATCAATTCCTAAAACGATGATTCTTCTTCTTCGAGGAGCGCAGTCCTCGGGTGCTTGGGTAGCGACGGCGACGCCATGTCCGACGACCGACGGAGTGAAGTCCTGAAGGAAGGAGAAGAAGACAGGGCATTCTTCGGAGAAGGGCAAGGGCGAGATTTCCATGGAAGTGCAGCGACGGCGGAGGGCGGCGGTGGGAGGAAGCCGGAATGAAGAGGAGGGTGAATTAGTGGGTCCAGTCAGAGTCAGCATCCACGTGTGCTCCGTTGTTTTTAGTTGAATTTTTAATCATGGGACATAAAGTGACAATGTTTTTTTATATGGAGATAAAAATTGATAGTTTTTAATTGAATTGAGATTAATTTTGATTTTTTTCCAATCAAATAAAAGGGTTTTATTTACATAGGATTAAAAAAAATTGTTTAGATTGACCTTTTAAATTTTTTTGACTTTTCAAAAGTTTTACCAATAATAAAAATCTGAAAATATGATTTATTGTTTTGTGAAAGGAATATATATATATTTTTTAATAAATTACTCCCAATCCTAGAAAATTATGTCCATTTGGTTGGAAATAAATTTTAATAAAAGTGAGTCAGAATAGTATTTTTTTTTTTCTTTTTATAGTAAAAAGATATATAAAAGTGATATTTATCACTAAAAAATAAAAGAAAAATATTTATTTATAAAAATCTAAAAAAAAAAAAGAAAATAAAAATAAATTTGAATGACATAAAAAAATATGTACGATTCACCCAATATTTAAGATGAATCGATTTTTGGTGTGTAGTATAAGAAATTGTGTTAAAAATATATAATATATTATTTTAAGTTGAATATTTTGAATTTTTGTAAATAATATTTGCCTTCTTTTGACTTTTATAAGAAGTATTTTATTTATTTATTATTATTTTTTGGTAATCGCAATTGAAAAATAATGTTGGGTGAACAAATATTACCAAATATTTTTAAAGAGATTAGAATAGTAATTAGTTGATATACTTTAATATAATATAAATAAACATGATATTTGTATAGATAATAATTTTTTAACATAAATACATTAGGGTGTGTTCGTTTGAAGAATTTCAACAAAATTTTACTATTCATCTAATTTTTTTCCCCCAAAAACATCAAATCAAACACCTATTTTTTACTTTTTATATTATACTAAAAATTAATTTTACATTCAAAACATCACATCAACACCTATTTATATCACATCATACAACTATTCAAATTCAAAATTTTTACTATTCAAATCCCAACTCAAAATCCAAACCCCCAAACAAACACACCATAAATACAAACGTAAATATATGAAATAACATTTAAAAAAAACTAAATATTGATAAATAATGCAAAAAAAAAATTTCAAAAAATATATATGTAGACAAATCTATAAGTTTTGGCAGTACTTAAATTTTTTTAAACAAATTTTGTTCCATTAAAAAATAAAAATAATCATTTTGAATTACTGGATTATAAATTGTGATAACAAACATAGAACCAAGAATAAGTATTAGCACTTTGTTTGCATGTGACAAATATAAGTCTAGTTTTAATCCTATATTCATCAACTTTCTAGTATTTTGATGTAATTCATTTATTTTAATATAGTGAAATTATTAATTTGACAATTCCCTTACATGGATCAATTTAGATCAAATTAAGTAACTAAATTCTTGAGTTTCATATTATTTTTTTTTTCAATTTTTTTATATTTTCGTAACAATTGATATCTAAGCCTCATCGAGTAGGAGTTGTTATCATGATTGATGAAAAGTTTCTCATTAACAAATTCAATTGAGTCACCTATGAGTACTGTAAGATGTAGATCGAGGTTTACCTTTGTAGGACGGATATACAAAGATCTTTGATAGAAAAATTGGAATTTGAAATAAGATGATTTTTGGATAGAGAATCAATGACCATAATTTGTTTCTCGCTTTTGCGGAAGATGGCATTCGAGAATCAATGACCATAATTTGTTTCTCGCTTTTGCGGAAGATGGCATTCCTTATAAAGAAGGAGAAAACATTAAATGAAGTATTTTAGATCTTGAAAAATATGTATGAGAAGCTATATGTGGCCAATTAACTTTATCATATCCGGAAACTTTTCAATTTTAAGATGTCACGGACTAACATTGTAGCCGAACACTTTAATGAATTCAATATTATCACATTGCAATTGACCTCTATTAATATTGAATTTGAAGACAAGGTGAAAATTCAAAATTTTCTATCAAGTCTTTCAGAAATTTGGGAAGACATTATTACAATAGTTATTGATGTATTAGGAAATGATAAATTGAAGATTCATTGATGTTAGAGATCTAAGTTTAAGTGAGGAAGTTTTAGAAATAAGACGATAGAATGTATCTTCAACACAAAAAATAAAGACAAATACAATTTTAAGAAAATAAATCAAGATAGATTCAATTAGAGTAATCGAAGAAAGCCCGTTGCAATTACTTCCAACCGACTATTCCAACCTCTCAACCACCATTTGTAAAAACCTATAAATAAGGCCAAATTATCCATTATAAAATACGTTTGCACACATGAGATTTAGCATAATTAAATTCTATTCATTTGATTTTGAGTGCTTCAAACTCAAATGAGTTCTCTTCAATAATTCTTAGTAGATGTCAGGGATTCGTGGAGTTTTCCCACCCCCGAGCACCCATCAATAGCTACTGAAATCCTTTTTCTGGTAGATTATTTTATGTTTATAATGTAGATTTACTAGGTTAGTAGAATTAATCAAATATAAGTTTCTTATATATTTATTATGTTCACACACACCCCATGTTAGTATTTGAATTTTTTAAATTGGATTCTTGATAAAAATGTGGAAGAGGGAGAGAAGGATTAACGATTTAAGTTTATCATCGCGTCACATTGATAACAAAGAGTAGGTGACACGGCCCGGCCGCGTATAATTATGACCATATATAATTTTCTTACCCACAAAGTTCAATAGAACAAATAGATTAAGAATAATAATAAAATAAAAGAGAAGGAAGAAGAAAAGATAGTGCAGAGAATGTGAATTAGTATAGATGATAACCAACCACGAGAATAAGTCTCGGACCTGAAATCAATCCATAGGTAAAACAAAAATAATAGGCTAAATCCCACTGCAAAGGATTGAAAGCCACGAACCGATGAAATCACTCCAAAGACCCGATTTGAGATTCTAAATGCGAGGAAATCACTCCCTAACACTAGAAAATTATAAAAGTGAAATTCAATTCAAGATGCAAAAAAGGTTCCCATTACAATGATAGGCAATGACCTTATATAGAGATCCTTGAGAAAATAAAAGACAACAAATAACAAAGAAAACAAACCAAAAGGTAAGTCTAACTATAAAGAAATAAATAATTAGGGAAGTTTTAGATATGAAATTATACTATATGAAAACTTATAATAAAAGGAAATATATATCAAGGTAAATTTTAAAAGCCTCCATAAGTGATGATTCCCTTGATAGTTTTCCATGATTAGTGATTTTCTCCATAAGTGATGATTCCCTTGATATACTTCCATGATTAGTGATTCTCTCCATAAGTGATGATTCTCTTGATAATCTTCCATGATTAGCGATTCTCTGATTAGCGATTCTCTTGATCTTTCAATTGGGATTTTTGCGGGTCCCATTGAAGGAGCGTCAGGTGAGGGCTAAGTGGTCTCCAAGCATCATCCTTAAATTGATTCTCCATGAAAAATCGTCGGATCAATGCAGTGACGGATTTTTGAAACTGACGAGTTCGGCTTCGAGTGATGGGTCCTACGGGCATTTGAATGCTTGAAGATTGGACGTCCTCGTCAGTAGGTAGTTTATAGGATCTAAGTACGTGGGATTTGTGTCGACCTACTTAGTATGTGATTTGAATTTAAACCGGAATAAAGAGAAGTATTATAGGAGTAGAGCAACTAGTGAAATAGTGTAAGTATTAATTAATTAGACATAGGTGCTTGCCTATCGGATTTTAGAAATGACTAGTGACAACGATTTTCTTTTAAATAATGTTTTGTCACTCCTAGGGTCAAGTATCATTCAAATCAAGAATCTACTTTAAATGAATAAGTATGATCATACTTTTTAGTTGTACTTGGTTTCGCTCTTATATGTATAATTTACATTAACTCACATTCATCATTTTGATCATTTCACCCAAGATAACCTAGTCATCTAGGAACGCAACTTATCTCACATACACTATCACTGTCAAGTGCTTTTTGCTCTCAACATCATTATACATATACTTTGTCCCACCTCCACTCCACTCACACTTTACTCGCAACCCAATAAACTTATCTCGGTTTATCATATGTATATTGTTTGCCACCTAAACATATCACAACCTTCACCCACCTAGAATCGCTTTCACTACTTTGTTGGAACTAATATTTACTGTTTTTGCTGTCTGTCAGTCCTTTCCTCTTTTCGCTTTGCTCAGATTGACTTGTAAGTAAATTTTTTTATTTTATTTCAAGACTTACAATCGTTAAGTTTAACTTGGATACGCACTAGTATACAATAATATAAATGTATTTTTGATAGAAAGATTAGGTAACGACAACAACAGGTTTCAATTATTCAATATATGTTGCTTACAATATGCCAAAATCATGAGGATTTATATTAATCCATGCCATCGCTCTAACTTTTTTCTTATCATTTATGTTGGTCTTCATATAGTTAAAAGAAAATATCTCAAATAAGGGGAAAAATTACATAATAACGGTATGATTTTTTTTTTATGCATAATTAACTTTCCGTAAATAATGGTAAATCCCATCAATTAAAGTGAGAAGTATTTCCTTCCATTAATAATATTTTTTAGCACTGTACTGACTTCAATTGGGATCATTGGATTTTGGTTTTTGAAGATTATGATGAGTTGTAAGGCTGCGGTGGCGGTGTTGGTGGGCCTGGTGGTGGTGTTGGAGGTGGAGGAGTGTCGGGTCAATAGTTTGCTAGTGGTTGTGGCGTCAACCAGTGGAGGCACTTTTGATGTGCCATCATGAAGTCTACTGGCCCGAAAATATTTTCATCTAAACCAATAATCCGGAGCTGATCCAAAAGTTTCAAGTGGCTATTCTGAGTTTAGGCAAACATGTCATGGACTCGGTTCTAAAAAAGATCGTTGAAGACGGACCTGCTGGATTTTGCATCTCTTATGTGCCCAACTCAAAGATCACTAGTAGAAGAGCAGCTCGGATGAGCCACTTCAGTTCCACCGTGGGTTGTTGAAGATTTCACCTGAAAAAGAGAACGGTGGCCATGGACAGCCGTCGAACACGCTCCGTCCACCAGATCTGTATCTGGTTCCTAATTTGGAACGATCTCATAGGTAGCAACCAAAAAAGACTCCGAAGAAGTATATCCGGCTTCGTTGGAGTCTGATTTGACATATTTGAGCTTCAAATCGATTAATAGGTTGAGGCGACGACTGAAGGGAGTAAAACCCCGTTGCAGGGACAGAGAAGAATCTTCCGTCGGAGCCAAAGTCGGAGGGTTGAGGGCCATCGACGGCGTAGATGACCGGAATCACCCCTAAAATACACGAAGTGAACGAAGGAGGTAGCGGTCGAAGAAAGATACAAGGTGTGAAAACCCTAAAGCGTGAATTAGAATGAATCAATTTGGAGTGGGGTTGGGAAGAATAGATTAGGTTAGTAATGGTTAGTTTGTTAATTTTAGTATTAATTGTATTTCTATTATTGATATTAAGTTATATTAGTACGGTGGCATTTTTGTTATATTAGTAGTAGTATAGGTTTTTTTTTTTATTTTTTTTTTATTTTTAATAGATAGGTAGCAGAGTTTCAAAATCAAGTAATGCATATTTGGTTTTGATCCAGATGAAAAATAATAAAATGAATATTTTGTTAAAGGACAAAAGAATATTTGATTTCTTTTCTCGTCATCCCTTTCACTTTTTATAATCACATAATCATCATCATCTTCTTAACCTATTGTTAATGTGTTGAATTTACTCATATCTAAGAAAAAGTAGGTACACTCATATATATATATATATATTTTCTATAGACAATCAACAACTACTATTTACCATCCTATGGATATCAAAATACAAGTAATAATTCCTATGAGAATCAAAATATTAATGCAGAAATTACTGATAATCGGACGTGGACCATTTTAAATAATTTTGACTGAGTTTTAAAATTTAGCATATACATTATTCACTATTTATTATTATTAAATATTATTTTCACATTTTTTTAACGATAATCTATAACAAGAAATATAAACACATTTAAACGGTTCAATTCCAAGTTCGCTTAGAAATATAGGCAATAGATTTTGACCTAATTAATTCCGTACATAAAAACAAATTCTTGATAGGCAAAAGGATAAATAGTTTGAAAATTTTCAGTTATATTTAACTTTGAATTCAATTATTTAAATATTATAATTTGGAATGATTTTAACTTTTAAATTTCAATAGCATTTTTGTTGGAAGTCGCGGAGAGGGGCGCGAAAGAGGTCCAACGCCTCCGAGTACCTTGCACAGCGGAACTGTGAAACGTTCGACGTAAACACAGCTTTACAACGTAGTTGTCTCGCGGTTATAACAGAGGTGTGTGTTCATGCACGCATCGATGGCTGAATAAGTGCAGAAAGAAAAACAACACAACACACCAAGTTTGTTTACCCAGTTCGGTTTTCCAACCTACGTCTGGGGGATTCCAATCCAGGAGTCTTAACTAAACCAAACACTTGGTTTACACCATATAAGACACCAAACCGAACTACCCAACCTATCTTCTACCCAAGCTCCATTTAGTTTTACAAACTCTCATGGACTGGCTGTTACTCTACCGCAACAACTCCAGCAGGCCAGCGACCAAGCTAAGAATAAGGTTGTTTACCGGATGAATATCTTCTTCGGCTTCGACTCCAAGAATCCTTCTTCTCGTCTTCAATCCTCCATGGATGAGCTCTCTCAACACTCTAACAGGTGGAGAGAATACTTCTCTAAGTTCTGGTTGCTCACCCACGAATACAAACAAACATCCATATCAAATATATACACATTACACAAAAGACAAAAGTTGACTGTGACAACATTTTGGGCAGTGTGTTCAATGTCATTTAATGCCATCCAGTATGAGAGGACAATACATGCAGCTTCTCCTGCACGTCCTCTGTCCAATGCATATTCATTTGTCCTATTCCATTGAGTGTAGAACACACAAGATGCATCCAAAAGCTGTAACTCGGTCAACTCTGCAGTTGGCAGGTTTCCCGAAATGGTATCAAACAGAACCTGCAACAACATCCTGCAACTTGCTCATATGCCAAAAATAGAAACAAAAGGGTTTGGCAATTTTGAATATGCCAACAATCTCCCCCTTTTTGGCATATGCAGCAAGGCATAATAAGCAGCAAACACACACACCATTCACACATCCACAGTCACAATCACAATCCGGTTAAGAGTTATTACAGACCATCAATTCTAACAAGCCACAAGCGGCTTTAACATCCAAATGTGTTAACAACAAAAAAACAGGCAGAAAACAATAGATAGTAATACCAAATTCCTCCTCAACAGCACACACTCCCCCTGGCTTGCTGCATTCTCCCCCTTGCATTGCAGCAGAGGCCAAAAAGAGATGGTCAAGGGTCGGCTTCCTCCGTACCATTACCATCTCCATCATCATCTGCATCAACGTCCTCATCATCAACGCTTCCAGGTTTGCGAGGCATCAGCCTCATGGCCTGTGCCACTTTTCTATTCTGAGCAATGAGAGCAGCAGACAGAGCAGATTGTTCCCTCATGACTTCAGTCAGTAGCGCCCTACACTTCTCTATGCGAGCATCGGCATCCAATGGGGCACCGAGAAGAAAGTCATTGTGAAGCTTTTTGAGGTTGGACTGGGCAATAAATGATCGAATGGGAAACACCTCCTCATCCGGTTCTGGATGAATTCCCTTGGAACTCAAGAACAAACAAATTAAACCGGGATAGGGCAATCGTGTCCATTCCACTTTTGAATCCGAACAAAAGTCAATCATCTTCTTGATTATCAAATAGCCAAAATTAATTAGCTCAAAATGTTTATCAATAGAGAAGATGAGAGTACCCATATCAGTGCTGATACTTGTATTGTTGGCGGTTGGTAAGATATTGCATCCACAAAGTCTAAAGAGACACTGATATTTCATTGTCAGCATTGTTCCAGTCACTCCAGAACGTCCAAATGACGAAGCATTTCCAGCAGATATGGTTCTGGCAACCTCCTTTGTTGATTCGTCAATTAGCTCAGATGGCAACTTATTTTCATCATTCGCCGGCAGTTGTAACAACTCATTGATCACTGCAGGGCTAAGTTCCAAAATTTTGCCACGAATATATATCTTATGATACCATAGAGAGTTCGGATCGAGTACCTTCCCACTCAAGTTGGCATAAAACTCCTTGACAAGGCGAGGACAGTAACGCTCCAATCCGGTCGCCCAAAACAACAATTGTTTTTCCTCAAGGAACGCACGGAATCCTACATCGGTATACGCTCTCCGAATAAACTGAGCTTCTGAAATCACAGTCCTTCCAGCAAGAATATCCTGAGCATAACGACGCCCAGAAGCATAATAATATGCCTCATTCAACGCTTTATCTTCACGGACAGTAGGAGGATCAGAAACTCCTTTAGATTTTCGACTCTTTGCCTTAGTCCTTTTGAAAGTCTTTTTAGCAGGGACAGGGGCAGGGGCATTGCGAGATGAACTGCCATGTTTTCTTTTTCGGAGTCTGTCCAAAGCAGAGGACAGACGAAGAGAGTCCAACTCATCTTCTTCTTCTTCATCGATATCGGGGTGTTCCATAGGAAGAGCTTCTTCTTCCTCAATCACATTTTCAGGAATGACTTGTTCTACCTCTGTAGCTTCAAAATTCATATCCACGGGTTGGGGTACTTCTGTTCCAACTCCTTCAATGTCTTCATCAGGTACCTCTTCAAGCACAGCCTCACTTCCAGGTTCATCAACAGCAGGAACCTCTTTTGTGATTGTAGCATCCTCTGCATCACCGCCAGTAACAGTTTCAACTTCTTGAACATCAACAGGGTTCTCCTCAGTATTTTCTTCTTGTGTGCCAGCCATTTCAACAGCGACTTCATCTTCATTTGCAGTTTCCATGGGTGCGACTTCATTTAGATCAATTTCATGCACAACAGCATGTTTCGCTACATGACCTTCAAGTCCTTCAGAAAGAGAATGATCTTCAGCAGTGGAGACAGCGGTTCCCTTATCATGGGCTACATCAGTTGCTGGAATCTCAACTTCACGATCAAGTTTTTCCATCACATGTTCATGAACGGTTTCAAGAACAGGGGAAAAACGTTCAGACAACTTTTTCCCTTTCTTTGTAGTTCCAACTTTCCTCTTTGAAACAGATTTCTGCTTAACATCCTTGGCAACGCTGCCGGAACGTGTTTTCACCATGGTTGGAGATTTTGAGAGAAAAACTCCTTCACAAGTTGAAATTGGGGTTTGGAGAGAAAGGATGAGTGATGTATGTGCACTCTGATCCGAAGATATAGATACAGGGGAATTAAAAAACCTTCACACGCAACCTCCATTAATTCCCATCAATCCAGGCGCGTGGGATGTCAGAGCGACGTTTTGACGTCGGAACACTGTCCAAGGCTGCAGACTCTGCAACCCTAAAAAGGCTATAAATTTCCCTTCCAATAATATTCTGCCACGTATTTCTCCTTTCCTTATATTTACCCAATATTCCAAAATATATCCAGATAAAATCCCATGAATATTGGACTTAATTCCTTCAATAATTCGCACTAGTTAAGGTATGAACACATACCTAATTCTCTTCTTAATTTCTCAAACCTCTCTGAATCCAATGCTTTGGTGAAGATGTCTGCCTTTTGAAAATTAGTTCCAATGTGCTGCAATTTGCACACTTCAGCTTCCACAAGCGTTCGGATAAAATGATATCGGATTTCTATGTGCTTCGTTCGACCATGTTGAACTGGATTCTTTGATATGCTGATTGCACTAGTGTTGTCACACCACAGTACAAACGACTCCTTCTCAATTCCATAATCCTTCAACATTTGCTTGATCCATAACAATTGCGCACAGCAACTTCCAGCGGCTACATACTCCGCCTCAGCAGTAGACAAAGCAATCGAACTTTGCTTCTTGGAACTCCAACTGATCAAATTTTCACCAATGTAAAAACATCCTCCCGTCGTACTCTTCCGGTCATCACAGCATCCGGCCCAATCGGAATCAGTAAATCCAATTAGATCAAGTGATGATCTCTTTGAATACCATAATCCAAGTTCGGATGTTCCATTAATATACCTCAAAATTCTCTTTGCGGCTTTCAAGTGAGATTCTTTCGGGGCTGATTGGAATCGAGCACAAACACCAACACAAAATGTGATATCGGGTCTGCTAGCTGTAAGATACAACAGACTTCCGATAATGCTCCTATACAACTTCTGATCGACATCCTTTCCTTCAGCATCTTTAGACAGCTTGTCCTGTTGTCCCAACGGTGTTCTAACAGTCTTAGAACTCTTCATACCAAACTTCTCAACCATATTCTTTGCATACTTTGTTTGGTTCAGAAATATCCCATCAGGACATTGCTTAATTTGTAATCCAAGGAAATATGTCAGCTCTCCAATCATACTCATCTCGAATTCTGAATGCATGAACTCTACAAATTCATCCTTCAACTTCTTTGCCGTTGATCCAAAGACAATATCATCGACATAAACTTGAGCAATCATAACATCAGTACCTTTATGTTTGATGAATAACGTCTTATCTGTGGATCCTCTGGTATATTCTTTTCCAATCAAAAAGGTAGACAATCGATCATACCAAGCACGGGGTGCTTGCTTCAATCCATACAAAGCTTTCCTCAATCGGTAGACATGATTTGGATAGAATGGATCTTCAAATCCTTTAGGCTGCTCCACATATATTTCTTCTTTGATCCAGCCATTCAAAAATGCAGTTTTGACATCCATTTGAAATAGAGAAAATCCAAGTGAGCATGAGATTGAGAGTAATAACCTTACGGCTTCAATTCTTGCAACGGGGGCAAACGTTTCATCATAATCAACTCCTTCAATCTGAGTGTATCCCTGTGCAACTAGCCGAGCTTTGTTCCTTGTGATATTCCCTTTCTCATCAGATTTGTTCTTGAATATCCACTTTGTTCCAATCACATTGATGTCATCTGGTCGTTCTACCAACGTCCAGACTTTGTTCCTTTCAAACTGATTCAACTCATCTTGCATGGCACTGATCCAGTATTCATCTTTCAGCGCTTCTTCAATGTTCTTTGGCTCAATGTTAGACACAAAGCAATTCATGCCAGCAAATTCTCTAAAATCAATTTGTTTTCCTCTGGTTCGACGACCTTCTTGTGGATCTCCAATGACAGCATCAATAGGGTGGTTCTTAGGAATTCTTGAACCATATCTCCTTACTTCAGCTTCAGATTGACATTCTCCAGGTTGTTCTGCAGCAGTGGTAACTTCAGTAGATTCATCTGCTTCACTCCAATCGAACAACATCGAACTCTCATCACGAGTTGTTTCTGGAATTTGGGTTAGAGGATTCTGAACCTCAGGTAAGACATTCTGATTCTGAATAGTAGGAAGAGGTATCAAGTCTTCATCATCATGTTGATTGACTGATTTCCTTTCCACACGAGAATCATCGAAAGTTATATTCATCGATTCCATAACTTTCTTCATCCTCTTGTTATAAACGCGATAAGCTTTGCTGTTATGAGAATAACCAATGAATATTCCTTCATCTGATCTTGCATCAAATTTTTGAAGATGACTCCTATCCTTCAAAATATAGCATCGACATCCAAATGTGTGAAAGTATGACACATTCGGCTTTCTTCCTTTCCATAGCTCGTACGGTGTGATCTCAGTGTGGGGTCTCAAATATACTCTGTTGATCACATAACATGCAGTGTTGATCGCCTCAGCCCATAAGTACTTTGCAACACCTTTGGCTTGCATCATTGATCGAGCCATTTCTTGAAGTGTTCGATTCTTCCTTTCGACTACTCCATTTTGTTGTGGGGTCTTCGGGGCTGAATACTCATGCAGTACTCCAAGATCAGAACAAAAACCATCAAACTTTTGATTCTCAAACTCCTTACCATGATCGGTACGAATTCGATTAACCTTTGATCTCTTTTCATTCATCAGTCTTTTGCACAATTTTTCAAAGGTATCAAAAGTATCTCCTTTCTCTTTCATAAAATCAACCCATGTATATCTCGAGAAATCATCAATGCAAACAAGTATGTATTTTTTACCTCCAAGACTGGGTGTATCCACTGGACCCATCAAATCCATGTGCAGCAAATCAAGACAAGTTTTGCTGCTTTGATGTTCCGACTGCGGATGAGAGACACGTTTCTGCTTTCCTCGAGCACAATCACCACAAACGAAGTTAGGTAACTTCGAAAACTTTGGAAGTCCTCTGATAATTCCTTGCTTGCTCAACTTCATCAAGCTCTGTTGGTTGACATGGCCAAGTCTTGTATGCCATAGAAGGGCTTCATTATCTTTTGAGATCAATGCAACATCCACTGGTTTGTCAAGTAAGTAGCAGTTGTTCCTTGACCTTTTTCCAGTCATCAAGCACTCTTTCTTGTTGTTGAAAACCTCACAAGCATCCTTAGTGAACTTCACTAACAGCTCATCATCACATAACTGACTGATACTAATGAGATTAGTACTCAAGCCTTCAACAAAATATACCTTCGTCAACTTTGGTATACCTTTGGCTTCGAGAGAACCATAGCCCACTATTTTTCCTTTGGCTCCATCTCCAAATATCACTTCTCCACAAGTGTCAGCTACATAGTTCTTCAATAGATGCTTCTGATTCGTCATATGACGTGAACATCCACTATCGAAATACCATCGGGATGAATTTGTTGCTTCTTGACTAGAAAGGATGACATTGCACATCATCTTAGATTGATTCTTCTTAGGTCTCCATTCCATTCTGAAATTCACCCTTTGTTTCAGCTCATCTGAGGGCCAATTAACCTTCTTTCCAGACATCAAATCCCTAGCCAGCTTGAAACAGTGAGATTCAGCATGACCAAATCGAAAACAGTATTTGCAGTTACTCTTCTGTTGTAACGACGCGTTGACACGTCTGTTCCTTCTGCGATTTTGATTTTGTCTCTCATTTCTGTTTTCTTTGGGACCTTCAGTGTTCTTCCCTTTTGCAGGTTTCTCTGGAATCTTCACATCAGTAAGCAAACCTCCTTTCACAAAGGTAGTTGGATTCACCTTCATGGATTCTTGATAACCAATCCCACGATGATCTCCAAATGGCTTTCCAATTGATAAAACTTCATCGAGTTTGTCTTTTCCTTTTCTGAGTCTATCATTTTCTTCTCTCAGATCATCACATTTCATTTTCAACTGCTTGACGTCCTTCTGAAGTCCTTCATTGATTTCGAACATTTCTTGATTCACTTCCTCAGCTTTTTCAACTCGAGCTTCCAAACGGTAAACTGTGTTGATCAAATCCTTGTTTCTCTTAACACAAATTTTCTGTTCAGCTACAACTTCCTCATAAGCTTCCATTGGCTCATAGATATCCATCTCGATTGTGTCGTTGCTGTTACATTCTTCTTCAGGAACACTTTCTTTTCCTTTGCTAGATTCTCCTTCTTTGGCAACAAAAGCAACAACGCTTTCATTATCACTTTCATCTTCAGATTCTTGACCGCCTTCTTCATCACTCCAGGTAGCTTGAAATGCATGCTTACCTTTCTTCTTGAATGTAGCACATTCCACTTTCACATGACCAACTCCGCCACATGCAAAGCATTTCGGATCACTTGAGTTTTCTGGCCTAGAAGCAGTGTTGAACTTCTTCTTGTAGCTTTTATCATAAGCTCCCTTTTCTTTGTTGTAACCAAAACTTTTGTGTTCTGGATACTTTCGTTGTTCTCCAGTTGTTTTACCACCATAGTGACCTCTGTTTCCAGAATTGTGGTATTTTCGAGCACGTTTTTCACTTATCATTCGAGACAACTTCTTGGACAGCAGAGACATTTCTTCATCAGATCCGACAAGCTCCAGATCTTCGGCAGTAAGAGCAATCCCTTTTGAACTTTCTTCTTCAATATGATTCATCTCCCAATTCATGAAAATACCATTCAATGTTTCAAGATTCATGTTCTTGGTTTTCTTCTTATCCTCAAGAGTAGAGACTTTGATTTTGAACTTTTTGTTCACACTTCTCAGCATCTTTCGAACCAGCCTTTGTTCATCATATACTAAGCCAAGAGCATATGCTTGATTTACCACATCTTTGAATCGAGTGTAGAACTCAGACATCGTTTCATCATCAGTCATTTTCAGGGCTTCGAACATACTTTCTACCCTTTGGAGTTTTGTTTCTTTAACTTCAGCAGTCCCTTCGAATGCATTTTCCAAGGCTCTCCATGCATCTTTTGCTTTCTTGCAGTTTGAGATGACACGAAACTGAACTTCATCGACAGAAGCAAATATGGCATTTACGGCTTTGGCATTTCCACCAGCAGCAATTTTTTCTTCAGGTGTCCACTCATTTTTTGACTTTAGAACGATAGTTGGGGGGTCGTTCTGAGTTTCTCCAGGCACAACTTTGGTTGGAGGAGTCCAGCCAAGCTCTACAGCTTCCCAAGTTTCATCACCAAGAGTTAACAGATATGCCTCTATCCTATTTTTCCAGTAGGTGTAGTTGTTCCCATCGAACACAGGTGGACGAATAGACGAGATTACTTCACGACTCATCTTGAACCACGGACAGATCTACTCGGGGTATTGAGCACGCTGCTCTGATACCAGATGTTGGAAGTCGCGGAGAGGGGCGCGAAAGAGGTCCAACGCCTCCGAGTACCTTGCACAGCGGAACTGTGAAACGTTCGACGTAAACACAGCTTTACAACGTAGTTGTCTCGCGGTTATAACAGAGGTGTGTGTTCATGCACGCATCGATGGCTGAATAAGTGCAGAAAGAAAAACAACACAACACACCAAGTTTGTTTACCCAGTTCGGTTTTCCAACCTACGTCTGGGGGATTCCAATCCAGGAGTCTTAACTAAACCAAACACTTGGTTTACACCATATAAGACACCAAACCGAACTACCCAACCTATCTTCTACCCAAGCTCCATTTAGTTTTACAAACTCTCATGGACTGGCTGTTACTCTACCGCAACAACTCCAGCAGGCCAGCGACCAAGCTAAGAATAAGGTTGTTTACCGGATGAATATCTTCTTCGGCTTCGACTCCAAGAATCCTTCTTCTCGTCTTCAATCCTCCATGGATGAGCTCTCTCAACACTCTAACAGGTGGAGAGAATACTTCTCTA
This sequence comes from Andrographis paniculata, assembly GCF_009805555.1. Classification (NCBI taxonomy): domain Eukaryota; kingdom Viridiplantae; phylum Streptophyta; class Magnoliopsida; order Lamiales; family Acanthaceae; genus Andrographis; species Andrographis paniculata. Next base: position 4,086,217 of record NW_026137391.1, on the reverse strand, counting down.
AGTTCTGGTTGCTCACCCACGAATACAAACAAACATCCATATCAAATATATACACATTACACAAAAGACAAAAGTTGACTGTGACAACATTTTGGGCAGTGTGTTCAATGTCATTTAATGCCATCCAGTATGAGAGGACAATACATGCAGCTTCTCCTGCACGTCCTCTGTCCAATGCATATTCATTTGTCCTATTCCATTGAGTGTAGAACACACAAGATGCATCCAAAAGCTGTAACTCGGTCAACTCTGCAGTTGGCAGGTTTCCCGAAATGGTATCAAACAGAACCTGCAACAACATCTTGCAACTTGCTCATATGCCAAAAATAGAAACAAAAGGGTTTGGCAATTTTGAATATGCCAACAATTTTTATAGGTGAGAATCTCAATATTAATTTGATATTTATATTTCTATTGAAAGTAAATGAGTTTTTAAGAAGAAACTTCAGATATGCTTTAAAAGTTAATCAATGCCCCAAATGAACCAACCTAAAAAATTGGGATATTATAAAAGAATTGTGGAACTCTGAAAAATATGAAAATATAATCTCTCAAAATAAAAGGAAAAAAAATCCAGCATCAGTTATAAATTAATATCGTGGACGGGCTCGTTGTGTGGTTTGTGTTGGTAAAATCATGGTAACATTGAATATAATTTATTATGTAAATATACATTGTGTAATATTAAATATGGATTTGACCAAAATATTCTTGTTATTCATCTTGGAGATTATATAATTGGGATGCTCTCCAACAAAGATAGAATTACATCGTTAGTGTATTAACGAAGAAGATGAAATACATACCAAAAAAGTTGCAAAGGTAAATTCAATTTCAGATTTATTATTTATATTGGAATAATATAATATAATATTTTGTGATTTTTGAATTTACGGATAGACTACAAAATTTCTTAAAATAATCACACTTCTGAACCAGATCCAACCAAACTTATTAACGCATTTGGTGGTTTTAACTCAAAGGATCGTCTCCTGGACTTGGTTTTAGAGGTAAAATAATTAAGGTCTAATTGCGTCCTTCATGTTTGCAGTATGTTTCCTCGGTCTCTCCTATGGAATAGATTAAGGGAAGAACATTTAAAAATTAAAGAAGAATTGCAAGCAACCAATAAAAATATTTGCATATATTTTCTTTTAGAATTTTGGTTTGAAGTTTTTTTTTTTTTTTTTTTATATAACGTGAGATATAGAAAATTATGTAAATAATATAAAAAATAATATTTATATTGAATTTTTATTTTTTGTTAGATGATAGAATATATATTATATATATATTGAAAATTGTGTTGGAGAAAAATGTGTGGAGCAAACAAACCCTTTATTTTTATTTTTATCTTTCAAGTTATAAATATATTAATTTTTTTTCAAGATGATGAGATTTCCTTTCAACGAATCCTATTTTTCAAAACTTCAATAATCTTACTAATAATCTTAAATGAATAGTCTATTTGATCATTGTTGAATATGTGGGGATAGAAAAAGGAGTATTGTGCCCCAAACTTCTAGCATGCTAAAAGAGAGTTCAACTCCTTCAACTACACTCTTGGCATATTGTTATGGAATGTTGTGACAATTAATATTCATATTGTTGCAAAAGGCTACGACAATTACTCTTTATATTGTTGTAAAAACCCAAAAAACTTAATATCTATTGTTGGGAATGTAGAGACAATTCGATAAAAACTCTGCAGAAATAAGTATATTTTGCAAATATTTCAACCGCGACAATATGACATTTTTGTGGTAGAGTGGTAGTGGAGTTGCTTGGACGTGGCTAGGAAAAAGAAAGTTGTAGGTTTCATCACTATTAATTGTGAACGATTTTACTGCTTTTGATTAAATTATGTTGGGTAGCGAAATCTTTTGTTTTTGTTTACAGTTAAATTGAGACTCCAAATTTTAGATTTTTGAGATAAATTTGGTGTGAATCAAATATTTTATTAATTTGTATATTCATGTGAAATTTGTGTTTCATGTTTACAATGGTTGTGTATTTATTTATTTATTTTTATTCTTGTTTAATTTTATGTCATATTATTGATTGTATGCCAATTGAATAATGATATCTACAATTTTATATTTATTTGATAAAGCGGTAAATAAGTTAATCAGATTGAATAAGAAATCTTCTGTAACCAATTGAATATTTGAATTGGATTTTTCTGGCATTGTTTGGATTGGGATTTTTTTTCTAGCTATGGCGGTCCCTAGTTTAATTCATTCGATTAGAAATGCGGCTAATTGATCGTACTATTACCATCGACAAAGTTGGGAGTAACTTGGTATTTGATCATATCAAATTCCTATGACAAATTTATCAATTGATAGATAAGATTATTTAAATTAATGATGGAATTCGTTATCTAGTTTTTCACTAAATTCTTGAAAAACTATAGGTTTTTACTTTTGTTTGATGCCATATTGTTTAATTCTTAGTTTAATTATAATTTGGCTGTTTTAACTCATTCAAATTAATTAATTTTTTCATAATTGATCATTTCAATCAACATCCCCCTCCCTTGTAACTTAGTTATAGGGTATACATTTGCAGTCCTTGTGGATTTGACAATGTTCGTCATTATTCTACAACCGATCTAAAAAAATAGGTAAAAATATTTTTATTGATAGTTCATAATTGCCAAGTGCATGTAATAGTAAAAGTAGTAACGTCGATTCCATACATACCAATCCTTAACACAGTTGATGAAGCCCAAACAATACAGTTGTAGAGATTGAAACAATCTAAAATCTGGAACTTTCAGATTCATATAGCAAGGGGTACACACCACAGAAAGTGATGCTTTGTTGCGACAGTGACGTAGAAGCTATATATAGTTACAAACTCAAAGGGATTCGAATAATTAATGTGCATATACGTATGAGTAAATGAGTAGATCTAGAGATTTTATGTATGTCCTTAATTATATATACTTGTGCTCAATGACATCCACAAGTAGTGCATGCATCCCCTATACAATATAATGATCGCTATCTCCGATCCGATCCTCCCATGCCGTTGCCAAATTATCATCTATCAGTAAATCTACGTAGAAATGAGGTAACATATACTATTAAATCTTTCAGAAGCTAAAAGAAAGCTCCATCTATTTAGCCAAGATTATGACAGTCGTCGTCCGGCCATTATGTCTCCAATTCGTCTAAGTAATCAAGCAATGCATCAGCCTTTTCAACTGGGACATATGAATCATATAAATCCCAAATAGAGTTGATAATTAAATCGCTTGCTTGGATTCCTTTTAAAAAAATTTAAAAAATACATCAAGTAGAAGCACCGATTCATTTGCCAACCGATCGATAAGGTAGCATGGAGCTCAACAATGTCTGGTCATTTAAAAATATCTCAGCTCACTTGTGAATACCCATTCAAACTTGTCACTGAACACTATTAATGTAATCCACTCTTGCACAACTCCAGACCAGCAGTGGTCACAAGTGATGATTGAATGAATATAGGCTAATTAATCAAGTTAGGATGAATTTGAACAAATTTACTATTATATGATAGGAGTATATAGTAGTGTAGCTATCTCTAGCTATCAATTAAAGTTATTAAGGTAGAAAACAAAAATTTTGAGTGAATTAAAATAAAAAATTGGTAACAGGGAAAATAGGTGTTTCAAAGGTTTACAATAGATAACTAATTAATTATCAAACTAATAAAACCAACTGAATAATTTATTAATTTGAAACGTACCTAAACAAAGCACAACCAACGTTAAAACAAATAACAGACTTAATCTAAAGTAAGTAATCAATTAGCAAACCAATCGGACCTAATAAAATATTATATTCATGATTTTAAATAAAAATTAAAAAATATATATTTTAGTTTTTTAAGAGCTATTTTTTTTTTTAATTTTTTCTCAGGGCTTCAAAATAACACGAGACAGCTTCGATCCTACACTAATTACGTATACGCAAGTTGAAATAAACTAAGTAAGCTAAGGCTGAAACTAATGAACGCAGGCAGCATAGTAAACAGGTAATCAAATAATTAAACAATCTACAATATCCAATGACAACAACAATTACAATGAATTGGAGTACAAACTTATCTAATCTAAACTATCAAAACAATTAGCACAAAGTAATATTTTAGGTGAGACTAATTACCACGGAATACAACATCTAACGTCAACTAGTAGCAAACATCGACATTCTTAGACTGAACTTAAATACGTGGCCGGCATGATAACTTTTTGATGGTTTTTTCAACAATACACAGTAAAGTCCGAAAATATTATCGAACTTAATAAATTAATTTATATGTAGAACAAAGCAATAAATGCATGAAAATAAAGGGTGACCCCAAACAGAAAATTCTCAATTAATTTTGTCTGATTAAAGATGCCCCTGTTGTTGAACCCCTCTATGTTTAAATAACTCCTAAGAAACCATCTCAAAACGTCACTTGGTCGGTTACCACAATTGTCACCAACTGACCCAAGCGTTAATCTCCTACTGACACGTGCCTTAACCATCCCGCAAACCGTTCCTGTTAGTTATCGAACTCAACCGCTCAACCGACCACTCCCGTCGGTTATCTTCCACAACCGTCCTGCCTTCTCAAAACGGGCGGCTAACCAACCGACCGCCTTGCCTCCGAACCGTCCGCCCAGAAAACCCTTGGCCAACCGATGGGCCCACTAACGGGCCCACTTTCCCTCTTATTTTGGGCCACGACCCTAATTATAAACTTTTATACTCAACAACTTGCCCCGCCGCCGCCTGACTTCCAAACGTCACTCCTCGATCGTCGTATGACAAGACGTTTGGGAGTCTGCAGTCTATGCAACAGTGCTGGCCTGACTTTGTCTCCGGTCACATCAATGGGGTTTTAAATACCCCATTCCGAAATCATTACCCCCATTCCCCTTAAAAACCTTTTTATCAATATTGTACATCTTACGCATTCACTATCTCGAACAATTTCCAGAGAAAAATCCTATCGTCTTCTTCCCCATTGCTACCATCTCCTTCCTGTAATTCCAAATCCATGGTGAACCAATACGTAGCCACACTTCCTTTTGATGGAACCGACCCAGAGGTTCCTTTTGTTGCATCGAAGGTACTGACCCCAACCGTTCGCCCATACTGCACTACTCCTGAGAATTCCAATCGGATGAGGGAGGTAATAGAAGCAGGGAACCCCTTCGCCATCAACAAATCCACCTACAATGTTGTTCGTATAAACGACAACATCAAAATCCACCTGACCGACCCCAATAGGGTGGCGGAGCACTTTCAGGAGCAGTGGAAACGGAAACATATAGATCAGGCCATATTCCTTTCTACTCTTCCGTTTCATATGCACGAAAAGGTGCTCTTGGCTATGGCGGCCTTCTGGAACTCAGAGATTGGAGCCTTTTTCCTGCCATCGGGCCCTATTGGCCTGACCCTCATGGATGTGGCTACGATTGCCTATCTACCTATCGTGGGTGAGGACCCAGTGATGGGCGTCCTGGACGGGCAGGAGCCAGTAGCGGACCACCTGGGCTGGTCACTGGCCGGAGTTAAAGAATGGGGCTGGACGAAGTTCGCAACCGACCAGCAAGGGGCAGTAGGGACCCCAGTGACCGACTGTGAGCACATTGCCTTCCTCCTCTTCTGGCTATGTAGGTATGTCATAGTCTCCCCCTCCAAATGTGTCCTTTCCTCACATCTTGATTCAACTATCCATTTAGCCTTAGGACGTTTCTTTTCTCTTGGCACTCTTTTCCTTGCCAACCTTTTTGAAAGTCTTTCCAGGGTTAGAACCCGCCTTGTAGATAGTGATAGTAAAAAACTAGATACTGCCGCGTCGGGCCCTTTTTGGTTCCTGGAACTTTGGTTCCGTCTTTACTTTCCCGACGCGTTTCAATTTGGTCGTCCGCCTATAAATCCAACACCCGACCATTATTTGGGATTAGCCCTTAACAGACTTTGTCTAGGTCATGGCCAACTCCAGTCGTCCAACCCCATCATTTCTACAATCCTAGCCAATGACCGTAGCAACTTCCGTTTTTATGTATATAGAAAGTATGCTTGCTATGCGGTTTGTCTCTTCTGGCCTTTCACCGTTCCTTCGCCCATGGCCAATCCTGATCCTCTTCCTCATCCGACCTACTCCTTCTCCTGGGATTCTGCTCTCAAACCCAGGTTTATATTTGTTAGTAAAAAATTTGATAAAAAAGGCCAAAAATCATTTTACAGTTTTAGTTATCAGCCCCAATTTTTGGCATGCCAATTCGGTTGCCAACAAGGTTTACCTGGCCCTTTCGCCCGTCCCCACCTTATTCCTCAAAGTCCGGACGGGCGGGTCATTCCTGAACTCATTCATTCTTACCACACCAAACTTGCCACTTATATAACTTCCAACTCTTACATCCCTTTCTATACTTCCCTGGAAACTGTAGAGACCTTCCGTGACTGGTGGTCGGTCACGTGGGCCCTGCTTGCCTCTGCAAAGGATCGGCTGCTGGGTATTCTCCTGCCCCAGCCTGCTTTGGTCTTGGGGGCGGCCCGTCCCATAAGCGCCCGAAAAAAGATAGCCGCCGCGGGTGCCGGATCAAGCGCCCCAAAGAGGAAGAGAAAAGCTTCCCAGACCCAAGCAGTCCCGACCTCAGGAGAAGACCAACAAGCTGTTGAGGACTACCTAATTTCTCTCCCTTTGGACATGGCTTGGATGACAGCAAGGATCCTGCCCCGCCTAGGTATGCGCCAAAATTCTTTAATCACCTTGATATTCCTTAACTCTCTAACTTACATTATTCTTCGTGTCAGATCCGACACCGGCAACACCAACCGATAAGCCGACCCCAGCCCCGGCCGACCAACCAAACCTTCAGCCTGATCAGTAATTGACTCATATTACCATTTTCTCTCATATTCATAACTCTTTATATATAGATTTATGTTATTCCATCATAGGTTCCTTCCGTCCAAGTCCAACCATCAACGTCTGCATTGCCGATGATCAGTCGGGAGCAGGACCCGACTAAGAGGCAGTCCCTTCCTTCTTTGCCAGTGAGTGATCGGGAAGGGGACCCGACCAGAAGGCAATCTCTGCCGATACCCCCAGGGGACCCAGTAAGTTTTTTAGACACCCAATATTTAGCAACTTTACACACCATACTTAGAATAGATATCTGATATATTCATTGCAGATGCCACCACCAACCGAACCGGAGGCGGCAGCAGCTCCAACAATATCGAGGCGGCTGCTCAACCGATGGCCGTACATCCAACGGAAGTCACTGATCCTTCTTACCCGCTTGAAGAGCCAGCCACCCCTGCTACAGCCATTCCACCGCCGGAGGCGGCAGGGCACGCAGCAGAACCTCCTGCTGTCGTCTGTCCGGAAGGTCCCCCACTCGATGTAGAAGAACTTTCTTCTTCCGAGTCGGAAGCCTTTGTTAACCAGGATTAGGAGGAGGTGGTAAGATCTTCAAACCTTCCTTTCACGCACATACATAGATTCAATCAGATACTAAATACTCTATACTTTAATTTCAGGGCCCCGGATCAGCACCGCAAGGACCACTACCGGAGGGTGAAGAGTCGGCAATCAAAGTACCAGCCGCCCGACCTCCCCGACCGATGGCAACCCTAGCGCCCTCTATGTCCACAGTTTGCTAGGAAGTAAGTAAAATCTCACAAGTAACTCTTACCATTCATTCTATCCACCATACTTTAAAACTTGAACTTCTTCTAGGGCTGTCTTGACCTAACTCCGTTGTCGGCCGTTCCGATTCCGGCGGACATCCGAGCCACCTTCGCTCAGGCCGTCAACCGCCCCTTTTCAAACTTGGGACCAGATTCCTTTGAAGGTCTCATCCAGGCGGTTGGTGGCTTATTATTTCAGACTTCTTCGGAATCGATGGCCGTCACAATTCTGCATCGGCTGATGGAGAGACTAATTGAGCTCCGAAATGACATTCTACTTGCCCGACTCCTATCAGCCGAACCGTCCCAGCCGAGCTCCGATCAAAAGAGTCTGGAGGTTTCTTTGGCCAAAACTAAGGAATCTCTTTAGCAAGCCTCCGAACGGCTAGGCGGCCTCCTCCGTGCCAAAACTCAAACAGATGCATCAATTCAGAAGAAGGAGGAAGAATTGAAGGTGCTTCGTTGGGAGCAGTCCGTTCTGGTGGGCCACATAACCAATGAACAGTGCTTGATTGAATGATATCAAAAGAACGAGGCCGACTTGGATAAAGAATTGAAGACTCAAGCCCGATCTCAATTTATTAAACGATATCAGGCCTCTGCCGACAACCGATGCCTATCCAGGGCCGAAGAAAAATGGTCCCAGATAAAAATCGCCCTGGGGGCCCTTATGTAGATCTCAACATAAACTTTGACTTAGTAAACAATTTTTGTTTCCTATTAACAAGGATCACTTCCAATATTCCGAACCCCCAGAAGCCAAATTAACCTTTCTTCCCCTTATAAAAACTATCACCTCTTGTGATAAAACAAGCAACCTAAAAAAAATCTGAAATTGGAACATACCTGAGGTATGAATAAAATGTGACAACATCGACCCCATGTTCCTTTGAATAACTGGGAAAGTGCCATTCAACCCTTCTTCGTGGGTAACCATCCTATCGGTGGTCATGCCGAAGACTTGATACATGTACTCAAACAACTGGATTTCAAATTCAGGTTTTCCCAACGAGGGAGAAGAACCATTCATCGCATTATTCGTCTGATGGAACATGTCCTGGATGGATACGAGCCTATTCATGACATCCTAAGCCGCCTCCCTGATATTGATCATCATATGGACTTAATTGAACATCATGTGATGGCCATACTTCCGGATCTCGGATGGGATCACGTATTTTCCAACCAACGAACAATTTTTTCCAGACTACGCACTCTCGTTGACCGTGAACTCCAGGAAATAACAGACATGAAAGCTCGTACCAATCATGACTTAGAAGAAATGCAACATCAATGGGAACGATACCGACCTAATTTGGAAGACCTGCTTGATGAAGAACCAGAGTTAATTTCCAGCCACTGGGATGAGGATTCTGATTCAGAAGATGAAGGTCCACCGCACATTTCATTATCTGATAATGAATGAACCCTATCTTGGGTTTGAACCCTTTATCTTTGGGTTCTGAATAAATCCATTGTTTTATGCATTCTTCTTATCTGAAAAGGCAGGAAAATATCTCTTCAAATATCTAGAATTAATACAATCATGTACTCTTTTACCTTCCTGATTTATTATAATAAAGGCACCATTTCCGATTTCTTTATGAATAATAAATCGCCCTTCCCAATTCGGAGACCATTTTCCAAGTTGATCAATTTTCTTATACGTAGGTAGGATGGTCTTCCAAACCAAATCTCCTTCTTTGAAAGTCCTGTGACAAACCTTCTTTCCGTAGTATTTTGCCCTGATCTTATTCTGCCTTACAATCTGATCGATTGCATGGCGTCGGTTAACATCCAAATCTTCCAATTGCTGTAACATAACTTGATGATATTCTTCAGTGAAATCCCCGGTAGTAAAAATTTGTACATCCTGACGATACCTGAATTTCTGCTGGCAACACAACATCTTGTCCAAAAGTAAGTTGATATGGTGAAAACCCAGTCGCCGAGCTTCTGCTATTTCTATGTGCCCATAAGGCTTGAGGCAATAACAGATGCCACTCTCTTGGATTTCCTTCAACCATTTTGTTTATGATTCCAATAATAATCTTATTGGCTGCTTCTACCTTAGCTTGGGGATAATAAGGCGAGAAATGATTTATCCGAATACCAAATTGTGCCAAGAAAATTGTAAAATTTTCCCCAGTAAAAACCAGACCTTGATAAGTGGTTAAAGAATGCGGAATGCCGTACCTATAGATGATCTGATTCAACACAAAGTCAATTACCTCATTTTGATCGACGTTTTTCAAAGCAACCGCCTCTACCCATTTGGTGAAATAGTCTGTTGTAACCAAAATGAAACAATGATTTTTGGATGAAGGAGAATGTATTTTACCAATGATGTCCATGGCCTAAGATTTGAAGGGCCACGGTTTTACCATAACTTGTAGTTCAATGACTGGCAAATGGTTCAACTGTCCATGCTTTTGACATTCTTGGCAGCCTCTTGCAAATTGTATACAATCTTAAAAAATCTTTGGCCAGAAGAAAACCAACTGGTGAATAGCCCATCTCATATTCAAACCTGCTCGATGTGCTCCGTAGATCCCTCTATGAACTTCTGTCATAACTTCCAAGGCTTGCTTAGGCCCTAAACATCTTAAAAGTAATCCTTCAAACGTCCTCTTATACAAGAACCCTTCTATCAATTGGAATTGTAAGGCCTTTAAACGTACCCCTATCGGCACATTTGCTCCCGAATCTTGTAGATACATGACAATTTATGTCCTCCAATCGGTCACATCTTCTGTTTCCGTCCCAATCTCTGTACACATCTCTTTCGGGATTCCTTTACATGCTTTTTGAGCTAACTCATCTACATGTTGATTCTCTTTTCTAGGGATGAATTCAATCATCACCTCTGAGATTTTTTTTATAACAATCGATATACAACATCCCTGTATCTGTGTAAATGAGGATAATTGCAAACATATTGTTTGGTTACCTGATTGATTACTAATTGAGAATCTCCCCTTATGACTACCGACTGAACGTTCCTGGCTATTAGGGCTTCCAATCCCAGGATTAGGGCCTCTATTCTGCTGAATTATGGGTCATCGCCTCTAATTGAAGCTGTAGCTTGATCTTTTGGCCATCTGGTCCTTCTAAAAAGACCCCTGCACCTGATCTATTTCCAGAGGTGGAACCATCAAAGAACATTGACCAAGTTCGGGTACTTACATAAGATATGTGCTCGATTTCTTCTTGATTGTCTCCTAAAAATTTTGCCAGAAAATCTGCTATTGCTTGACCCTTAACCGCCTTAAACGGAGAATGTTGCAAAGCAAAAGGAGCCAACTTGAAGGCCCACTTCATAAGTCTGCCCTGCATGGTAGGTCTCTGCAAAATTAATTTAATAAGATCCACCTTTGAGATGACTTCTATCATTCTAGGCAACATATAATGCTCAAGTTTGGTGCATGCGAAAACCAATGAATAACATATTTTTTTCGGCATAGTATAATTTAATTCTGGCCCTGCAAGAGTCTTGCTCAAGTAATAAATTGTCCTCTCTTTACCATCATCACCATCCTGTGCCAGTAAACAACTGACTACCTCATGAGTATTTTCCAAATAAAGCTTGAGGGGCCGACCTTCCTTAGGAGGCATTAAGACTGGAGGTTGAACCAAAGCTTACTTTATAGCATCCAATGCGGTTTGCTGGTCTGGTCCCCACACAAACTCGTCCCCTCTAGATTTTAACAACTTAGTGATCGGCCTAACCTTCCCAACAACATTAGCAATGAACCTTCTTAAGTAATTTACCTTACCCAAGAGACTCTGTACTTCCTTAGCCGTCTTGGGTGGTCGGATGGCTAAAATTGCTTTGGATTTGTTGGCTTCAATTTGAATTCCTCTTTCATGCACGAAAAATCTTAAGAAACTTCCAGCTGATATCCCAAAAGCACATTTAGTCGGATTCATTTTTAGATTGTACTTCTTTATCCGGATGAATGCATCTTTTAAATCTTTCAAGTGGAGATCGAAACTAGAAGATTTGATGATGACATCATCAATATAAATTTCTATAGACTTGCCAATGAGGTCGTGAAAAATCGAATTCATGGCCCTTTGATAGGTTGCCCCAGCATTCTTTAATCCGAATGGCATGAATGTCCATTCGTAAATCCCTAAAGCTCCTGGACACCTGAAGGCTGTCTTATGAATATCCTCTTCCGCCAAAAAGATTTGATTATAACTTGCATAACCATCCATCAAACTGAGGTTTTTATGTCCTGCCGCTGAATCAATCAGCACATCGGCCATAAGCATCACGTATTCGTCTTTAGGAGTGGCTAAGTTAAGATCACGGAAGTCAATACATATTCTGATCTTTGCATTCTTTTTAACCACTGGTACAATGTTCGCCAACCACTCTGCATAATGGCAAGGCCGAATAAAGCCGACCTTAAGAAGTTTCTGGATTTCTTCTTTGATTTGAGGCATCAACTCTGGGCTCAGTCGCCTCGGGGGCTGTTTGTAGGGCTAATAGGCAACCGGTGCTCTATCAGACTTTGTTCCAAACCAAGCATTGCTGAATAATCCCAGGCTAAACAGTCAATATTATTCTTAATAACCTTAAGTATCCTTACCCGTTGTTCTTCAGTCAAATATTCACTTACTCTGACCATTTTTAGAACCAAGTCGGTTCCTATATTGAACTCTAAAAGAGGGTCTTGAGCCGAAAAGGTCGGCTCCGTTTTCTTCAACAAATCTGGCCACCAAAATTGTTCAGCTTCCTAGTGAACATCACACATCTTTTTGATTTTTTCTGTTTTTTTCAAAAGCTGTCTTAAATAATACTAATTAACAAGTACTCTACCATCTTCCATACTTGTATTATCTATTAACGACATATTATAAGATAGATTTGGCTTCCTTACGAGCCATACATGACGTGTGTTCTTTTAGAAGAACATTGAATTCTGACTGGTGAATCTATAACCCTTCTTTGGGTATTCACTGGCCAGAAATGCGTGAGACATCGGGGGTAAATGACTGGAGTAAAATACTGATTCTTTGACCTTTTCCAACACGCAAAAAGGGTTGTCGTCTGCTTCTATTTTAAAGACCTGATTACCCTCCCAGAACATTAATTGCTGATGTAGAGATGATGGCTCACATTGTGATGCATGTATCCAATCTCGTCCCAGTAGCGCTGAATATGTGATGTCTACATCCACCACAAAAAATACAGTAGAAATCGTCTTTGGCCCTACTTCAATTGGGGCTACCATAATACCTTTGGTTTTGTCGGTTGCTCTGTAAAACTGGTCATCTCGAAATCCACTGGAGATAAATCATGAATCCCTTTCCGTAACTTCTTAAGGGTCTTTAATAGCATAACATTAAAAATGGCTCCGTTATCGATGAAGACCTTAGTGATTGGTTTTCCGAAAACGTGTGCGTTGACATACAAAGGCTTCAAATGAGGCGTTGTACCCTCTGGGATAGGAGAAAAAACTATCGGAGGAATTTCTGACTGAAAATTAGGATTTGATATCTTTGCCCATTCTGGTTCCTCCATAGAATCATCCACTAAAGTCGCCCATAAAGGTTCTTCCTCGATCCAATGTACTTTTTTATTCGACATTGGACTCATGGACCCAAGCGAGATTTGACAGATCTTGGCTCGACTTCCATTGGACGCAATTTTTCTCCTGTCATGTTTTCGGATTGGGCCGTCCATGAATCTAAATGGAATTCTTTGAGAGAGGGATTAATGTTAAACCGTTTACAATATTGACATCTGAAACCTTCAACCTTCTCATCTAACGCCTCTTCATTCATTTTCTGTATGGACCAGCTTTTTGTCTGATTATTGAAAGTGACTTGGAAATCGTCCGACTGTTTTAATAAAGGACTTCTCTTTTCCCTTTCATGTATCTACCAGCGTACCTGCGTTTGGAATTACGAATTTGGGTACGATTCATACCTGGAAACCGAGGATTGATGTCAACTGGCAAAGGTTTTTGATTCCGAACCCAATTGTCCTCGACCAGGCCAGTCCTTCGAGTCGGATGATCTCGATCCACCACTTGTTCCTTTATTTCCACGTCAAAAGAACCGTCTTGGTTATCCCATTTTTCTGCTACTGGTTTTTGATATATCTTGAATCTTTCTTTCTGCTGCCTGTTTGATTGATATTTTCTTCTTGGTTTAGGAATTGCCCGCACATCTACCATTGCTATCGTCACTTTTGGAAATGGCTGTTGTTCTACGCCCAGAGTGACATACTTAAGCCGTGCTGCCTTGATGGCCCTTTGAATATCCTTTCGGAAGTGTGTGCATTGACTTGTATTATGAGTAAAAGAATTATGCCACTTACAGTACGGCCTTTTGATTTCTTCTTTAGTGGTCAATCTTTGACCTTTTGGGATACGAATTTGTCAATCTGTCAATAGAATATCAAATATTTTGTCAGCCTTAGAACTATCAAATGCGGGTTGATCTCTTCCCTCAGTTCTTGGCAATGGTTTCAATTTGGAGCACACATAAGGATTTCCAGAGACGATCTCGGCTGCCATTTCTTCCATTTGATCAATATCAGGGCTGTATGCTTCCGTCCCCATACTAGCCATTTGCTGAACTTTATTGTGCCTGAAATTTTGGTCCTTTTCTTTAAAGAGAGATTCTAAACGTTCATCCTTGGATGCGAGACTTGCAAGGTCTTCTACGTCATGTGCAGTAAGTTCCTCTCTTAACCGTACTGCATATTGCGGACCACTAAATTGGTCATCTCCTTCTCATCAATTATTGTGGGACATCGCCTTTTCATCAAATGCACTCTTTCGATAAACTGCACAGCTGATTCTTCTGGTACTTGCTTCATTTCCAACAAATCGGTGAGAGATACTTTTGGTAAAGGGTTGAAGAATCTAGCGTGGAATGCCATCTCCAAACCTTCCCAGGTTTGTATTTGTCCCGGTGGTAAATTGACAAACCAAGAAAAAGCTGTCCTAGTAAGAAACAAACCAAACAACTACAATTTATAGAAAAAATTATTACCGATCTCTCCTAACTGCGCCGTGAAATGACCCACGTGTTCTATGGTGTAAGATCCATCTTCTCCTGAGAAAGCATGAAAATTGGGTGGTCGATAATTCCTTGGGAGAGGGTAATCATTAATGATCCTTTCCGGAAAAGGTCTTTGATAAGCGGGGGGGGGGGGGGGGGGTGGTTAGCCACGTGGGGATTCATGCCGAAATGAACCCTCAGGACATGCACAAGTTCTTTAGGATCCAAACGAAGGTGTTGATGATCAGGAATATGAATAGGATCATGTATATGTCCTCCTTGCCTATCTTCCCTCACGATGTTTTGCTGAGTATTATCGATTCTTGGCCCCAAAGGAACATTATTGGGGAAAGTTAGAGGAGTCTTTCCCCTATCCGCTCCATTGGGAGCAGTGGCACTAGGGATTGTACTATCGACTTATGACGGCCCTGCAAATGTTGGTCCCGAAAAAGTTGCCTGAAAACGAGAGGGTGAGAACGCTGGGGGCGTGTTTGAATGCAATGTGACCCTAGACAATGCCTGATCCAGCATGTTCTGCATTAGATTTTGTTGATCGTGCAACATTGTTTGTATGGTCATCATCTGTTGGTTGTTCATTTGTTGAACATAAGTAAACCATTAAGGCTGCACTTGAGATGTTCCTCCTGTGGTTGGAACAAAGGTAGTTGGATTTGACGTCACCGCAGAAACTCCGACACCGGTGGTGTTGGTTTGAGATTGGGTACCTGCCATAGTATTTCTACTAATAATCCGCCCGGACCGCAAACGTATGAAGTCGTTGTTGAAAGTAGGATTAGCTATCTTGTTCCCACTCCCACTGTGGTCGCCAATTTGTTGATGGTTTTTTCAACAATACATAGTAAAGTCCGAAAATATTATCGAACTTGAATAATTAACTTATATGTAGAACAAAGCAATAAATGCATGAAAATAAAGGGTGACCCCCAACAGGAAATTCTCAAGTAATTTTGTCAGATTGAAGATGCCCCTGTTGCTGAACCCCTGTATGTTTAAATAACTTCTAAGAAACCGTCTCGAAACGTCACCTGGTCGGTTACCACAACTGTCACCAACTGACCCAAGTGTTAATCTCCTACTGACACGTGCCTTAACCGTCCCACTAACCGTTCCTGTCAGTTATCGAACTCAACCGCTCAACCGACCACTCCCTTCGGTTATTTTCCACAACCGTTCTGCCTTCTCAAAATTGGCGGCTAACCAACCGACCGCCTTGCCTCCGAACCGTCCGCCCATAAAACCCTTGGCCAACCGATGGGCCCACTGATGGGCCCACTTTCCCTCTTATTTTAGGCCACCACCCTAATTATAAACTTTTATACTCAAAAATAAAAATTAGACTTGACATCAAGATGAACTAGCTACATGCATAATAACATCAACTAGCAAGCAAAGAAAGCAAAAACTCCCCTAATTTTGTGTTTTTGCAGTCGATCTCTCTTTCTTTTGTTTTTTTTGTTTTTTTTTTTTTTTGTAGTGGTGATGAGACTTTCATGATTACATTTGCACCATTGTTCCCTCTTGAACAATTTTTTAATTAAATTTGAGAGAGATGGAGCTGCAATTAAACTAAAACAAGCTAATACCATACCTTAGACTAAAAAGAAGCTAATGCCATATTTAACAACAATGTAATCTTTATTTAATTTAGCATATATATTCAAACTGTAGCTTCCAATCCATAGGATGATTCCATTGTACAAAAAATTAATAAAAAATACAGACTTTTCCAAGTTCTCCTTACAGGAATAGCAAATTTTTGTTGAACCAGCAAAAAATTTACAGCAAATGCCCCTCATACAAACAAAATAACATGTGTTATCTAATAATAAGTTATGAGATGTAATAAACCATATCTCATGTTAAAATAAACACACTTAAGCCACTACAAGAAAACAACCTTTTTGTAATGATATTTTTTTCGTCCCTAAATTCATTTTTTCTATTACTAATAATATCAGAGACGAAATTAGGGATGAAATTATGTTAGTTACGTAAATTTTAGGGACGAGATTCTGTTACAAACATATTATTATTTTTTGTAGAGTGCGCAATAAAATATTTTTATTATAGTAAAAAGGTAAACAGAAAAAGTAAAAGGTAAACCAAAATAAACTTCCCATATAAGAAATTTCGTAATTAGCAAAGCACATAATATACCACATATCAATAGTAAAATATAGCTGATTCACTATCAACTCACCAACATTTGTCACCCATGTTGTCGTAAAATTACACTTGTATTGCACAAGAAAGTTTCTAAGCCTAATGCTTTTTAACTTTCACGAAGATGTTCCCATTTTTGACAATCATGGAGTCGAAAATTCTTGTTGCAAGATGTCATATGAAATCAATAATAGACGTAATGAAAGCCCTAATTTTTCATTGTATATTTGCTGCAGATGAGAGAATCATTTTTGGTGCCATTGTAAATTACAATACATTTTGATCCTATTAAAACCTTTTGCTAAATTTTGGTTCCATTCAAACTAAAATAGTTAATTTTAGTCTCATTCATGTTTATAATTCAATTCGGAACATGGTCGTGTTCATGACCTATTTAATGTCATATACAGATATACTGAACGGCATGCCTATGTTCAAGGCTCTATTCTGAACACAACGTATCCATGCCCTATTCACAGTTATGGTCTAA
Source organism: Andrographis paniculata (assembly GCF_009805555.1). Classification (NCBI taxonomy): domain Eukaryota; kingdom Viridiplantae; phylum Streptophyta; class Magnoliopsida; order Lamiales; family Acanthaceae; genus Andrographis; species Andrographis paniculata. The sequence goes on along the minus strand of NW_026137391.1, from coordinate 4,068,835 downwards.
TCATGATCATGTTCACTGCCTTATTCACCTTTATATTTACCGACTTTTCCCTCTTCAGATTTACTCATTTGTTCAAACTGTTTAGGGTAAAGTTCATTACCTTCGCCTGTGTTATGTTTTAATTGCACAAAACACCATCTGTTAAAAAAATAGTACGAAATATATTTGTATCAGTCTAATAATGCATAATCCACCCTCTCCGTTTTAAATAACTGACAGTGACATACACGCGCTAATTATGCGAAGATGATTCTATGACTTAAATAGATTAAATTATGCAATGACTGAAATGCCCTTACCTTTGTTCAACGGAACCAACTTACTCTATTTATCTTAGTTTAATACTTCATCGTCGTCTGCTTCCGGTAGTGCAGAAATGGAGACAAGTGGAAGGAAGTTATCTTTTCAGCATTGAGATCATCCATTTTTATCGTCTTTTTGGTAAGATAATTTTTTTTGTAATCGAGTTAAAATTGGTGAATACCTATCAAATTCAATTTTTGAATTTAGGGCTGGAAGTGTATATAACAAGATTTATAAAATCGATTTGGGTTTCTCAATTTTAGTGGTTTTATGGTTTGAAAACTGCTAATTACATTCCAAAATTTGTGAGTCTTTAGATATTCTTGTGTTTTGGCTGATTTTTGAATTTATTATTTTTCTTTATTAAACCTATATGTTCTGATAGCACACCGAGCCCCTGTTTGGTGTTAACATAATATTTATTAAAATTTCTAAAATCTTATACAAAATGGATGTTGGATTATAGATTTAGGGTTTGTCATGTGCAGGACTTCAAATGGGATATCTTGTAAAATTTTAGCTGTTATTTATAGGTGCATACAATCTTAGTTATATTCCCACAACTTTGATATTGTTGTGATTGTGTATATGGTGTGAAATTATTTTGCAATTGTAAGATTGACCGGTGCGATTTTAATTTTTTTTGTTGGTTAGAATCTTTGAATCCTCCATCAAGGAGTACTGAAAGCCCGCCAAAGGCAACTGATTATGATGAAGACAAAGTTGTTTCAAGGATGAATAAGGATGATTTTAGAAGATAATGAATCTGAAAATGTTGCACGGTTGCTCAAAATTTGTGAAAGAAACAAATGCAAATGTGGATCAAAATTGAGAAAAGAGGAATGTATATCACCTTTGTTACTCTTTTTGTTGCGTGTGTTGTCTTGATGAAGATAAGACCATCTTAAAATGTATCGATGATCTATACGCTAATGTTTTCTAAAGACGGGTTATGTGATAGATGTATAATAGGTTGTTTGTAGGTATGATTAGGACATGCAATTATTAGAATTGCACATTTGCAGTCAAGATATCTAATTTTACAGTCAAGATATCTAATTTTAAAATATGTATGGTATGAAGTTGTATGCACTTTTATTTGGGTTTGAGACCGAATTTAGAGGGTTGTAATGTTGTGAGTTAGACATGCAATTATTAATATTGGAGTAGTGAATATATTTAAGCATGAGTTTGGATTGATGATCTTGTAACTATATTGAATTTTCTATAATTTTTTTTATTTGACATGCATTTATTATAATTATTTTTGCATGTAATATTGACTTAATAATGGACATTATATATTTTAAGGCATATCATAATGGATGTTTGAATTGACATTAGATAGTTGTGTTGGATTTCTTTTATGCCATGAATTATCGAACGCATGTTTTTATTGTAGTTGAAGTGAAAGAAATATGTTATATTTCATATTAGATATATCATCAAATGCTAATGCATCATATTCTAAATTTGTTGCTGGAAGGAAATATGAATAATTATGCAGTGCAAGCCTTGTATTTCCAATCCATATTAAGAAAAAAAATTGTAATTGTTATTGCCTAACATCATATCCAAAACTTATGGAATAAGACAAAATGATATATCCACAAAAGATTCCACCAATCATACCAAACCAAAAAAAAAGCCACTATCCCCTACCCAACATGAAACGCAAAGACCAATAACTTCATACATCAATTTTTTTTTTTCTCGGTCTTTTCCTGTGGTGTTGTTAGTAGGAGTTGGTGAACTTCCTATTATTCTTGGTTGGTACGAGAATTGTATGTTATTCAATATATTACCAAAAGAAGATGTCTTACGAGTGGTACTATCGTCCCTATGCGCATTAAGCCAGTCGTCCCTTGCATTTGAATAGACCTTCGAGTATTAGACTGTGAGTGGTTTACCTTCTGAAGGGCGTTATTAAAGTGGTGTTGTAACAAAAAAAGTAAAACAATACTTACATGAATAGATATACTTTAACAAGAAAATTCGTTGGATCACATGTATTATGTAACAATATTAAAAACACATAATTTTATGCACTATACCTTTACAGTAGGTGGATTTGACTGCATCTTTCGTGAGGAAATTTTAGAGTTTTTTTATGACTAAAAGTTCCAGTCATTCTCTCACCCATCTCATTATCCCGAACACCTCCCATCCATGCTCCATCTCATCTCCGAAGCCGCCGCTAACATCGCCTATAATCGTCTACCCAGTGACACTATCATCATTTAGTGTATACTCTTATTGGAGCCTAAAATTTGGATGCTCCAAGACCTTTCATCAATTCCTTCGGTGTTGATTCCAAAAGTACTCCAAAGAGCCTATCCGTCGTCGGGTTACTAAGATCTTATGAATTGATCAAGTTTAACAGAAATAATATACAAAGCAAGTAAAACGAGTTGCATAAAAATACTTAATTTAAACTAAATTCATAAACGAATAAAAAAAAACCTAACATCAGTAAAACAGTAGAGAAAAGTATTGAAATTATTTTCTTCTTGTGTGCGTGTGTGTTATGTGTTTTACTAGATTTAATCCTAAGATCAAGTAATTGCCCTCTCTACTAAAGAGGTGGTGACAATCATGCTTTCCACTCCTTCCAACTGCCTGACTACTCATTCCTCTCAATTCTCAACCTCTGGACTCACTCTGAACCTTATTCAACAGCTCACTCCAAATCGCCTCTATTATACTTTAGCCGGTTTACGGGGGGTTTTATCTCCAATAACTTTGAGTTGTATGGAGTCTTAAGTTCTTTCTTCTATTGACCTGTCTCTAGGGATTCTTATGAATTAAACATAAAGGCGTGTGGATCTTCCATTGATGTTCGGTATGGAGCTGTTAGCCCAGAGTCAATGAAGGTTGTTGTTTGTGGCTCCGTGGAGGCAACAATCCTAGACTTCATAAAAGCATTGTTTCGGGATAAAGGCGTAATGGTCTAAGGAGTTGTTGCTCCAGGGTCAATTGAGGTTATTGCTCTCGGCTTTGTGAAGGTAGTCCATGGAGCTTGTGCTCTGAGGTCAATGGAGGTTGTTGCCCCAGGGTCTGTGGAGGCTACTGCTTTTGGCCCTGTGGAGACAACAATCCTTCCCTATTCATCCATTTCCCTTTCTTCTATCTTTTGATTTATGTTTCTCTTCTAGAACTCAACCGCCGATATGGCTTCTCCGGCGACCCATCTTGCATCATTGTTTGCACCTGATGATGTGAATGCTTCTTTGCTGGAGACATCTCAAGACAAGGCTCGCTATTCTCTGCCGACTGAGGGACCCCTGTGCTTGGCCGTTGATCGGGAAGCCTGGACCTTAACCCTGTCAGCCGACAGAGAGGGCCAGAGAGATGAACTCCTGCTGGTTCTCATTGGGGATGGTGACACTCCCTTGTTGATCAAAAAACCTTTATACACTCTAGCACTCCGGCAAGGACGCATCTTGACTCGCTACCCCGACAGAAAAACATTTGTAGAATGGACGGAGACCCTCGGAGGGTAAGTCGACTCTCAATGGGAGGGATGGGGAATCGATGACATGATCACTGTCAGCACCTAGGTTTCACACCTAAACCCTGAACTTTAAGCTTTTGGTGTCCAAAAATAAATGGTTTTTGCTTCCCTTGCGGCATGCTTTCCCCAACTTTGCTTGATGTTGTTGTACTTTGGGGTCTCCCTGTTACTGAGGATGATTATGCCATTCTCCTTGCTTCGGCAAATATTGTTGATTTCCACATAGATTATGCTAGGTCCAGCTCTGGTACGTCTGTATATAGGAATTACGGGAAACCGGGTTCGAAGGCTAGCTTGAAAGATAATCACAGGGTCTTTTTACTGCTTTGGATAAATCGTTTCGTAGTCTCGGCTAATAAAAACTTGATTAAGAAGTATGAACCTCTGGTATCATCGATTATGGAAGGTGACTGCTTGACCCATGCTCAAATCTTTTTGGGTCACTTGTACTGAACCATCACTGATTTCCACACTCGTTTGGCTCGGGAGGAGTATGTAGCCACCCAGAAAGGACCCCTATGGTTCTTTCAACTTTGGGTTGGTTATATGTTCCCTGGATTGTTCGATATCCCGTGGCATTTTCAAGTCCTATAAGAGGAACGCATCGATGTGTTTTTGGCCAGATTTATGCTCCCATAATGCATTTTAAATCGCTGACTTTTTCCTCAACTTGCATACTGTTGAGGAATTTCATTATCTCCCCCTGCCGGAGCAATCTAGGGGACCCAATTGGTTCTTTAGACCCCCACTAGTGATGGAAGATGGTTCCCCCAACTGGTCCTCCATTACTTCGTCTTGGAATCATGTTTTGACTGCAAGACCCTTGATCCTTGGTGTAAAGCCTAATTCCCATTCATTAGTAGTTGGGGTGGAAGGATACTTTTTTCCTCTTGGCTACATAGGCAACATATTCTTCAAAGCTAACTCATTTGATAACAGATGCCCTTGAGGGTATCAGAGACTCCGCTTCCTTCTAGTGAACACACTCTAACTCCTTCCAATGTTGTTCCTTCCGCTCTAGATCAGAATGTCAGCTTGGAAATGATTCAAGAGTATATTACTGGGCTCAGGGATACAGTGGCTGCCCCAGCGATTTCGAGCCAATTAATTGCGGCCTCAATGAACAATTTATCACAACTTTCTTGGAGGCAATGCCTAAGAGTCCTAACACATTAAGCTCCATCCAACTGGCCCTCTTGAGCATTGCGGAGGCTGCTTCCTATGTAACGCTACCCAAGTCAATCCGTACTCAGTTGATCAGCCTATCAACCAAAGTAAACGCTCTTACACAGCAGCGCAAGATGGCAGAAACAGCTAGATCAGTTGGTGTCATTGAAAAACAAAAAAAAAATCTTTGCAGGATGAGTATTCATGTACGGAGGATGAAGCTTCGAGTGCTTCCAACTAACTAGAGGCCTCCTTTACCAAAGAACTTGTGAAGCAGGCCGAGGTAGCTCACTTGCAAGCGCGGCTTGCCCAATTTGGTCAAGATATTTCAGAACCGGAAAAGTTTATTGTTGAGAAAAGGCGATTGCAAGCGGATTTGTCCCAATGATCCCAATGTCTCGATGCACCGATAGCTGCTCTACTACAAGAAAAAATGTTATACGAGTTCAACGCTACCGATGGGGAGACCACATTGAAAGATCTAGAGCTGGAATGGGGGGCCTTGGCGTCTATGTGGTTATCATGAAAGCCTTCTCCATAGGTAGTTTCTTCTTCATAACAAGACTCTTCTTCAGGTGCGGATTTGCGAGGTGTTCCAAAACAAGCCACTCCTGCAGATAGTGGAGGCTTAGTCAAACCTGCCACAGATGTCAATTTAACGGCATCTGCTCCCATGGAGGAACCTTCTATACTCCCGGTCCCAGAACCACCCTCCCGAGCCGCTGTCGATGTCCAAGCATCCATCACTTGTGTCATGAGAGACTTACTGTCCGATTTGGATGAGAAGCTGCTCAAAGAATTCCTGACTTGCCTCTAGCTGAAAATAGCTCTGAGCCTTGGAGGCTTGGTTGCAGGCTCCAGTGAGCCAGCCTCGATGGAGGCAATCCTTGAAGCTGGAATGGTTGTACACTCTGAAGGTGCAACTCTTGATTCTGACCTAGGGTTGCCGGTGGCCCTGAGCCAATTGTGGATTTAGCTGCAGACAACACTCCTCTGGCTGCTCCTCAGGCTTGAAAGTTTCTCGTATCTCTCTTATAGATTTTAGTGTTTCGGACAGTACTTAGGTGGCTTGGAATAGCCAGTTGTTATTTTATTTTGGATTTAGCGGCCTAGAATGGACCTGATTTCATTGTTTTTTGAACTTAGCGGTCTGAAAAAGACCTGCTTTCATTTATCTACTTTGTTTCTTCATTATAACTCAAGTGGTGAAATATACCTCTTAAGGTGCCTAGCGTTAATAATATTTCTATGCTCCTCCCCATTAATATTCATAAACTTATAAGCACCATTGGGTAACACTATACTTACTTAATAAGGACATTCCCACGTAGGAGACCATTTCCCGAATGTGTTGTCTTTGAAGCCTTCGGGTAAAACTACCCTCCACACCAAATCCCATTCGTGAAATACTCGTAAGCGTACTTTTTTGTTGGCTCGTGCAACTTTCAGTTTGTTCAACCAGATATTCTCGAAGGCCATAATCCGATCTTCATGCACGTAATCCAACCTTTGCAACATAGCAGTATCGTATTGCTCAGTGTTGAGAAAATTTTGCTTCAGGACTCGCAAAGATGGTAATCCAACTATTATTTCCAATGGTAATACCGCTTATTGTCCGTAAACCAACTGGAATGGGGTACATCTGGTAGCCTTGTTTTGGTATTATCTATAGACCCTTAAAGCCTCCCCCAACACTTCATGTCACTTTCTCGGATTATCCTCCACAGTTTTTTTAATGACTTTAATTAAAACTTTATTGGCTACTTCAGCCTGCCCGTTTGCCTTCGCATAATACGGGAATGAGTGCAAAAGAGTGATTCTACGGAAAAGGCGGCTACTCTATCACTGGTGAATACGGTTCCTTGAATGGCCGTAATCGCTTGAGGAATTTTATACCGATGAATAATATGTTCTTTTATGAACTTGACCACTTCTTGATATGTCACGTTGGCCAATGGTACGACTTCAATCTATATTTTGAATTAATTGGTGGCCACCAATATGAATGAATATCTTTTAGAGGATGGCGGGTGAATTTTACCAATAATATCCATCGCCCATCCTATGAATGGCCATGGTTTCATGACCGCGTCCATTTCTTCCATTCGAATACGGATCAAAGGGCCATACCACTGATATACTTTGTATCCTTGAGCGTATCTAATGCAATCTTCCGTTATTGAAGGCCAATAGTAACCGTGCCGCTGGATTGTCCATCTCATAACTAACCCGAATTTGTGTACTCCACAAACCTCTTCATGCACTTCGCCCATCACCTTCATGGCTTCCTGAGTATCTACACATTTAAGTAATATTCCATCAGTGGCTCTGCAAAAGAAGTCTCTATCAACCAGGGTATACTTCAGAGCCTGCCTGCAAAGCTTTTTAGAGGTGTCACTGGCTGGTTGCTCCAAATATTTCCTTAGTTTTGCACGCCAATCATTTGCCTCCAGCAGACATAGGCAAACTTGCTTCAGGTTAAACTTTTCTCCAACTGATGGGTTGTACCCGAAGGCTTCTTGAGCTAAATCATTACCTACTCCATTCTCGACTCGGGGTATGAACTTTACAATCGTGTCATCAAAATTCTGCAACATGTTGGCCACCTCCATTCGAAGGTTTCTCATTTTTTCATCCTTGCATTGGAATTCACCGACAATTTGTTTAAGGATCACTGTGAATCCCCTTGAACTCGGATTACCCTAGCTCTTTTTTATAGGGGATCCTTAATCCAACTAACAAGGCTTCGTATTTTGTCTGATTGTTAGTAAATCCGGACGCCAATGGTTTGGAAACAGTCCACTTTCTTCTCCATGCACTTTCAATATAAACACCAGCTCCAGCCTCGGTTTGCATACTGGAACCATTAAACTTCAAGATCCAGGGTATGGGACTAATAACAGCCTTCATATGACCAACTATTTGCTTGGGTATTTGACTTGGATGATTTGCCAAAAAATTACCTACAAACTGCCCTTTAAAAACTTTAATTGGTCTATATTAGAAGTCAAAAGCGGCCAACCTTATAGCCCATATCACTTGCCTCTCTCTCAAAGCCGGTTTGTTTAATAAATATCTCAAAATATTGAAATGACACACCACTTCCATTTCCATCAGACCTAAATAATACTCTAGTTTTGTACAAGCATAAAACAATGCAAGACATAATTTTTCTATAGGAGTGTACCTAGTTTCCGCATTGTTCATTATTTTACTGAGATAAAAAATGGCTCGCTCGCTCTTGTTAGGGGCCTCTTGCGCCAACAAACAACCGACCGTATTCTTGGTGGCCGAAATATATAAGCGTAAAGGTTTTCCTACTCGTGGCGGCACCAGCACAGGGGGGCTGGCCAGAGCCTCCTTAATAGCCTTGAAAGCTTGTTGGTGTGGTGGCTTCCAAATAAATTCCTCCGTCTTCCGTAATTTGAGCAACGTAGAGAAAGGTTTAAGTTTTCCTGCAACGTTCGAAACAAATCTTTGCAAGAAATTCACTTGCCCGAGAAATCCTTGATATTGTTTCAGATTTTTTAGGCAGTCGAGCATTGATTATAGCTTTCGTCTTATTGTTATCTACCTCGATTCCCTTGTTGTGTACAAAAAATTCCAAAAACTTTCCAGCAGCTACTTTGAATACACACTTTGCTGGATTCATCTTTATATTGTATCGCCTCATTCACCGGAAACCATGCTTTAGATCCCCTAGATGCTTGAAAAATCCTTTGGACTGCACCACAATATCATCAATATATACTTCCACCGAATGTCTGATTAAATCGTGAAATATGGTATTCATTGCTCGCTGGTAAGTAGCTCATGTATTTTTCAACCCAAACAAAATTACGAACTATTTGTACACTCCAAGGTCCCTTGTGCATCGAAACACCATTTTTGAAACATCCTTCTTTGCTATGAAAATATGGTTATAGCCGGGATATCCATCCATAAATAAAAGACTCCCATTCATGGCAGCTACATCAACCAACGTATGAGCGACTAGCATAATGTACTCATCTTTGGGCGTCGCCAAATTTAAATTTTAATAATCAATGCACACTCAAAATTCACAATTTTCCTTAAGTACAGGGACTACGTTGGCTTCCCATTCCGGATAACGGCAAATCCTAATGAACCCCGCCCCCATGAGCCGGTTGAAATTTGGATTAAACCTCTGTGGCAGCTGCTTGTAGGGTTTGTACCTGGCTTTGATGGGTAGCTGATGTTCCACGAGTTCTTGAGCCAAGCGTGGCATTTTGTTGTACTCCCAAGCGAAACAATCCCTATATTCCTTAATATCTGTTACCAAGCCGGCTCAAGCCTCTGACGTTAATAATGCGCTGACTTTGGTAATTCGTGGAACTCAATAGGTGCCTAAGTCAATGTCATCCAATGGGTTTTGGGCCTAGAATGCCGGGTTTTTTTTGTGGATGGGTGATGGTAATTCTGCTTCGCTGGAATGTTCTTTGGTTTTTTCTGGACTGTCAATGGAGGTTGCTTCTCCTTTAGGCAGCTTTGAACTTTCAATTGAGCCTGCTCCAAAAAACGGCCCTAAATTGCTGATGAAACCTATTCTGATCAGCTCTGGACTTTCAATGGAACTTGCTATGAGCAGCTTTGAACTTGCAATGGAGCCTTCTCCAAGTGGCTCTGGACTTTCAATCGAGCCTGATTTATGCGGCTCTGAACTTTTAATGAAGCCTGCCCTAATTAGCCCTGGAATTTTAATGGAGCTTGCTCTGAGCGGCTCTGAACTTGCAATGGAGCCTACTCTGGGTGGCTCTGGACATTTGATGGAGCCTACTCTGAGCAACTCTGGACTTTCAATGGAGTCTTCTATAAGCGGCTCTAAACGTTTAATGTAGTCTGCTCCAGAAAACGGCCCCGAACTGCTGATGAAACCCATTCTGAGCAGCTCTGGACTTTCAATGGAACTTGCTATGAATGGCTTTGAACTTGGAATAGAGTCTTCTCTGAGTAACTCTGGACTTTCCATAGAACCTGCTCTAAGAGGCTCTGAACTTGCAATGGTGCCTGCTCACTGAAATTCCAGTGGAGTCTGCTCTAATCGGCTCACATTGAATTTCATCGCATTCAAAACTTATCATAATCCTCTTCATTCATAGGCCATAAGTCGGCCCTCGCTTGAACCTTTAATCGCTTATCAGTAAATACACATTCATAATCTCCTCACTCATGAATGGAGACGATCACTTCCGACAACGGAATCATCTACGAATGGTAGAATGATGCATCTACAACAGTAACTTCTGTTGCAAATGGATCTTTATGTGCCTCAACTTCCTGAACTTCATCTCCATCCTAAAATAACAATTTCTGATGCAGAGTCGACATGACACACTCGCAGGCATGAATCCAATCCCGCTCCAACAACGCTAAATACGATGGACGACTATCTATTATCACAAATGCTGATCATATTTTCTTCGTGCCAACTTGGACCTCAACAGTATCATTTCCCATTGGCTTGTAGAAATTTCCCATTAAATCTTTAGCTCGTACCGACGTGGGGATTATGTCATCCCTTATTTTCCCTAATTTTCTAAATGTGCAAAACGACATCGTGTTGGAAAATGTGCCACCGTCCATTAACACTCTACCAACTGGTCATCCATCCATTAAAGCTTAAATATAAAGGGAATTTACATGTTTATTATGTCTGGATCTAAGTTGATTGAAGGTACCTGTTGTTACTATATCATTCCACTCCGCAACTGGTTATTCATCTACGATCACTCCCTTATAACTTTGCTCCCCTCTAGGGAATTGAACTCAGGCAGTAGTAAGGTGACTATTGACAGTTCTTTAGCCTTTGTATCGGGCTTTTTCAGCTATGTAGCTTTCGGCACCTACCGTTGCCACTTTGGAATAGGTCCGGTACTCGGTGTAGAGAAAATCAAACAAGGCTGCAGCTCTTGATTCTCTTGAGGTGTTTTCTTTTATTCCTTAGTCTCTGGAGCCTTTCCATCCCGCTTCATCATTTGTTGAGCCACCATTCTTGACTTAATTTCCTTGACCTCTGACAAGTTTCCTTCCATTGCCTCCACCTTACTCTGACCTGGCTGAATACCTTAATCTTGCAGCCTAGTTTGCCGTCTCCTTTGGGCTCTTCTTTTTTGAGACTGGGTAAGACTATCCATTCCCTCCTAGTTGATGCCTCTGGCGCATTAACTACCCATTGCTCCGATTTCACCGTTGACGGAGGTTTTCGTGCCATTTTTGGAGTAATAGTAATTTGATCGGAAGATGTAATATGCCAAACTCGCTTCCCGCTAGTAATTTTCACCTCTGCAATCATGGCATCTGGCTTTATACTTGATCCCTAAACCATGGCCTTAGTCATACTGTTGTGTTCCGGATTAAAGAATAGTCGAGCCTCTTTCGAATTTGGAATCGTCACTCTCACATTAGGACTTTGCTCCACAAATTTAGGCTTTCTTCTTAATCCTTATTATTAGGTTGCCTTTTCATAGCCAACCTATCAAAGACTAATCCCCATTACGGAACCCTAGGTTTGAGCCTCTCATGAATTGGCTGCCGAAACGGTTGCTTCCCTTTGTGTTGTCTCATGGGAACTCCTGTAGACATAGTATTAATGGAAGGAGTCAGTAAAGGGTCTGCATCTACTTGTATGCTTATTTCTTCTAGTTTCAATCTGCCCTCGTCTAGGGCCTTTTGGATTGTATTACGTAGGAATGTGCAATTGGCAGTAGCGTACGTGTAGCTTCAATGTCATTTAAAATATGTTTTCCCTTTCCACTCCTCTGGTGACGGCACTCGCTGCACATCACGAAGTCTAATTTGTTTGTCCTTCAACAAATGATCAAAGATTTGCTCAACTTTGGATATATCAGAAGTATATTACGTGCTCCCAATCTCCTTGCCCTTTGTCGGCCTTAACAATGGACACGAATAAGTCTTTCCTTTCAATAGCTCAGCTTCCAATATGTCTTGTTCCCCATAACATTTCTCTTCGACTTGAAGTTCATCATCTGCACAAAACGTCACTTCAATTTTCCTATCTCTTTTCCATTTTCTGGTTCCAGAATCCCATCTCTCTCAGAAAAGCTTCTTTGCTTTCATTTCCAATGTGCTTAAATGCAAAAAATCATGAAAGTCTTGAACCCTTAAACAATCCCAAAGATCTAATCGCATATTATCCACCGCCATCCCGGTTGCCTGTTGCCCCGGAATTTGCACCGTACATCGTGTTTTAGCCTACCGGAACCTCTCTAGAAACTGTGCCATTGGCTCATCATACCCTTGCTTCACAGCTACACAATGGGATATTATAGTCTCTACAGGTGGTGTATAAAAATGGTCGTAGAAAGGTCTTCTCAAGTCTGAGTAAGATTGTACAGTACCTGGGGCCAATGACATATACTACGAAAATGTAGTACCCGTTAGAGATAAAGAAAACAATTATAATTAGTACCAATCATTCCTGCCCAGGTCTCTACATTGAGCTGTGAATTTCCCAATATGCTTGATTGTTGATCTTTCATCTTCACCTGAAAATAATGTAAAATTTGGCGATTTATTTCGAAAAGGTAATGGTATCATCTCACTTACCCAAGCTCAGTAAGGTCTCTGATACACTGGCCATTCTTCAAATTTCACCTGTGGAAAAGCCCTTCGTATACTTTCCACTAAGATATCACTATTTTTAGTGGCCGGGCATCCTTTTGATTAGGAATCAACGGTTGCCCTCATGGTCCCCAAGCTTGGCCAGCCATTACATCTGTAGGTGCAGCGGCAAATGGGCCTTGTTGAACCCAAGGTTGTGGCAAAGCATTCCAAGTAGTCTGTCTCGTCGGTTGACTCTACGGCATACCCTCAAGAAAGCTCCATAAACACCACTCCCAGTAAATTCTAATTATTCCAAAGCCTTAAGGGAGTGAACACCGCCAGTCTATCCTTCTTGAGGGCAGGGAAGTATAGTTACATTGCCAAACTGCAATCCTGTTCCACCCAAAGGCCCTCTAGGTCTTCCAGTAATCCTATGACCCGAGCCCGGGCCAAAATTCCCTATGGGAGATGGATTCCTTCAACCAGACGGTGCCCCTCCTCTTGGGCCCCCATATGTAGCTCCAAGGTTCCAAAATTCTGCGCACCAGTAGCCGTTGCTCGTCGCTCCTATTCACATATTTGAAATGCCTCGTTCCTTACAGTCGGCTTAATCACATCGGCCAGTTGTCTAGAAATTTCATATGCTATGTCTCCAATTCCGGCTTGAATGCAATGATTCACCTCTCTGCGTACTATCTCCACCATCGTTTTAGTAGATGATAATTCCTTGTCTCTTCTTAACCCTAGAGTACGCCTTCCACTAGGGTGAACTGGTGTTCCTAATCCAGTGTTACTTACACCCTCATTTAAGCTTGGACTCTTATTTTGATTTTCTATGTTTATCACCTTACTACTACGAACTTTCATATATGAACCCGAATTTCGTCCCACCAGGCGTGCCAATTGTTGAAGCCTTAAATTTGAATGCTCCAAGACTGTTCACCAATTCCGTTGGTGCGGGTTCCAAAAGTACTCCAAAGAGCCTATTTGTCGTCGGGTCACTAAGATCTTATGCAATTGATCAAGATGAACTGAAATAATCTATGGAAAGCAAGTAAAATGAGTTGCATAAAAACAATTAATTTAAACTAAATGCATAAATGAATAAAAAAAAAGCCTAACATCAGTAAAAAAAAAAGTAAAGAAAACTACTGAAACTGTTATCTTCTTCTTGTGTGCGCTTGTGTGTTATGTGTTTTACTAGATTTAATCTTAAGATCAAGTAACTGCCCTCTCTACTAAAGAGGTGGTTACAATCATTCATTCCACTCTTTCTAACCGCCTGACTATTCCCTCCCTTCAATTCTCAACCGTTGGACTCACTCTGAACCGCCTCCATTGCACTTGAACCAGTCCAAGACTCACTCCAAACAATATATATCTTTCTTTATGAAGAGATATATAGACAAATTTTATAACCTCCATTGTTGATTATAAAAATTTTCTTTCGGCAAGAAACTAAATCTAAAACCCACACCACCTTCCAAAGCATAAACTCCAAATCAAATCTATTTTTATTTAATTTCAATCGAGAATGGAAATCAATGCCAACAATAACCAAAATTCACTAATTAATTTACAAACTATTTACGGTGGTCCCCCAAACATTTAGAAAATTCATTTAGTAAACTTTGCGGTCCCTCCCCAAAATTGAACAAATCGTTTATGCTGGTTCCTAAATCAAAAGATATTAGCAGCCCCTCCTAAAAAAATAGAAGAAATATACAAAATCCCTTAAATAAATTAAAAATCGAAGAACAAAAGCTATCAAACTCAAAATTGACATTCATTGGGTAAGATATTACTTACCCAAAAAGAATGGTGAAACACGAGGTTTGTATTCTTGAAATAAGATACTAAATCTTCAGGATTAGGGAGAACATAAAAAAATCTTAGTGATGAAATGGTGAATTGTGGCGGTGAACAACAAAAATTTGATATAATCCTACCTATGTTGAAGTTGGAGAAAAATACTGTGAGAATGTTGAAGTTAAAGTGGAATATGGTGGGTTTGGGATATAACAGTCCAAATATATAAATTAGTAATGGTGTCAAGAGATATAGCTAATTATGGGGCGTTTGCAACTAAAATTAAATACACTCAGTTTTAAGATGATTTTAGTAACACAGAGGATATTATGTTAATTTAATAAAACACAAGTAGGTATTGTTTAATCTATATATAATCATAATTCAATTAAAATATTAAAGTTATTGATAAATGCAAAAAAAAAAAAATCAAAATTTAATATTTTGAAAATAATTGCAAAGTAACAATAAGAATAAATTAATCATATTATGATATACGTGTCATAATATTAAAAATAGGTGTCATCTAAATTGTTTTGTCTTCCTATTATTATGTGACATCATCTAATTTGATGAATAGTTTTATTATTATATTTTTGATAATGTGGGAACCCGCAATTGCTATTCAACGAGTGCATTTTGCGTAAACTTCGATCGAACCTAATACCCTACAAACTAGGCCCGATAAGACAAGTCACACTAGACAAACCATGTGTCGAAAATGAATTTGAAGGCATCGGGGATTTGAACCCATGACCTCACGGTCAGAAGTTGACCCCACACCACCAATAATTTGTTTTCCCTCTTTCTCTTTCTAAATAAATAATCCAACTCTCTCCATTTAAAAAGCAACGCATGAAAGTTTTGAACATACATATCATATATATAACTATATCTAATCTATTACTACAAAATATGTATTTATAAATACACACATGCACATCTATACATATATTTATTTATCTTATATATTTATAATATATTTTGTTATCTATATTATAACTCGGTGTTGGCATGAGTTTCAAATATTTTGTTCAAAATTTTTTCTCTAAAATCCTATTCTCTCGTCAAAGTGCGACAACAAGTTTTATTAATTTGTTTTCACTACAAAATTTTAGTTAATTAACTTTATTTTTATTTTATATCGAGATGCACCTCGAATCTATGGGATTTAAAAAAACAATAATAAAATACAATGAATGCACGAGTCAGGAACATGCAAAAGCCATGATATTTTTTCGTCATCAAATTGACGAAACCTTGAAAATAGAATATATATGGTAAAAGATCTACTTGAATTGTGAACAAATTTAAACGATCGATTTGAGCACTTGAAATTGGTCATCTTGCCAAAAGCACAAGACGCGTGGCAACACTTTCGTTTGCTAGATTTTAAAACTATTTTCGATTATAAAAAGTATGCAATGTTTAAAATCACATCTCGCTTATGCTATTTTGGTGAAAACAATTGCTAATAAAGATATGTTAGAATAAACATTCACTATGTTCCATACCTCCAATATGGAATTACAACAACAATATCGAGAAAAAAATCCTTACTAAATATTGTGAGTTGATAAGTTGCCTTCTTGTTGCTAAGCAAAATACTAAGCTATTGTTGAAAAATCATGAATTGAGGCCAACTGGTGCGAGTCTATTCCCTGAAGTGAATGCGACTCAATATTTGGATATTAGGCCCATAAACCACGGACGAGGCCACGGACAAGGTAATGGACATAGAACTGATCGTGGGTGTTTTCATGGTAGGTTTATTTCACATTATTACTATGATAACTATGTTAATGAGAAAAAGACAAAATAGGCCCCCGAAGCGGCCTCATGAGGATATTGGTTAAAGTTCGAAAAAGATTGAACAAAAATGTCATCGTTATGGGATGATAGGACATTGGTCGCAAATCTACCATTTGAACTCGTATTTTATTGAATTATATCAAAATTCCCTGAAACAAAGAAACAAAGCACCTGAAGATGCCAAGGTGATGACTCCAAATATGAGCATATTCTTAGCTTGACAAAAATGTGTGTTACTTGAATTTCTGCATAAGAACCATCAAAATAATTCGTAATCGGCATACAATATTGATTTATATCACCAGGCATGATCCAGAATTCGTTGTTGAGACTATTAACGATTTTTGCCCCTTTAAGCGGTATTCTGGAGCCAGAAAAGCTAAGGCAGACGCCGCAAGCGACAGCCGCCTTCGCTCGCAAGCGCCCAAGACACACCTTGAAATGACTAAGGCATGAGAGGCAAGCGGCCACCTTCATAACCGCAAGCGATAGCCTCTCCCGCTTGCAAGCTACAGTCCAGATACCCACCGCTGCAGACTATCACCAGATTTCAACTAAGTACTTCAAATGCAGCGGTACAGCCATTCCAATTCCAGCTAGCTCAAGCGAGCCGTGCTACGCTGATGCCCTCCTGTTCTCCAGCAAGCGAGGAAGATCTGTGCCATCAACGCAAGCGAAGCGGACACCCTGGGAGTTATGGCCAGCAACCGCTTCAACAGAATAACCACCTGCAACCGCCTAACTGCCCAGCGGTTGGAACTGCCCAACAGCTTCTTGCAACCGTCTCGTTACACCTGCTATAAATAGGGCCAGATATCTGTATGTAAAGAGAATCGAATTCTGGTACGATTTTCAGAATACACACAGCGTTCGTTGTCTTCCTGTTTCCGAGAGCTCCAACCCTGTAAGGGAGTTCTCCACAGGAAAGGCCAAGGGAGTGGGCGTATTCCCTCTCCCTTGGCCACGTCTTTAATGCTTACTTAGACTAGATTACTGCTTTCATTTACAGCTTTGTAGTCTAATCCTTTTTGCGTTTTCGTAGTATATAAAGAAATATCATTCACTTCTTCAAACTAAATTCCTCCACAATTTTCCATACTTATATAAATCAATTTTAGAGAATTTCATATCACTGGTATAGAGCGAGAGACGAATTGATTAATTAAGCCTTGTGATGCGCCAAAAGCGGTCTCAAGGTAGTTCAACGTAGTTAAGTACGTGGGAGCCTTGTCGACCTACTTAACTACTGCGCTAAATTTGATTCTGATAAAATAGTACCAACATCAGGGGGTAAAGCCACTAATGAGGCAGAAATTGGGAAAATTAATGGGACATAGACGGGGGTCTATTAGGTCGCAGAAATTCCTAGTGACAGTAGGGTTCCTTTCTTATAATGTCTTAATTCTGGGTGTCATTGAAGTCTCGTTGTAAATCCCCCCCAGGCCAAAATACCAGTGTGATGACTTCTTTATAATCGAGTTTATATAATTACAACATCTTTCTATCATCATTTTCGTAATATACATATATGCTTCCGATAACACAATTACGTCATTCGCTCGCTGCATCCAGGGAAATCTACCCATTTCGTAACGCACAGTTCAGACACAACACCTCTTTTCACTCCTATTCGCTCATATACATATACATATAATATGCCGCTCACTCACATCCCAATCCTCTCACTTTCGCTTCGCTCGCCCCCGTTCATCTTTTACTGCTTTATTTACCGCTTTCAGTAGTAGAAGACTTATGCCCGCTCCAAGCGGACCCCCCCTTTTTTTGTTTCTTCGTCGCTTCTCCAAGATTTCTACCATTGAAATTCATGACTTTAAATCCCTGTGTTCGACCTGGAAACTCACCAGTAAAAAGAGTATAAATAATTGTGATAACTATCCAGGGTCTACAACCACATAATTGTTATATCTGACCATTCTTCTATAAAAACTCTACTCATTGATTTTCGAATAAAATTCCATGCGAATTGATATACAACCTATAACAATAAATAAATATATTTTTTTTGATATCATAATTTGGCGCCGTTGCCGGGGATTTGAAACTCATGAAAAGTATCTGTTGGAAATCTTTTGAAGCGCCATAATTTACCCTTAATTCTTTGTAATCGTGCCTTTTGTATTTAATTAAAATTCTTCTAACTTTAAATTTTTGTATGTGGCTGCCATTTTGTAGGGGTCCGAAGCATTTTCAGCGTCCCACGAGTCCTACTCCCTCCGCTCGATCACAGAGACGTCTGTTCCGAGAGCAAGTGCGAGAACAATTCATGGCGAATCAAGGAAATGCCACCGCTCCTCCTACTGTCATCCCAGCTTTCCAGACTGCCGCTGGGACATCTTCAAACTCCGCCACATCTGCATCTTCGCAGGAGGTGCCGCTCCACGTCCCCACTGTGGTCCCTGCTGTCATTCCTCCTGCACTTTCACAGACTGAGGAGCAACTATTGAGAGCCCTCAGTAGCATTCAACAAGGAATGGCGGGGCTGCAAGCGCACCTCGCTCAGGTGGAACAAACTCAAGCTGCGCAGGGAGCATTTATTGCTTCCCAAGCGGCACAAGCTGCCACCACCGCTGCGATACCCACAACCATCATTCCCCCACCACCTACTGCTGAGCCTTACCAGAGGGCTGAGAGTCATAGGGCTGCTGATCGCCCACTTGCGGAAGTCCCCATGGATGTTCACTACCAGACCCTTCTGGATCACACTTTAATTACAAGTTCTGCGCCCAGAGGCTCTGGCCATTATGAGGTGAAACCAGCGCTCGTCAGCCTGGCGAGCCAGAGCCAATTTCATGGGCTTCTCAATGAAAGCCCTTACGAACACTTACAGAACTTTAATAGGATCGCTGTCACCTCCAAATCGCACGGCATCACGGAGGACGCTGCCAAACTGATTCTGTTTCCCTTTTCTTTAACAGGAGAGGCCAGGAAATGGTTTGATAATCTGTATCCGATCCCTGGCTCATTCAAGAAAGCAGCGCAGGCCTTCGTGAGCAAATACCATCCTGTATCGAAGACCATTCGCCAGAGGAATGAAATACTTACTTTCAAGATGGCGAGTGATGAGACCCTTCCAAAAGCCTGGAGCCGATTCAAACAACTACTCCGCAACTGCCCTCATCATGAAATACCGGACTTCATGGAACTTCAGATTTTCTACTCAGGAATTACTCCTGAACTCAGAATGTCCTTAGATGCAGCGGCAGGAAGCTCGCTTATGGGGCGTTGTGCCTCTGAAGCGAGGGCTTTGATAGAGAAGATGGCGGCCAATCAGTCAAGTTGGCCAGAGTCCAACAGGCCCGAGCCATCGAGGGGTCTGTACCAGGTTCCTGCTTCCGTATCTCACGATGCAAGGATCGACAGTTTGTCGATCCAAGTGAAGGAGCTGTCTAAGCTTATGAAGCAGGACCTGCGTAATAAAGGAAAACAAGCACTACATGAGGCCGCGGAATGCGAGGAAAAAGCTTATGAAGACCAAAGATATCCGCAGGTTGCTGAGTATTCAAATGAGGAAGCTCAGAACCCAGCGGAGGTCTTTTATATGGCTGGCAGAAATGCCCCCCAATTTCAACAGTTCCAAAAAGGGCAAGTTCAAGGCCCCGCTGGACCGCGTCCTCAGCAAAAATTTCAGAGGCCACAACAGTTCGCTGCACAACAATATATCCAAGGGGGATATCATCCACATCATCAACAATACAATCAAACCCCCCATTTCCCGCAGCAGGCACATGCATTCGCTCAACCTCCCACAGCGGCACAAGGCCCGTTGAGTCTGGAGGAACTCTGGAGGAACACAGAGCGAGCGAATCAGGAGTTCCAAAGAAACACATCTGCTTCGATCAAAATGTTGGAAGTACAAGTCGGGCAGATTGCTGAAGCACTGAAGCTGAAGCAGAAAGGAACGTTGCCTGGGACAGTCGAGACTGTCCCGAACCAAGCGAAGGCCATCGAAACTAGAGGAGGGAAACGGACGCAATCGCCACCACTGACAGACAGAGGTATGAATCAATCTTCTTCCCCTATTGTTGCTAATATGCCTGTGCAGGATGAGAGTAAGCAGATTCCCTCTAAGGAGCAAGGTCCATCCCAACCTCGAGCGATACCAGCCGCTCAGGAGTCTGACCCGAATGAAAGGGGTACTGCTCAGCCCTTGGTTCGAGCCCCTTTTCCCGCACGATTTGGGAAGAAGGACAACTCCAAGGAGTTTGATAAGTTTGTACATACTTTCCGTAGTCTTCAAATTACTATACCGTTTGCTGATGCTTTGTCTCAGATGCCACATTACGCTAAGTTTATCAAGGATATAATCAATCGGAAGCGGGCATTTCCTGATGAAGTGGCAGCGGTGCAGCTGGAAAGTGTGTGCAGTGCCGTATTTAAGGAGGACCTCCCGAAGAAACTCAGCGATCCTGGGAGTTTTATCATTAGTTGTATAATAGGAAATTTAGAGCCGATTAGGGCATTATGTGATTTAGGTGCAAGTATCAATCTTATGCCCTTCTCGCTTTTCTCTAAATTAGGGCTTTATGAGTTAGAAGCATGCAGAACTGTAATTCAGCTTGCCGATAAGTCAATAAGATTGCCTAAAGGAATCATTCGTGATGTACTCGTGCAAGTAAACAAATTTATTTTCCCTGCAGATTTCGTTATTATGGAAATGAGCGAAGACCGCGACATTCCAATTATATTAGGGAGACCTTTCCTAGCCACCGCTCAAGCTACAATAAATGTTGCTGAAGGAAAAATATCCTTGAGTTTTGGTGGTGATAAAGTCACATTTTCCATGAACTCAGCACTGCGCCAACCTCAGGAAGAAAATTGTGATTTTATCAATGAGTTAAATGAAATAATAACTTTTGAGAACCATATTACACTTGATAGCCTGGAAGGAATTTCAGGTAATGGATCGCTCGAACTGGAAGATAAAAAGAATTCAGCTGAGGCAAGCGACGATATTCAAGCGCCCACTGAATCCATTGAACAAGCGAATAGGGAACCAGCGAGCGAGACCAACAACAAGGATGAGCTGAAGAAATTACCTGAGCACCTCAAATATATATTCCTTGGGCCGGAGGAGAGTTACCCGCTGATAATCTCCGCCTTATTACTGCCGGACCAAGAGGCTCAGCTCATCTCACTTCTCAAAAGAAATCAAGCGGCGTTTGCATGGAAAATCTCAGACATCAAAGGAATCAGCCCAGCGGTGTGTATGCACCATATAAGGCTGGAAACTGATGCAAAACCATGTAGACAGCCTCAGCGGCGTTTGAACGAAAATATGCAAGAAGTAGTCAAGAAAGAGGTGATCAAATTGTTCGATGCAGGAATCATATACCCTATCAGTGACAGCCAGTGGGTTAGCCCAACCCAGGTGGTTCCCAAGAAAGGAGGATTCGTTGAACAGACAAGCGACGATGGGGAGGTCTTCATGACAAGACCTGTCACTGGATGGAGGGTTTGCATCGACTACAGAAAATTAAATTCAGCCACAAAGAAGGATCATTTCCCACTTCCCTTCCTTGATCAATGCCTTGAGAAGCTTGCAGGTCACGAATACTACTGTTTCCTCGATGGCTACTCAGGCTATCATCAAATTCCCATCAAACCGGAGGACTGTGAGAGACCACATTCACTTGTCCATATGGGACTTTCGCTTATAGGAGGATGCCGTTCGGGCTGTGCAACGCTCCGGCCACCTTCCAGCGATGCATGTACCATATCTTCAGTGATCTCCTGGACTCCTGTATTGAAGTTTTTATGGATGATTTCTCGGTGTATGGCAAGACATTTTCCAGATGCCTGAATAATCTGGAAAAAGTACTCCTCCGATGCATAGAGACTGATCTCGTGCTGAACTGGGAAAAATGTCACCTCATGGTGAATGAAGGAATTGTCTTGGGCCATAAGATCTCGTCTGCCGGTATAGAGGTAGATAGATCAAAAATTAGTGTAATCGAAAAAATGCCAGCGCCCTCGAATGAGAAAGGAGTGCGAAGCTTTCTGGGTCACGCGGGATTTTACCGTCGTTTTATCAGAGGTTTCAGTCAAATCACACAACCACTCACGTCACTGCTGTGCAAGGATACTCAATTCCGTTGGTCAAGCGAGTGTGAGGAGGCTTTTCAAATACTGAAGGATAAGCTGACCTCTGCTCCTATAATTTCAGCACCAGTGTGGAGTGAGCCATTCGAGCTAATGACGGATGCAAGTGATTATGCCGTCGGCGCTGTACTAGGACAAAGGGTGGAGTCTAAACTTAACGTCATTTACTATGCAAGTAAAGCGCTGGACTCTGCTCAGAAGAATTACACTACCACCGAGAAAGAGCTGCTAGCTATTGTCTTCGCTTTTGAGAAATTCAGGCAGTATCTTATTGGAAGCAAGACTATTGTTCACACTGACCATGCAGCCATTAAATATTTGATGGAGAAAAAGGAGACAAAAGCCCGCTTGATTAGATGGGTTTTGTTGCTCCAGGAATTCGACATAGAAATCAAGGATAAGAAGGGAAAGGAAAATCATGTGGCAGATCACCTCAGTAGGTTGCAACAAGAGGAGGACAAATCTCCTGGAATCAATGAACAATTCCCAGATGAGAAGCTGTTCCTGGTGCAAGCGAAAGAGCCATGGTTCGCTGACCTGGCCAACTTTTTAACTACAGGACAGTTTCCAGCACACACTGTACAACGGGAAAAGAAGAGATTGCTCAGTTTGGCAAAGGATTATTTTTGGGATGAACCTTATTTGTTCAACATCGGCTCAGATGGGATAATCCGTCGCTGTGTAGCGGAGTCTGAGATCCCGCTGATCTTGAACGAATGTCATGGGTCCCATGTAGGAGGGCATTTCGCTGGCATGCGCACAGCGGCCAAAGTTTTGCAGTCAGGTTTCTTTTGGCCTACCCTACAAAAAGATGCAGATGCCTTTGCCAAAGCTTGCGACAAATGTCAAAGACTGGGTCCATTTCGAAGAAAGATGAGATGCCCCAAACTGGAGTCTTGTTTGTGGACATATTTGATGTATGGGGGATAGATTTTATGGGTCCCTTTCCACCTTCTAATGGGAAACAATACATTCTGGTGGCGGTGGATTACGTGAGTAAGTGGGTTGAAGCGCAAGCGCTCACCACAAATGATGCTCGATCAGTGATCCGCTTCCTAAAATATACCATATTTCCAAGGTTTGGGGTCCCTAGAACAATAATAAGCGACGGAGGCACCCATTTTGTGAATAAGGCGCTGCAATCTTGCCTTCAACAATATGGTGTTCGTCAACATTTAACTACCCCCTATCATCCACAAGCGAGCGGTCAAGTGGAAGTTTCAAATAGAGAGATCAAACACATCCTCCAGACCACAGTAAATAAGAGTCGCAAGAATTGGGCAGAGAAATTGGATGATGCGCTGTGGGCCTATAGAACAGCCTTCAAGACTCCAATTGGAATGTCCCCTTATCGGCTTGTATATGAAAAAGCCTGCCACCTACCGCTGGAACTAGAGCATCGTGCGTACTGGGCTATCAAGTATCTCAATTTTGATCTTCTCCCAGCGCAGGAGAAGCGCACGAAAAGATTGCTCGATTTGACCGAGTTCCGATACCTTGCATATGAAAGCGCAAAGATCTATAAGGAAAGGATGAAATTCTATCATGACAAGAAGTTGAAGAAGAAAGAGTTTGCGGTGGGATCCAAAGTTCTTTTATATGACACTAGGCTCCACTTATTCCCAGGAAAATTGAAGTCACGGTGGACTGGGCCGTATATTGTCAGACAAGTGCTGCCAAGTGGAGCCATAAGGATTAACAATGTGGAGACCCCCGGAGAGAAAGATTCTTTCTTGGTGAATGGAGCGAGGCTGAAACCGTACATTGAAGGGCCTGTGTTGCAACAGGCCAATGCAGAGATTAATCTGATTGAGGTTCAGAAGCTCAAGCGATGATAGAATTTCGTGAAAAGAATCCAGAAGCCCAATCTTATATCCGCCAATTTACAGCTTTCTTTTATTGCTTTTCTAGTTAAAACTTATCGCTTTCATAGTTAAAATTTACAAGCTTTCCTTTACCGCTTTCATAGATAGATTTCATAATTTCATCGCTTTCATTAGAATAGGATTATCGCTTTATAGGAATAGTTTAGTGTTAGCATTTTAACTTCCAACCTAAGCCTGACCCAAGTCAACCACCGCTCCGCTTGTTTCACCCTGATATTCACTGAGGGAGTAGTATCGCTCACTCAGCACCGCTTTCATTTTCGCTTTTGTGTCAGTCTTAGGTGTATAGAAGTGTTGCTTTACCCGCTCACCCACCCTGAAATACCCTCCCCTATACCTTTATAAGTATTTACAGTGGACTTGGCATCGCTCCGCTTGCCCTCTAGAGAGTCTTGAGAAAATCTATAAATACCCCAGTCCACAGTCATTTTTCCACTTTTGCCCTACAGTAACTTCCTCCCGAAGCTTTAGTAACCGCCACTCTCAGAGCGAAAATTTTTCAAAATCTCACCATTTCAACCAATAATAGCTTCATCTAAGGTAAGATCTAGGTTAACCTTGGTACATAAACTCTATATTACGGTTGATTCTCGCCGATTTAACGTTTAGAAACACAGAATCGCAAATTATTTTCACGATATTTCACTGTTCTTCATTTTTGCGAAAATGTTTGCCTGTTTGATTTCTGTGAATCTAAGTCTGTTATATGCTAGATTTAGATACAATAACTGATATACTTGCTCTCTACGGATGAATTTCACTCTAATCTGTAGGTTAGGTCTTGTTTTGTGATTTTCTCCCTTTTTCACAACGTAACGCTTACAGTAGTGTTCTGTTTCGTTGTGAGGGGGAGAATTTAGGGTTAAAATCACCGGAACTTTGAATGTGATTGCCTTATATGGATGTTATTTACATTTAAAGATAATGAGGCAGGATTCATAATGTTCGTATGACAAACAATAATTCTGGAAACCCTAGTTTCAGGACAAGCTTAGCAAAATAGATCCAGCAAAGCAAGAAACGTTGAAGAAGGAGTTTGAGAAAGTTGAGGAGAGGATCGAACGAAGAGTCCAAAGGATCAAATCCACGGACGGACGTAAGGTGGTGACAACAACCTCAGGGGCAGAATTAGTAGAGCCAGCGCCACCTGAGGCATACTACAAGAGGAGGAGAGTATTGGAGCTAACAGAAGACTGGGGGAAGCTCAGGCAGCTTAAGTCACTGCCATTCCGAAAATTCATCCCAGAGTTCCCGGAGGAATACCTTAGATTCGAATACACTGAGGAAACAGAGCAGAGGTATCCGGTGAGCGACTGGTGGCTGGAATTAGAAGAATCGGAATACGAACAGCTGAAGGAGTACCAGCTGAAGGAGCTTAAAAACAAATTTGCCTGCCTAGAAGCACCGCCAAAGAAAATGAAGGCATTCCGGAGCAATATCTCCAAGAAGAATGCTGCCGACGCTGCAAAGGACGTATTAAGATCGAAGCAGTATGACAAGCTGCACTTTTCCAACATTGACGCAGCGGCGGCGTACGAGCGGATGAAGGCAATGGGGATCCTCTACGAGAGAGGATTTGACCCCGAGAAGATCACAGGCCCGCTCTCTGACTGGCTGGAGGAGCGGGGCCTGTCGTGGTTGATCAGAAACCCCAATGAACCAGTGGATGTATCACTGGTGAGGGAGTTTTACGCTAATCTGAACCAGGCTGAGAGTCTTAAGCATGTCTACATTCGGGGAAAATGGGTAGACTGCTCAGCCAGGAAGATCAACCGACTCTTGGGTTGGGAACACCACTACCCCGCCCAAGAGATGCAAGACAAGCTGAAGGCAACGGAGGTCTGCAGTTCACTTGAACTGCAGTCGCTATACAGGACCTTCGCCACCACCCCTGCATATGAAAAAGAAACCTGAAGTTCGGGTCGGTGGACGAAGAGAAAAAGGAATGGGTGAAGTGGTCGTTGAGCAGAATAATGATCACTGCTCACACCACTGACATTCGTCCTGACTACCTCGTAGCCCTTCGCTCAATCTTGGAGGAATCGAACGATGTGGATTTGGGCGCGATCATCGGCTTAGACATCTGGGATCGAAGAAGTGGAGACAGAACATTGGGTCACGGGACCCTGATCACAGAACTTTGCCGTCGCGCGGGCGTTGATTTGCCCACTCCAGCCCCAGAACTCCAAATGAAGCCGCTTTTCCCAGCGGCCTTCCACAAAAATTGGCTGGAGTCCAAGGGGTTCACTCTCATCCCCAAGCAGAAAAAGAGGAAAGCACAAGCGGCAGCGCCCCCTCCACCAAAAAGAAAGATGAGATTTGTGGGGGGGAAATCATAAGAGAAGATGTGACACCCCATACCGAGCCAGACCTGAGAGAACAGTTTCCAATGAAGCTCCCAGCGATGAGGAAGAGGAAGCCCTCCGCTTCGCTCGGGAGATTGAGGAAAATCTATTTGGGGCTGAAGCAACTAGGAGTAATAAGGAAGGAAAGGCGCCGCGAGCGGCCGTGGGCGAAAAGAGGTCAAAGAAGCAAGAAGACCCTGCTCCACCGCCTGTCAAAAAGCCGAGGGTGAAAGAAGCACTGCGAAAAAATCCAACACACCCTCGGCGAGCGACAAGGCAGGAGAAAGGGAAGGGGAAAGCGGTGGATGTAGAGTCAAGCGAGGACACGATTCCCCTCTCCAGACTACGGAAGGGGATCGTCATCAGAGAACCCACCGCCCAACCCGAGAGACCTTCGCCGGCACGGCCAGCAATAGAGGAGGTTTTGCCAAGCCCATCTGGCGATGAACCTGTTCCCTTCGACCAACAGGGGGCAGGTGAGCCAACTGCTGTTGGAATAGGCAAAGAAACCACACCCGTTAACCAGCCGGGAGCGGTGGAGCCTACTGCTGCTGGAGCAGAGGAGGAGCGGGAGACCATATTCACCGAAGAAACTATTGGCGGGATCGATGTCACCATTGAATCATACAAAGAATATCCCGCCGAGGTCCCCGCTGCCACAACCGCTGAAGCTGCCAATGAAGCCGAGGAGGTGGAGGCAGTGATTCTAAATCTTTCTGTCTTGCAGGTATCCCCGAGCAGCCCAGGAACACATACCATGATCGGGACACCCGCAGAAATTCTGACTCCTGCCTCAACCAAATCTGATAAAACACTTATAGAAGAGGAGGAGGAGGAACAGGACAGGAAGTTTCAAGAACAGAAAGCTCAGCTGCTTGCCGCAGTACAACGAATCGAACGAATGCAGCAGCTCGAGCGAGAAAGAAAAAGGAAAATGAAGGTGCTGGTCAAGCTGCTAAAATACTGGAAGCCGCTGACTCAACTCCAGCTGCGATTCAGAAGGTATTTACAACAGAAGAAAGCAGAGCAGCTGGAGTACGAGGCAGCGAGGCAGCTAGTATTCCTCAGGGATGTCTCCCCTGAGCCAGCACCCGATTCCCAAAACGAGGAAGAGCCAGTGGAGATCAGTTCAGCTGAGAGCGAGCGACAATCACCAGAAGCGGCGGGTGCTGGACCATCAGCCCCCCGCGCATCACTGGAAAATATTGAAAGAAGATTGGATGAACTCGACTCAGCCATTCTCACCCAATACATGATGACTCAGACATTAATAGACACATACGCTAGGAGTCTGGGTGATGAACTGACTGCTGGAAAGAAAGCGACTGCCGCACTAGAAGAGCGAGTGGAAGCGCTAGAGACTCTGGCTGCAAGCATGGGTACGACGCTGCATGAAATTATGAAAGCTCTCGCAGCTCTTACCCAACAAAACGCCATCCTAATGGAACAACAGCTTGACACAGCCAGGAATCTCCTTCGATTGGAAGACCTAGTACGGCAGATATCACGCAACCTTCCTCAAGGGCGAGGACCAACAAGCGAAAAGAAGAAGTAAAGAAGAGTCCTCCCCCATTTCTTAAAAATTTGAGAATAGCAGGGCTGTACATAACATCAATCAAGGAGACAACAATTTTTGGTAACCCGTGACAATTTTTCTTTATTGTATGCCTAACATAACCTGAAGTATGTGCTCTTATGTGAAATTCCTGTGATATTCTGCTTGGTTAACTTTGTGATATGTTCTAGAGTAGAGTGAGACAACCTAAGCACATCAGACTAAGTACTTGTCCTTCGAACTTCACCATAACTCGAACACTAGTGTTAGACTAAGTAACAGTGAAAGAGACTTGTGAAAAACTAGTGCCCCCTTCCTTTCAACTTTCCATACTCAGTAAGGCAAGTGACCAGGTTTTTCGATTTTGCTCATAAGGCATAACTTGAAAAGAGAAGTCCTTAAATTTGGTTTAAGATACGATGCAAGCAAAGCAGGGAGGACCTATCATTACAAAGGAACTGAAAAGGCCTAGGCGTGCGAGAACCTAATAAGATCATGAGCAGACACAATGTTTGTTTGAAACTCACGATCCAAAAAAAAATATATATATATATATTCTCCACGCCCTTCGGCTGAAGGTTTCCTAGATCAAAAAAAGAATCTCTGCTAAGCGAACAAAGTTGACAATACCTGGACAACTCCAATCTCGTTAAATCAAATGACATGCTGAATACTTGTGGTTCACTTGTTATTATTTGAGATTCACTCTACTCCCAATCATGGCACTGGTTATTTAGCACTTCTTGATTGCCGTGAACGGAATAACCTCTTGATCCTTTAATGCAGTTTGTTCGAGGACGAACAAAGGTTTAGTGTGAGGAGGTTTGATGACTCCAAATATGAGCATATTCTTAGCTTGACAAAAATGTGTGTTACTTGAATTTCTGCATAAGAACCATCAAAATAATTCGTAATCGGCATACAATATTGATTTATATCACCAGGCATGATCCAGAATTCGTTGTTGAGACTATTAACGATTTTTGCCCCTTTAAGCGGTATTTTGGAGCCAGAAAAGCTAAGGCAGACGCCGCAAGCGACAGCCGCCTTCGCTCGCAAGCGCCCAAGACACACCTTGAAATGACTAAGGCATGAGAGGCAAGCGGCCACCTTCATAGCCGCAAGCGATAGCCTCTCCCGCTTGCAAGCTACAGTCCAGATACCCACCGCTGCAGACTATCACCAGATTTCAACTAAGTACTTCAAATGCAGCGGTACAGCCATTCCAATTCCAGCTAGCTCAAGCGAGCCTTGCTACGCTGATGCCCTCCTGTTCTCCAGCAAGCGAGGAAGATCTGTGCCATCAACGCAAGCGAAGCGGACACCCTGGGAGTTATGGCCAGCAACCGCTTCAACAGAATAACCACCTGCAACCGCCTAACTGCCCAGCGGTTGGAACTGCCCAACAGCTTCTTGCAACCGTCTCGTTACACCTGCTATAAATAGGGCCAGATATCTGTATGTAAAGAGAATCGAATTCTGGGACGATTTTCAGAATACACACAGCGTTCGTTGTCTTCCTGTTTCCGAGAGCTCCAACCCTGTAAGGGAGTTCTCCACAGAAAAGGCCAAGGGAGTGGGCGTATTCCCTCTCCCTTGGCCACGTCTTTAATGCTTTCTTAGACTAGATTACTGCTTTCATTTACAGCTTTGTAGTCTAATCCTTTTTGCGTTTTCGTAGTATATAAAGAAATATCATTCACTTCTTCAAACTAAATTCCTCCACAATTTTCCATACTTATATAAATCAATTTTAGAGAATTTCATATCACTGGTATAGAGTGAGAGACGAATTGATTAATTAAGCCTTGATGCGCCAAAAGCGGTCTCAAGGTAGTTCAACGTAGTTAAGTACGTGGGAGCCTTGTCGACCTACTTAACTACTGCGCTAAATTTGATTCTGATAAAATAGTACCAACATCAGGGGGTAAAGCCACTAATGAGGCAGAAATTGGGAAAATTAACGGGACATAGACGGGGGTCTATTAGGTCGCAGAAATTCCTAGTGACAGTAGGGTTCCTTTCTTATAATGTCTTAATTCTGGGTGTCATTGAAGTCTTGTTGTAAATCCCCCCCAGGCCAAAATACCAGTGTGATGAGTTCTTTATAATCGAGTTTATATAATTACAACATCTTTCTATCATCATTTTTGTAATATACATATATGCTTCCGATAACACAATTACGTCATTCGCTCGCTGCATCCAGGGAAATCTACCCATTTCGTAACGCACAGTTCAGACACAACACCTCTTTTTCACTCCTATTCGCTCATATACATATACATATAATATGCCACTCACTCACATCCCAATCCTCTCACTTTCGCTTCGCTCGCCCCCGTTCATCTTTTACTGCTTTATTTACCGCTTTCAGTAGTAGAAGACTTATGCCCGCTCCAAGCGGACCCCCCCTTTTTTTGTTTCTTCGTCGCTTCTCCAAGATTTTTACCATTGAAATTCATGATTTTAAATCCCTGTGTTCGACCTGGAAACTCACCAGTAAAAAGAGTATAAATAATTGTGATAACTATCCAAGGTCTACAACCACATAATTGCTATATCTGACCATTCTTCTATAAAAACTCTACTCATTGATTTTCGAATAAAATTCCCTGCGAATTGATATACAACCTATAACAATAAATAAATATTTTTTTTTGATATCACAAGGCTCAAGAGATCAACTTTTCAGAAAATAAAGCTAGTGGCAGTAGCAGTGGTGATCATAATTGATGTAGAACTGAGAGGGTGGCTCATGTTTTTATGCCCATCCAAAATGGATATTCGATTAAAATATAAATAATGATATATTTTGGGGATTTTGATTTTGTTAAAGGAAAATGATTATAGATAAACGGACTTATAGAAAAATAGCAAATATTTACTCGAAGATTGGTTGGAGAATTACAATATCAAAGTATCTTGCTTGCTTAGGAAACTAAGTAACTTGTCTTAGACCCAATAGCACAAAACATGGACAACTCGAATGAATATGTAAACCCCTGTGAAGGTTGGAAGCAATGAACTTGTGGATTTAACCGAAGACCCGATTTGATGGATAAACCAAAGTGAAAGGTATCACTCTCAAACACTTAGTTTAAGGAAAGAACAAACGTTCAAATACATGCAAAGAAAGATAATCCCAAATAACATATATTTTTCCCCTTTTATAGACAAGAAAAAATAAATGCAAAAGTTGGAAACTATTAATTCATAGTTAAAAATAAATTAATGCAATCAATCTACAACACATGCTAGATTCAATGCATTCAACTTTGAACCTTTAAACACATCTTGGAACTTCACTCTCATTGATGTCATCTTGGAAATCCGCTCTCATTGATGTTATCTTGAAAATCCACCCTTATTTATGTCATCTTGAAAACCCACCACCATTTATGTTTTTTTGGAAATTCAATAATATATAATTCTTCTGGAAGTTTCCACTAGTCACATACTAAAGTAGCATTAAATAAATTGTTGATTAGACTTCTCTAGTGGAGTTCACAAAAATGCACCCCCGGAAGTTCGTCTTGATCTCGGCTCAGTTGGATTAAAATCAGCAAAGGCGAAAGAGGTCTCCATGCTTGTGTAATAAATTTATTTTCTTCGTCCAATTGATTTGCTATGGCTGAAACTTGATCTTGAAATCTCCGTACTTTGCTCTGAGTTATTGGTCCGGGGGTAGTTGAGGTGTTTGCATTACCTTTCCTGAGACGACCTCATCATTCCTTCTCTTTTTACGATTTGAGTCGTCTGTGATGAGATGTTCATCTCTTGTATAAAAAATAAATAGATCAACAACATTGAATGTTCCATGACTTGATACTCACCAGGTAACTCAATGATATCCTCAAGTACTCTAAATTGACCATCTCATCGTGGTGTTAGCTTGGACTTTCTTTGTTTTGAAAATCTATATTTACAAAAATGTAACCAAACCCAATCACCAGGTTAGAACACAACCTTTTTTCGGCCGTTGTTTGCATGCTTGGCATAAGTGTGAGCAGCCCGTTGTAGTTTTTCCTTCCCTCGGCTAAATAATTGCTGCACAAATTTAACTATTTTCCTACCATCGAGACTTTTGTGCTCATTACACAGCAATGGAAAAAGATCCAAAAGAGTCAATGGATTAAACTCACAAAATTTCAAAAGGGGAACAATTAGTAGCCCTATAAATAGTTCGATTGTAAGAAAATTCTACATGAGGCAAACATTCTTCCTAAGATTTCGTATTCTCATGAACTAATGTACGCAATAAACTCCCTAAAGTCCTATTTAAAGATTCAGTTTGACCATCCGTGGTGTAGAGTAGAGAATAACAATTTGGTGCCCCAATTTTGCCCACAAAGTTTTCCAAATATGATTTAAAGATCTTGTGTCCCAATCAGAAACAATTGTCCTCAGCTCACCATGCAGTTTCAAAACATCTCTATAAAATAAATTAGCAACATATGTGGCATCAGTGATTTTCATACATGGAATAAAGTGCGCCATTTTTGAAAACCTATCAACAACAACAAATATTGAATCTTTCCATCCCTGACTCCTAGGCAATCCTAAAACAAAGTTTATAGAAATGTTAATCTAAGGTGATTCAGGTATGGGTAAAGGAGTATATAGCCTATGGGGTTAGACGGTGGACTTGGCTATTTTACAAACAATGCATTTCCTTTTAAAATTTTCAATATCAGACTTCATGTGTGGCCAATAAAAATGTTCTTGCAACATGTTCAAAGTCTTAGACCTACCAAAAAGACCTATTAAACCTTCATAATGTGTTTCATGCACAAGAAGATTCCTAAGTGAGCATCTACGAATGCATAAATGATTCTCATACAACAAATAACCATTATGTAAATGATACTTGTCATGATCATGCTTAGCACATGCAGTATATATGTCACTAAAATCATAATCAAATTCGTAAAGCTTTTTCACAAGAGAAAAACCTGTTAACTTGGACTCAAGTAATGTAACAATTGCATACTTTCGAGATAGAGCATCGGCAACCACATTCTCCTTACTTTTTTTGTACTTGACAATATATGGGACGGTTTTGATCAAGGTGATCTAGCGTACATGTTGTACACTAAACTTCTCTTGGGACTTGATGTTCTTTAGTGACTCGTGGTCGGTATACAGTACAAACTCTTGAGGCCGAAGATAGTGTTGCCAGGTCTGAAAGACTCGAACCAAGGAATACAACTCGTTCTCGTATGTTGAGTAGTTCAATGAAGCCCCATGTAGATTCTAGCTAAGATAGGCCACCGGATGTTGTTCTTAGGACAACATAGCTCCAATCACTACACCAGACGCATCACAATCAATCTCAAATTCCTTAGAAACATCAAGAAGTGCAAGTACGAGTGCATGTGTAAGTTTATGTTTCAGTGAATCAAAAGTTTGTTATTGCTCTACTTCCTAATCAAACTTGTCATTTTCTTGGTGATTATTGTTAGAAGTGCTGCAATGGTGCTAAAGTCTTGTATGAAACGACTATAAAAACTTGCAAGCCCATGGAAGCTTCGTACATCTTGAATGTAAGTAGGAGTCGGCCATTCTTGGTTGGCTTCAATCTTTGCTTAATCCACACTCACTTCTTCTTTTCCTACAATAAAACCAAGAAAATTGCACTTGCCGAGTTAGCATACAATTTCTCATCATGCAGCACACTCAAAACAGCTTGCACATGCTCGGTATGTTCATCAAATGATTTATAGTAAATTATAACTTGCCAATGAAATTTCGAAGCACATGGTTCATTAGACGCATAAGTATACTTGGAGCATTTGTTAAACCAAATGGCATAGTGAGCCATTCATAGAAACTAGAAGTTGTCTTGAATACCGTTTTCCATTTATCTCCTCATTTCATGCAAATTTGATGGCATCCATTATTTAAATCAATCCTGCTAAAAATAGTAGAACAATTTAATTTGTCTAACATATCATCCAAGTGAGGTATAGGGTGTTGATAATTTACCATAATGGGATTGATAGCTCGATAGTTGACACATATCCTCTGTGATGCATCAGTTTTGGGAACATGTAAAACTGGTACGGCACATGGGCTAGGCTATCCCAAATCCATTCCTTGCTCAACAACTCTTCAACTTCTTTACTAATCTCCTTGGTTTCCTATGGATTACCATGATAAGCTGGACAGTTTGGAATCAAAGCTCCGGGAATGAAATCAATTTGATGCTCAATGCCTCAAATTGAAGGTAAACCACCGGGAACATCCTCGGGGAACACATCTTGGTATTCTTCAAGGAGGGTGTCAATGCTTGGGGGAAGCTTGCTCATATCCTGCACAGATAGATATTTTGGCTTGCATAGTAGAAGAAAGAAGTTAGTTTCTTCTTCACTCAAATGCTCAACCTCTCTCAAACTCATGAACAATTTTGGCGGCGTATGCTTGTTTTTTCTTTTTTGTTCTTTTTCTTTTCTCTCGGAATGATATGCTTTTCACTCTTTTCAACAACTCTCTCGTTACTTTTCTCTCTCACTTCCTCAAGAAATTTTTGGTACAAGTATTTTTTGTCAGAATTCAAATAATTGGGACTTAATGGTTAGATGTAATCTTTTTACCGTTATGAACAAACGTATACCGGTTTAGGTGTGCATTGTGCATTGTCCTTTTGTCAAATATCCATGACCTCCCAAGCAAGATATGACATGCTTGCATAGGAACCACATCACACAACACTTGGTCCTTGTAGTCTTTGATGTTGAAATCAACATTTAAATGTTTTGTAACATTTACCTCACCACAGTTATTAAGCCATTGAAGTTTATATGGCTTTGGGTGGGCTTCATATTTCAACCCTAATTTATAAACCACAAGATCACTACCACATTGGCACAACTTTCTCCATCTATGATCATGCTACAAACCTTGATGGCTATCTTGCATCTACAATTAAAAATGTTGTTCCACTATTTGTCGTTGTTTATCTCTTTAGGAAATGCACTCAATGCCCTCAATGTGACCAAGGTTAAACTTGCTTCATGATCATAGTCAGCCCCTTCTTCACATTCATTTCCACTAGCCTTATTATTCTCATCCGAATCAGATTTGTATTCTCCACTTGCATTTAGAATCATCGTGCGCTTGTTTGGATACTTTCGGCCTTGACATTTGAAACACAAAAAATCACGTCTGTGGCCTTGAGATTTGGTTGTTGTGAAGCACTTGATTTGGCCACTTCAGCTTTCAAGATTGCTTTGCCTTTGTCATGTGGTGGTACAAGAGGTGTTTGATCTTCATCATTCTTCGGCTAGGTGGATGGATTGGAGTTCTTGTGGGTAGAACTCCCAACTTTTTTCTTCCTCCGTAGTTGCTGCTCCACTTTAATGGTCAAATGTACCATTTCTTCCAAGTCAAGACAAAGATACCTATCAACTTCATCTGCAATGTCCCTATGCAATTTATTAAGAAATCTGCTCATGGTGCTCTCCGGATTTTTTTGTACATCCTCTTACATTAAGAGCATTTTCATTTCCTTATAATCTTCAACAATCCGAGATCCTTTAGTAAGGCTTTGAAGCCTGCACATTAGACCTTGATGATAATATAATGGCACAAACCGCTTGTGCATCAACCTTTTCAATTCAGTCCATGTGCATATGGCTGGCTCCCCACTTCTTCTTCTGGATTGGCTCAGTTAGTCCCACCTTATTAGTGCATAGTTTGAAAACTCCAGTACTGCAAGCCGTAGTTTACGCAGCTCGGACAACGGTTGAACATTAAAGACAAGTTCAATCTTCATTGCCATTCCAGAATGCCTCTGGATCAGATTTCCCATGGAATGGAGGAATTGATAGACCGCAAGGTAACATCCTTTTGTCTCTGATGTTCCCGATGATTCTAATTTCTAAGATGGTCATCCTCATACTCTTTTTTATCCTCATGAGATGGTAAATGCCTACAATTCCTCCATGGTGGTTGATTCTTCCTTGCTAGTAGTACTTCAGGTTCATGTTCTCCTGCATAAGTAGGAGTGCCTCTCTGAGTTTGGTTAACTTCAATATGATCCAATCGATTGTTGATAGTCTCAAGAGACGCATGGTGAAGATTGTGCATCCCTTAGCAAGGTGTCCCTAAAAAACTTAGGGTCGAACTCGTGAGGGTTGTTGTCTTCTTCTGCCACAAAAATATAGTTGATATATGCATAACGTGTTAAAAATTAAAAATCCTTCACAACCCTTATATATCACTCCACTCATAACAAACCTCTCTGTCTTACACTCTAACCAAATCCAAGTCGTTAGTACTACTTGATAGTGTCGTAACCAAATTTCACAAGGAGTAAAGATGTATTCAAACATGACCAAAGAAAGGTTAAATCATTTATAAAATAAATAGAGAATGAAAATAGGGAATGAAAAGAAATGTTAACTCATTTATACCCGAATGACTTAGTACAGTCTTTTGATTGGTACCGACTTTTGAAATTCAAAATTTTTTTTAATATTTTTGCAAACTTTTTTTTTTCAAACAAAAAGATTCAATTTGAGAAACTTGAATAATGTAGCTTTGATACAAGAAACCGATGGAGTGGCTCACATTTTTATGCCCAGCCGAAATGGACATCCGGTTAAAAGGAAAATAAAGATATATTTTTGGGATTTTGAATTTTTTTGAATGAAAAGGATTATAGATAAACCAAATTGTAGAAAAACAACAAACACTTACTTGTACACTGGTTGGAGATTTGCAATATTGAAGTATCTTGCTTGCTTAGGAACCTAAGCGACTTGTCTTAGACCCACTAAGTCGAAATAAAGACAACTCAAATAAATATGCTAAACCCTTGCTAAGGTTGAAAGAGCAACGAACTTCTCAAATACTTTGTTTAAAGAAAGAACTAACGTTCAAATATATTCAAAGAAAGATGATCCCAAATTACATCTAATTTTCCCCTTTTATAAACAAGAGAAAATAGATGCAAAAGTTGGAAACTATTACATGTGACACCTCGGCCCGCAAGCCACGCTAAGCTGAGTGTGTCGGGATCATAGACTGGCTTAACAAGTCAATTCGAGTCCTTTCAGCACGCTTCTGTCCTCACTCACGAGCATCTTGGTAGACTTCTGAGAGGGTCACCTATACTTAAATTACTCTAGGGCAAGCACGCTTAACTCTAAAGTTCTTTTAATAAAATTTGTGAAAAGAAATATGCACATTATTGACATAAGTAGTCTACTCAATCCATTTAACCTCTATTCAACTTTGGATGACCTAATACTGGCTCATCCACACACAGAAGTTGGCCAAGGAACGACCCAAATCTGGGGGTATCACATTCTCCCCAACTTTTGAATGCAATATCCACGTTGCACCCCAAGGATCATCAACTGCTAGGCTGGGGGTATCACATTCTCCCCAACTTTGGAATGCAACATCCACGTTGCACCCCAAGGATCATCAACTGCTAGGCCCATCAACAGTCTGGTCAACGATTGCAAGCTGTCGCAGGTGGTCTCTGATTCCAACTATGACACCCCGACCCTCAAGCCGGGCGTGTCGGGATTGTAGACTAGCCTCATAGGTCAACACAAGTCATTCCAGCGTGCTTCTATTGTCACTCACGTCCACCCTAGAAGACTTCCCAGGGGGTCACCCATCCTCAAATTACTCTAGAGCAGACACGCTTGACTCTAGAGTTATTTTAGTAGGGCTCCCAAAAAAAATGTGCATATTGTTGACATAATAAGTCTATTCAATCTATTTAAAGTCTAATCATCTTTGGATGACCTAATACCAGCTCATCCTCACATGGGAGTTGGCTAAGCAATGACCCAAATCCGGGGGGGAGGGGGGGTATCACATCATCCCCACTTTAGAATGCAATGCCCACATTGCACTCCAAGGATCTCGCAACTACGAGGCCCGTAAACAATCCGTTCAACGACTGCGGGCTATCGCAGGTTGACTCTAATAGTAATTGTGACACCTCAGCCTGCAAGCCATGCTAAGTTGAGCATGTTGGGATCGTAGAATGACCCCAAAAGTCAATACGAGTCTTCCAGGATGCTTCTGTCCTCACTCACGCGCGCCCTGGGAGACTCTCCGGGGGCTCACCCATCCTTAAATTACTCTAAGGCAAGCACGCTTAACTCTAGGTTCTTTCAATAGGGCTTTCGAAAAGGAATGTCTGCATTGTTGACATAAGTAGTCTATTCAATCCATTTAACCTTTAATCAAATTTGGATAACCTAATATCGGCTCATCCACACACGGGAGTTAGCCAAGCAACGGCCCAACATCGGGGGTAGGGGTATCACATTACATTCGTTCTAGGTAATAGTTAAAAAAATATGAATGTAATCAACCTAGAAAATATGCTAGATTCAATGCATTCAACCTTGGACCTTTAAACACATCTTGGAACTTCACTCCCATTTACGTCATCTTGGAAATTTACTCTCATTAATGTCATCTTGAAAATCCACCCTTATTTATATTGTCTTGGAAATCCACCAGCATTTATGGTTTTTTAGAAATTCGACAATTTTTAATTCTTCTTGAAATTTCCATAATCACATAGGAAACTCATGTAGCATTAAATAAATTGTTGATTGGACTCTTCTATTTGAGCCAGCAAAAATGCATCTTCCAAAAGTTTTCCTTGATCTCGGCTCAGTTGGATTAAAGTCAGCAAGGGTGAAATAGGTCTCTATGCTTGTGTTTTGGATTTATTTTCTTTATCCAATTGAATTCTCAAGGCTGAAACTTGATCTTGAAATTTATGCGGTTTGCTTTGAGTTATTGGTCCCGGGGGTAGTTGAGGTGTTTGCATTTTCTTGCTTGAGACTGTCTCATCAATAACAATGATACACATTTAGACGTATCTAATTTTTTAAAATAACCTTGAAGGTGCCTATTATGAGAATCCCGATGGTATTATATGATAGCATGTATATATTTATGTACGCCTTTGTACATTATTAATTTTTGACCCTCATATCTTATAATAATATTTTGTACTTCAGTTATGTATTTTGTTCAATGTACTAATATTTTTATTTTTGTATTATTTCTTCGAGATAAAATAAATATGAATGATTAATATTCATAATTAATAACACCAAAGATCACACTACAAAAATTTCAAATTTAACTATAAAACATTTTGTAGCAAAAAGTAATAAATTTGTAGAGAATTTTTTTTTGCGATGAAATGAGTTTTGTTGCCTATACCACGTTGGTAAATGTCTTTGGCGAAAAATTTGATATCGTAGCGAAAGATATGTTTTTTTCAATGAAAGTTAAGAAAAACAGATATAGCTATGAAAATATGATTTTGTAATTGAGACATATTTGATAGACTAGAAGCCTACAAATTTTATAATTTGGCTTAATTGGCTTGTGCATCTTGATAATATTATGATGAGACGAATTATTGAAAATACCAATGGTCATACTTTAGAAAATGAAAGGGTATTAAATACAATGAGTTGCATGTCTATTAGAAATGATATTGAGCATCTTGTATCTCCTGTACATACTCAAAATTGTCTAGCTGAATCATTTATAAAGAGATTACCTATAATTCCTAGACCAATGTTGATGAAATCTAAATTTCTTGTATCTGCTTAGGACATGCAATTTTACACGCAACAACATTAATAAAACTCATACCGACAAGCTATCATAACTACTCCCCAATAAAATTAGTGTATAACGAAAAGCCCAAGATTTCATATTTGTGAACTTTTGGGCATGCAATTTATGTGTCAAATGCACCGCTCCAACTTAAAAAAAATAAAAAATAAAGAATCCCCAATAGAGATTGGGGATATATATCGGGTACGAATCACCATCTACTATTAAATATCTTGAACCGCTAACTGGTGATTTATTTACGACTCATTTTGTTGATTTTTATTTTGACGAATCACATTTTCCGGATATTGGAAGAGAAACTAATCAACTGAAAAAGAAATTTATATGGAAAATACCATTTAGTTTCCTTGATCAAAGTGAATTTAAAGTGCAAATAATTGTGCATTTGTAGCGAATTGCAGATTAGCTACCTGATGTTTTTTGTGACACCAGTAGATTCACTAGATTATATATAGCTGTAGAAAAATGCACCTGCTAAAATTTTTATCGCTGAAGGAAAAATACAAAGTGCTAACGAATCAAATGCACACATGAAGCGTGACAGACCCATAGATTACAAAGATTAAAATCCTCAAAAGAAAAGAGGAACAAATGAAAGTGATGAAGATTTGAATGTTAATCAAAATTCTCAAGAAAAAAAAAAGTAGTAACATAGATAAGTTGATCCAGATAAAAATTCTCCTGAAGATAATGAAGTTATTAAAAATTCAATAAACTGTCACTACTGGAAAGCATTAGAACTTAAATGAAATAATTATGGATAATACTTTTCATATAATGTAGCACTTGATCTAATGGAAAATGACCATGATTCAGAACCTAGATCAATTGATAAATATCGCAAAAGAATAGATTGGTCAAAATAGAAAGATGTGATCCATATGAATTAAATTTATTGGCAAAACAAAAAGTTTTTGGACCTATTGTTCAAATACCTGAAGGTGTTAAGTTTGTTGGTTATTTGTTCAAAAACTGAATGAGAACAATGAGATTGTTACATATAAAGCAAGATTTGTGGCCAAAGGTTTTTCACAAATGCCTGAAATTTATTTTAATGAAACATATTCTCTAGCAGTACATGGAATAATATTTTGATATCTTATGAGTTTAGTAGTTCATGAAAATTTGTATATGCGTCTAATGGATGTCGTAACTGCTTATATATAAACCTCATTGGATAGTGATATCTATATGAAAATTTATGAATGATTCAATATTCCTGATGCATACAAAATCAAAGCCAAAACGTATATTATTCTATTAAATTACAAAAATCTTTGTATGGGCTCAAATAATCTGGTCACATATGGTATAATCGTCTCAGTGATTCTGTTTGTCCACGTGTTTTTATAAAGAAGAATAAGAATAATTTTGATCGTAGTTGTTTATGTGGACGATCTAATCTTAATTGGAACTTCCAAAGAGCTCCAAGAAGTAATTGAATATTTCAAAAAAGAAATTTGATATCAAGGAGTTCGGAAAAATGAAATTCTGCCTTGGTTTACAAATTGAACACTTGAAAAATAGAATTTTCATCCATTAGTTTATATATAACCAAAAGATATTAAACGATATTTAATGAATAAAAAAAATTATTAAGTATTTCAATGGTTGTTATAATTTTTCATCCTTTGAAGGATCCTTTTATACCAAAAGAAGAGAATAAAGAAGGGCTTTGTCCTGAAGTACTTTATTTAAGTGCTATTGACGCACTAATGTACATGGCTAATAGAAGACCAGATATAATATTTTTTATAAATTTATTTGCAATATTTAGTGCAATGCAAATACAACGTCATTGAAAAAAAATCAAACATAATTTTAGTTATGTTCAAGGAACTATTTATCTAGGTCTCTTATATTCAAGAGATTTTGACATTAATTGATTGGATATGTAGATGTTAGGTATCTTTTTCTAACCCGCCTAAAATCAAGTTTCAGATTGGCTAAATCATGAATTTGTAGTAGTATTGTGGTATCCTAGAGATCCACTAAATAAACATTAACCGCCACACTTTAAATCATGAAGAAACAATATAAATTCATGAGACTAGTCGAGAGTGTGATTGTTGAGATCAATGGTATATTTTATAGAATTGTCGCTTCAAATATGAAAATGATCATCCTTCTACTATTTTATACGAAAATAATTCATCTTGTATAACTCAACTTAAATGAGGGTATAATAAAACGAAATAGGAGGAAACATTTTTCACCAAAATTCTTATTTACACATGATCTTAAGAAAATTGGTAAAATAGATATGCAGTAGATAGGATCAGATGAGAATTTAACAAGTTTATTGACCAAAGCTTTACCAACCGTAATGTTTGAAAAATTGGTGAAGAACATCGGAATGCATCAGTTACTAGATTACAAGTGGAGTTCACATCAAGGGAGCAATTTTGAAAAACATAAATTACATACCTTTTTTCCTTCATTAGAATTTTTGTCCTACCGGAGTTTTTCCCAAAAATATTTTAACAATGCATATTTATTGCACTTGATAACACCTAAGGAGGTGTATTATAATATACGTATATACGTAAGATGAACAATTAAAATTTGATTGCATAATTTACAAAAAGTAACTATTCAGCTAGGTTGCCACTTATTCAAATAAAGGTATAAGTACAAATACCCTATTTTAATTGGGATTAAATAACATGATTAATAAAAAAATCTCACAATATCATTGAGCTAAAATATATATATATATATCTTTTCAATATTCATACAAATAATGAAAATTAAGGGCATTAGAGAAGTTATTTGCAACCATTCATTTGATTTGAATGGTTCTTGCATTGTTTAAACGGCTCTTGAACTGTATACTCCATTCACTATTCTACTTTGTTTATCTTAGACTTCCAAATCACGTCACATTTTTTTATTTTTGTGTTAAATTCTTTTTAAATTTTGACTATTGGACCTTAAAAATAACAATTGGATTTAAAATTCATTTGGGCTCAACAATCTTTTTGATAATATTTTATCAATTTATTAGTACCTTTGTCTGCCTCTAAGGATTAAATTACCTTCTACGAAATTGTACTTTTAACATTCAAAATATTTTTATATTTGTATAATTTTTTATATAGAGGGAGTATTATTTTTCATCAATTTTGTTAAACCATTGTTGAATCTATAAAATAGTCATATTTGCACAAATCTAATAGAATTCATACCAATTTTTTTTTTTATGAGGTGGGAACTCGCAGCCACTAGGCGAACCATGTATGGCAGGTGAACTGAGGCGTCGGGGGTTTGAACCCATGACCTCACGGTCACAAATCCAACCCTACACCACCAGGTCATCCGTTACGGGACCTCACCCACATGTTTTTGAGAGAGAGCAGCTTTGGGCAACCTTATATATAAGGACATAATAAATTATATATCCAAGTATAGTACAATATGAAATCCCCACATACTGACTCAAAACAATTGGGATATCCTAGTGTAATACAATATGCTGACATTGGAGATGATAATTGGAAAATGATGTATGACCACATCGAATGCAATTCATTTCTGCAATGTACGATTACATTAGTTTCTTGATAATTCTTTTGCCTTACTCCTTCGCTTCCAACCCATATTATTTCCGAACTTCTATAAAAAGTAAGGGCAAAATATCAAACAATCTTACATACTTCTATAACAAATAAATTATTAATTATTTTAATCAACGGAAAAAAGCAAAAGGGAAGATTGAATTGTGACCGGAGTAAACTTTTTGTGTGTTTTGTTTTTTTTAAAAAATTTAATGACACAATATTAGAAGAAAAAAATGCAGTCCAAATTTTGATGCAACTCACGGACTTTTTCGTATTGTCGTGTCTTAGCTTAGGACTAGCTGAAAATTGTATGGCTCATCGAAACATCAAACAAACCAAAATAGCGTTTAGGGCCTTAAACTGGTGTTTTTTTCGGCTTCTTTAAGGTTTTGAGGTTTCTAAATCTATAAATATTTAGTTGTTTCTCATACTGTTAATGCATCCTTACTTTTGTGATTGGCACCTCTATTTAATTTCGATGTAGCCTACATTGTTTGACATGAAATCATTATCATTTTTTGAATTAGAAAACAGACAACATTGATAATCTGAAAATTGTGGTGTGTATATACATGCCCAAAACATTTAGGGGCATTTTTTTGTCTTATACAACCAGTCCATGCATATTAATAGTTCATTAGGAAGCAAACATGGCATATATATATAATAAATAAGAGATGCAACGCGACGCATACATCAAGTATTCCGCACATGATTATTATTGAATTATTGGAAATGATGCATGAGAGGTAACACACAGACACACAAACAAACAAACCTTGCAAACCACATTAAAAATAATTAAAACACACCTGCTGCAGAACTTGAACCCAATGCAAATCAAACCAAATCAAATTATTAAGTGAAAGCAAGCAAGCATAGATCCGATGGATTAGTTGCTTCTAGTGGCCCTTGCATTAGTATTAGTGTTTCTTCCATCGGAATCGCCAGCACCATTAGCAGGCCGATTAAGATTAGGATTGGAATTAGAATTAGAATTTCCAGTGTTGCCTCTGCTATTACCAGTACCGGCGTTGCCAGAATTGCTTGCATTACCAGGAGTAGGATTGTTACCGCGACCTGCATTACCATTACTATTGCTACCCGTGTTGTTTGCATTACCAGGATTGTTACCTTGACCTTGACCTGCATTACTGCCAGTGTTGCCTGGATTACCAGAATTGTTACCTTGACCTTGACCTCGACCTCCATTACTGCCA
This sequence comes from Andrographis paniculata, assembly GCF_009805555.1. Lineage (NCBI taxonomy): Eukaryota > Viridiplantae > Streptophyta > Magnoliopsida > Lamiales > Acanthaceae > Andrographis > Andrographis paniculata. Next base: position 4,024,323 of record NW_026137391.1, on the reverse strand, counting down.
GTGTTGCCTAGATTACCAGAATTGTTACCTTGACCTTGACCTTGACCGGAATTACTGCCAGTGTTGCCTGGATTACCAGAATTGTTACCTTGACCTTGACCTTGACCTGCATTACTGCCAGTGTTGCCTGGATTACCAGAATTGTTACTTTGACCTTGACCTGCATTACTGCCAGTGTTGCCTGGATTACCAGAATTGTTACCTTGGCCTTGACCTGCATTACTGCCAGTGTTGCCTAGATTACCAGAATTGTTACCTTGACCTTGACCTTGACCTGCATTACTGTCAGTGTTGCCTGGATTACCAGAATTGTTACCTTGACCTTGACCTGCATTACTGCCAGTGTTGCCTGGATTACCAGAATTGTTACCTTGACCTTGACCTGCATTACTGCCAGTGTTGCCTGAATTGCCAGAATTGTTACCTTGACCTTGACCTGCATTACCGCCGGTGTTGTCCGCATTACCAGAATTGTTACCTTGACTTTGACCTTGACCGGCATTACCGCCAGTGTTGGCTGCATTACCAGGATTAGGATTGTTACCCCTTCCACTTCCACTTCCATTTCCACTGTTGCCTCTATCACCAGTGCTATTACCAGGCTGATTGGTAGGAGGAGGATTTCTAACAGGACCATTATCATTACCAGGTGAAGGAGGATTGCTAACAGGTGGAGGATTGGTTGCAGCAGGAGGATTGGTAACAGGAGGAATGGTAACAACAGGTGGATTAGTCGCAGGTGGATTGGTAGCAGCAGGTGGATTGATAACAGGAGGGTTGGTAGCAGCAGGTGGATTGATAACAGGTACATTGGTAGCAGGTGGATTGGTAGCAACAGGAGGATTGCTAACAGGTGGATTGGTAGCAGCAGGAGGATTGATAACAGGAACATTACCATTGCCATTACCATTACCATTACTGGTGTTGCCTCCAGCTGCAGGTCCACCACGGCCACCATCACCATTGGCATCACCATCACCATCACCATCAGGATTGTTGCTGCGGCCGCAGCATTCACCACCAGGACTACCAGTGTTTATATTAACTTCATTCTCTACGTTGCTTTGACTGCCAGCGCTAAAAACTCCATTCCTATTCCCATGGACAGTTGTGCTATGTGCGTCAAGTTGCGGCCGAGCCACTGCCGCCTGGAAACAATGAAGCAACAGCAACAGCAACAGCAAATTAGCACCTGCAGCCATGATCTTCATCTCCGCCATGCACTATTAATTACTATTATATGTATCGTCTTATCTCACCGATTATGTGTGTGCATGCAGAATTATATTTGGGGGGAGTTTTATAGCCACGCGCAGCTGGAACTGGATTGCTAATTAATTAATAATTTAATTTAATTAGTTAATAGTTTGCCTGTGATGGATTAACTAATTAGTATATCAAGTAAATTCTGATTTCACTGGCTTTTCTGTTTGTGCATAGACTGCATCTTTGCTGCGGTATATTGGTGCATCAAAACAAGTAACTATTTGTAGAGATTATTAGATGATTCAGGCAAAAATGGCCCACACCCATCCCACATTTTGATTATAGAGTGATTAAAGAGATCTATGCATTGATGAATTTAGTTAATTAAGTAATGAATTAACTATATCCCATCTCCAGGTAGATTGGATAAGCCGTCATTTTCTATACATTAAGTGACGCTAATCCATGATAATGATAGTTAGAATATGACTGTTAGATCCAATCCAACCCAATCAAACTACAGTTGAAAAAAACTAACGCCATATAAAACTGACATGAAATAATTGAATTAGAATCAAAGATTTTAACCTAATTATATATACAAATCAATACCAACCTGACACGATAATAAATAAGTTGACTTAGGATTTAACCTATTCTACTAAAATGTGATGAGTCTAATTGTGCTTAAAATGAAAGCAATAAATAAAAGCCATAGCTAAAAAGCATTACATCTCTCATAAGAGACACTGAAAGAGTACGGATGCTTTAGGCTAAGTGTTACCCTTTCCTCCTCACACTCAATTCTTGTCTATCCTCGAACGATCAGCATGGGGAGTACAATGTTCGTGTTGATTCGCGTTAACTTGTTAGAATCACCAATCATAGAGAAACTCCCAATAAACTTCCTTAAACGCCGTCCCATTGACTAGAAAACCATCATGATCATTTAAAAATTTTGGATTGTAGATTCACACAATACCAGTGGCTAAGACCTGCTTTACAACATAAGGTCTTATCCGACACGACTTCAGCTCTTTGGGGAATAAGTGCAATCTAGAATTATGGAGCAACACTTTTTCTCGGTTTTTTTTTAAGTTCTTATGTTGAATCATTTTAACATTCTTCTAACTCCATCTCAACACAACCATTAAAAATTTTTCTTTACATAACCTTTCCAAATTCATATCTAGAACACTTGCTCTAAAATGTTTAGGTCTAACAAAGAAGATGTTAGTGCTGATAATATTGGAAAAAGGCTGGAAGAAGAGAATGAAAGTGACGAAAAAGTCATGTGATATGTTATGCAATAATATTTACTTATTTCTAGATATTTTAAATTATTTATTTAATAAAAATAAAAAGCAAAAAATTATGATAGTATTTAATTAACTAGTACTATAATAAATAAAGTGTGGTGTAAATTTTAAAATGATACAAATATATATATATATAATAGAAAAGATCGGTGCATATTGATGTGATTGTGGGTTAAATGAAGGGTTTAATGATTTGGAAAAAATTAAGAGTGGAGTGGAATGCTATTGTGGCATAAAAATAAAAAATAAAAAATAAAAATAAAAATAAACGAAAAAGTAAATATAAATAAATAAGTAAAAGTGGGTGGAGGATTTAGTATCATTTTAGATGCTCCAAGTGTTAAATTCTCATCCATATGTGTCAAGTCAATTCATATGTGTGCTTAAGGGTTTGGATTTTAATTACTCAAATTTTGAATTTGAATAGTTGTTTGATATAATATAAATATAAATTTGTCTAATATATTGAATGTAATAAATCAATAGTGTTGTTAAATTAGAAAAATTAAAAATAAAATGGAAAAATTGTGGCAAAAGCTCGAACTTGATTTTAACAGTCTAAGTTGGGAAATTTCTAAGATATTATAAAGAAAAATAAAAGAACTAAATTACTAAAAAAAGTAAAATGGTGATCCCTAATAAATCTTCCAAAAAGTTTTCATATGATTAAAGATGTTGAATTTGTCCTAAGTTTGGGATATTTTGAAGTGGCGGATGAGCAGTTAAAATTAGTTTAATCAGGTCAACATGTCGTAGGAAACCATGAGCCTTTGATCTGATTTGTTGTACTAAATTGGTTTGAGGTCAAGGCCAATTTTTCGGGTTCTAACAACTCGCCCTTTTAGCAATTTCAAACAATCAAAACCCAATCGGTGCATGAGGGGAAAGAAGTGATGTTTGGATCGGAATTGCTTGAAATAGAGTATTTTCAGTTCTAGAGGCTTGTAGTAGTCATGATGATAACCACCATTGGCGTGTTTAAATAACAAACTTATCTTTTATTGTTTTTTTTTATTGAAAATAAAAATATTTACAAATACTCAGGACATACATGAAAAATCAAAAGATAGTCATCAGGTTACAAGCCACCTGGATCGTCCCTGTTACGAAAGGAATTAGAGATAAACAAAACAAATAAACAGAAAAATGTATGTTCCACTACAAAGGAAACATAAATTTAAAACTTAACCCAAGGCTTCACTTTGATACAAAATATTCATAAGACCATCTCCAACAGGGGATGATTTCCTCCAAATTTGCAAGGTGGGTTACAAATTCTTCCTCCAACCAACCCTGTAAAAATGTCATTTCACCCTATGGAAAATATTTACAAATAATATTATAAATAAAAAATAACATTAATTATGGAAAATGCATAACATTAGATAAGAAATAAACTTAAGAATACAATATTCGATAATCTCGCCTAAATTGTTTGGGCTATTATATCCAGAGAAAGTAATACGAAATAGCTTATTATTTAGTTGATGAAATTTATCCTAAATAGGCCACTCGTGCAAAATATTAGCAACCCAAGTGGCCCGAAGAAAAAATTATTTGAACAGAAACAAGAATCATGCAGGAAAAACTTGGAGCGCCCATTTGGAGTTCTACAAGGACGTTGGGCCAGAAAAATATTTTGCATGATATAATATCCGTATGCATCATCTTGCATAATATGATAATAAAGGAAGAACGTGATCTCTATGCCCCAATATCATAATATCAAGAAGCATCAATTCCAACGGTGGAAAAGACTACAGATCGAGAACACTATCATCAGTTTCTTAAACGATATGTTCGAATTAGAAGTAGAGAAGCTCATTTTGAATTACGCGACGCTTTACTTGAACATATTTGAGAAGTGTATAGTAACTCTACCGATTAGTTATGTTGTACTAATTATGTTTAATCAAATAATATTTTTTTTTTATTTATATTCTATATAAATATTTTAATAATATTAAATTTTAATGTGTTTAATTTAAAACTATATATTATTTTTATAATCAAACAATAAAAATAATAAATATATTTTACCGGTATAATATTTAAATTAATAAAAATATTATTATAAGTTAAATGTGTAAAAAAGTAAAATATTTTGTGTTATTTCCAAATTTTAAAAATTATATAAATAGAATATATAAAGAATAGAGGGGACGGTTGGAGATGAATTAGCATAGGTGCAAAAATAGAGAAATGTACTGTAATTTCTGCAAAAGTAAAATAATAGGTTGAAGATGGCCTAAAAGCAAAAGCCATTGTCTTCTGTGGATAATTTTATCCACAGAAATTTGAGGTCGAGCGAGAAAATTTCCACGTCGCTTTTGTTCCTCGCTTTCCAAATATGATAAACCGTGGCTGCAAAGCCAAAGTGTTGAAGATCGGATCACAAGAAGATTTAAAGTTGATCCATTAGGCTGCCAATTCCAGGGAGTCCAGTCCAATCGGGGCTTGATCCAAGAGCTGATTTCCAACCAGACGCGCTGCGAGAAAGAGCAGCTGAAGAAAAGATGCTGCGACGTTTCCGGTTGGTGCTTACAAAGAAAACAGTGCGGGTCAATGTCGAGAAAGTTCAAGCAATCTTTGGTTGTCAAGTTTCCCAAGGCAGCCATCCATGTGTCACGACCCGAGTCCGTGACCGGAAATGACCGAGCGAAGGAGCCAAAACCCGGAGGCTAGTCCGGAACCTTGTAAATAAAACTAGAACTTGTATGGAGTAGTTGGGGGTTGGTGGATGGTTGGTAGAAGATGGTTGGTGGGGGTTGGTGGAAGATGGTAGGTGGGGGTTGGTAGAAGGTTGGTGGAAGAGGGTAGGTGGGGGTTGGTAGATGGTAGTTGGGAGATATGGACTTGTATAAATAGGTGATTATACTCATTTGTAAATCATCAAGTTGAGAGCAATAACATCTACTTTCCCTTACTACTTCCTCTCTCTACGATTATCGAGTGTTCTTGATCGTGTTCTTGAGTGTTCTTAGAAGTGTCCGAAGAAAGGCTGTACTAGCAACCTCTAAGTGTCGGGAAGTTGCTAGGCCGCACGGAAGGTGTTCGAGGAACAACCAGGCGGTCCGTGACAAGTGGTATCAGAGCTTCGTTCGAACCGAAGTCAGTGAGGGATGGCGAGTGACGGGTCCAACTTGACGAATCTGAACGAGGGTAACAACGAGGGTGTCAATGAAGGGAAGCACCATCGAAAGTGCAAACGCTGCCCTTCTGTGGATACCATAAGTGCTTTTGAGGCGAAGATGGAGCGTATGGAAGAATTCCTCGGAGGGAATTCCGAAAGGATCGACGAGGTCGATCAACGTCTCGACGAGGTCGAGAAGGAGATGCGTGAAGATTTGACGAAGTCTCTCGAGGAGGGACTAAAACAATGTCGCGATGGCACGAAAGAAGTGACGAGGTCACTTGATGCCGAGATGGCCAAGCTCAAGGAGGAGGTGGCAGCGTGTCGCCTCGAGTTGGCCCGACGAGAGAAGGCGGCTATGGTGGAGCCGTCCGTGATGCAAGAGGAGCTTGCAACACTTAGAGCGGCAATTGCGGAATTGCAAGCTCGTGGCCCGACCGGAGGAGTAGCGGTAGCACCTAGAGTGGAGGTGCCACGCCCGGAGTACTACTCGGGAGTTCGGAGAGGTCGGGTAATTGATACATTTATTTTCGATGTGGAGCGTTACTTTAATGCCGTAGGGGTCATGGGAGATGCGGCCAAGGTACACACAGGGTCGTGTTTCTTGAAAGACTCGGCACTCATTTGGTGGAGGCGTAGAAGTGAACTTGCTCAAGATGGCGAGGCCATCACAACATGGGCAATGTTTAAGTCTGAACTCAAGGCGGAGTTCGAACCAATAAGGGCCGAGACGGAGGCAAGGGCCAAGATACGATGGTTGGTACATCGAGAGGGGCATTTGAAGGAATACATTGACGAGTATGCCAACTTGCTACTTGAAATTCCATCAATGACGCGGGAAGAAGCATTATTTGGGTTTACCGAAGGATTAAAGCCGTGGGCAAAAGAGCGGGTAGTAGATAAGTGCCCGGAAACTGTGAACGAGGCAATGAAGTATGCTTCACGGATGATTGAATTCCAACGGAGGGAACCGTACAAGAGGGACGATGGGAGGAGGATGATCTCGGACAAAAGTGGGGGAGATGCGCCAAGATTTGCCCCACGACCACCCCGACCCGGAGGCGACCGCTATGCATCTAAGACTGCGACGAGGGATTTTTCTAAGCCAGGACCAAGGTACGAGGGGTGTTATGTTTGTCATTCAAAAGAACATTTTGTGAGAAATTGTCCGAACCGATCGAGTGTTGCCGCGGTGACCGAGGACACTAACCCAACGGAAGAACGGGTGGCATGCATGAAAGCAGAAGGTGATGGCGAAAAGCATCGAGGACGGATGTACGTGAATGTCGAGATTAATGGACGCTCGTACTTGTGTCTACTCGACCCAGGGGCGGATGCGAATTACATGAGCAAAGAAATAGCTCATGAGTTGGGTTTGCAATGGGTGTCATCGGAGGGTCGATTCAAGGGAGTGAATAGCGCATGGACTCCTTTGACGGGGGTGGCAAAGAATGTACCAATCCGAGTTGGAGATTGGGAAGGTATGGTTAATTTTAATGTAGCACCTATTGATGACTATTGCGTGTTCTTTGGCATGAGGTTCATTGAGCAAACCAAGTTAGCAATGATACCGCACGAGGACAAATACACCATCATGGAGGGAAGTGTGCCATGTGACATAACGGTGTTCCGAGAGAAGGAGTTGACACCAAAGCAACTCGAAAGGGGATTAAGGAAAGGAGATCCGACGTTTGCAGCTATCCTTAGCGATGAGGACCTCCCGGGTGACGAGGTTAAAGAGACCATGATTCCCCCTAAAGAGTTGGAGGGTGTCCTCAAGGAATTTGAGGATACCATGCCGGAAGAGTTACCGAAGGGATTACCTCCACGAAGGGCGGTCGACCATGCCATCGACTTGGTGGAAGATGCAAAACCAGTTTCCCGACCACCATATAGAATGTCACCCGACGAATTGACGGAATTGAGGAAACAATTGGGAGAACTATTGGAAGCGAGGTTCATAGTCCCGTCGAAAAGCCCCTTCGGTGCGCCAGTACTCTTCCAACGGAAGAAAGATGGGAGTCTCCGTATGTGCAATGATCACCGGGCGTTGAACAAATTAACGGTGAAAAACAAGTACCCGGTGCCACTCGTTGCCGACTTGTTCGATCGATTGCAACCGGCCAAGGTGCTATCAAAACTTGACCTTCGAAAGGGTTACTATCAAGTCCGTATCCGGGAAGGCGACGAGTCAAAGACGGCAATCACAACAAGGTACGGATCATACGAGTTTAAAGTAATGCCTTTTGGACTGACGAATGCCCCGGCAACATTTTGTACGTTGATGCAAGAAGTACTACGAGACTTCCTGGATGACTTTGTGGTGGTGTACTTGGACGACATCGTTATTTATAGTCGAGATATGACGGATCATGTCAAACACTTGCGGAGTGTGTTCCAAGCTTTACGGGAGAATCAACTTTATGTTCGGAGGGATAAATGCGAATTTGGGATGAACGAGGTCGGATTCTTGGGGCACATCGTGGGAAATGGGAGGATTCGGATGGAGCCGGGAAAGATCAAGGCAGTCGTTGAGTGGGAAGCACCCAAGTCACCTACGGAGGTACGATCTTTCCTCGGATTAACAAATTATTATAGGCGATTTGTAAAGGGCTATTCGGGGATAGCGGTGCCCTTGACAAATATGTTGCGGAAGGAGCAAAAGTGGGAATGGACGCTAGAATGCCAAATGGCATTTGACTCATTGAAGGAGGCAATGACGAGAGAGCCGGTACTTGCACTCCCGGACTTCACCAAACCATTCGAGGTAATGACAGATGCCTCGGACCTTGCCGTGGGAGGGGTGTTAATGCAAGGAGGACACCCGGTGGCATACGAAAGCCACAAATTGTCAGACGTGGAAAGGCGATGGCCAACACATGAGAAAGAGATGCTCGCGGTCGTGCATTGCTTACGAGTTTGGGAACACTATCTCAAGGCGGGTGTTCCCTTTTTGATTGTGACGGACAATCGGGCGGTAAGCTACTTCCAATCTCAAAAGAAACTAACAGGCAAACAAGCAAGGTGGCTCGATTTTCTTGCAGAGTTCAAATTTGAGATCGAGTACCGACCCGGGAAGACTAACGTGGTGGCAGACGCGTTGAGTCGGAAGGTGGCAGCCATACATTCGGTGGAAGGCGACATTGTGGATCGGATACGTGAAGGACTCGTGCATGACGAATTTGCACATGCCGTATTCGAGTTGGTTGAGGAGGGGAAGACGACAAAATATTCATTGGAAGACGGGTTAGTCGTGACGAAAGGGTACCGGATGTATGTACCAGATACAGAGAGCTTAAGGCGAGACATTCTACGAGAGTGTCATGACACCAAGTATGCGGGACATCCGGGCATACAACGAACCTTGGCCTTGCTACGGGAGCGGTACTATTGGCCCGGAATGAAGGGAAATGTAGAAGAATATGTCCGAACATGTCTTGTGTGCCAACAAGACAAAGTCGAAAATCATCCACCGGCGGGGTTGCTTCAACCCTTGCCAATTCCGGGACGAATGTGGGAGAGTGTGTCCATGGACTACATCATCGGCTTGCCAAAATCCAATGGATGCACGAGCATCTTTGTAGTGGTTGATCGTCTCTCGAAATATGCCGAGTTCATCCCGGCACCGAAGGAGTGTACAGCGGAGGCGACAGCAAAACTCTTTATGGAGCACGTTGTTAAATATTGGGGGTTACCAACGAGCATTGTAAGTGATCGGGATTCGAGATTTACTGGGCGATTTTGGACGGAGTTATTCCGTCTGTTGGGGTCGGAATTGAAAATGTCCACGACTATGCACCCACAAACAGACGGCCAAACGGAGCGAGTCAATCAAGTTTTAGAGGTGTACTTACGACATTATGTGACGGTAAACCAACTTGATTGGGCTAAATTACTCGATGTGGCGCAGTTTTGTTTTAATTTGCAGAAAAATGAGAGTACTGGGAAGAGCCCGTTCGAGATTGTACTTGGTTTCCAACCAACAACTCCGAAAGATTTGATGGGGACCTATAAAGGACCGAGTCCGCCGGCGTTCCACTTTGCCAGGGGTTGGCAAGATCGGGCGGAAGCAGCAAGGCTATACTTGGAGAAGTCCCAGAGACGGATGAAAAAGTGGGCAGACCGGAAGCGGATATTCCGAGAATTCAAAGAGGGAGACTTAGTGTTGGTAAAACTTTACCAACATGGGCGTATACGAGGCGTGCACAAAGGGTTGATGAGGCGATACGAAGGCCCGTTCCCGATCGTGAAGAAAGTGGGCGAAGTGGCGTACAAGGTGGAGCTACCCGAGGGCTTGTCCCAACTTCACCCGGTATTCCATGTTAGCATTCTCAAGCCTTACCACATGGATAATCAAGACCCGAGTCGGAATATATCAAAAAGAGCACCCCCCGGAATGCGGACGACGTATGACAAAGTAGCCGAGGAGATATTGGCGGATCGACTAGTGCACCACAAGAACCGCCCGCCTTCGACGGAGTACTTGGTGAGATGGCGAGACTTACCCGAGGTGGAGACGAGTTGGGAGCCGACGGAGAAACTTTGGCAATTTGAAGACTTGGTGCGGGAGTACGAGGCATTGAGGACAATGCCTTCATCAAGTGGGGGAGAATGTCACGACCCGAGTCCGTGACCGGAAATGACCGAGCGAAGGAGCCAAAACCCGGAGGCTAGTCCGGAACCTTGTAAATAAAACTAGAACTTGTATGGAGTAGTTGGGGGTTGGTGGATGGTTGGTAGAAGATGGTTGGTGGGGGTTGGTGGAAGATGGTAGGTGGGGGTTGGTAGAAGGTTGGTGGAAGAGGGTAGGTGGGGGTTGGTAGATGGTAGTTGGGAGATATGGACTTGTATAAATAGGTGATTATACTCATTTGTAAATCATCAAGTTGAGAGCAATAACATCTACTTTCCCTTACTACTTCCTCTCTCTACGATTATCGAGTGTTCTTGATCGTGTTCTTGAGTGTTCTTAGAAGTGTCCGAAGAAAGGCTGTACTAGCAACCTCTAAGTGTCGGGAAGTTGCTAGGCCGCACGGAAGGTGTTCGAGGAACAACCAGGCGGTCCGTGACAACCATGGATGATTGAATGTTTGGGGAGAATCGGAGGGTGCCAAGTAGGCCAAAAGAAGGCCTAGCCGCTGCCCTAGGTCCTGAAGGAATTATAAACTGCTGTGATGTTCGATTTACCTTGCCCGAACCAGCTAAAGAGCATGGATCTCGTCTGATCTACATTCCCGAAAATGGACAACAGCCTGTCCTTAATTCTGAAAATCGAATTTAAAAAGAAAGAGTACTGATGTGAGACGCAACTTTCCCATAAATCGCTAACCCAAAAATATCGATAATGCATCCATTTAACCCATAGAGATTCTTTGTCCAATATGAGAACCCAAATGTATTTAGCAAGGAGCGCTAAGTTCCACCTCCTTCTTTCCGTTTACAAAGAGAAGACCAAACCACGGGGGTGGACTTGTTTTGCCACAAGAAAGTCCGGCAAAGTTTCGTGATGTGAAGAATAACCGTGGGAGGCATCGGAAAGATAGACAGCAAAAAACAATAAGTTGCTTGGATAGCCGAACGAATCAATTCCACTCTTCCAGGATAGGAAATATTGCAACAACCCCACCTTAATTCGAATGTGCTTGGAGATGGTCGTGATCAAGCCGTTGAACAAAGGAACTCTTTGTTTGAGGGTTTGGATTTTGAGTTGGGATTTGAATAGTAAAAATTTTGAATTTAAATAGTTGTATGATTTAATATAAATAGGTGTTGATGTGATGTTTTAAATGTAAAATTGATTTTTAGTATAATATAAAAAATGAAAAATAGGTGTTTGATTTGATATTTTTGGGGGAAAAAAATTGGATGAATAGTGTATATTAAATCCAATCCCTGAAACAAACACACCCTCAGTTTACCGGGGCAAGTTTGTACACCGAGGTACTTGATTGGGAAGGAACCACGAGGAAAACCTGTGAGAGAGACAATAGCTTCCGTCTCATCGATTGATGTCCCCTTATAAAGATATTAGACTTTCTGGGGTTGATTGTCAATCTCGAAAAATTCCAAAATGCTCAAGCGAATCCAAAATAATTCCCACCGAATGCTCGTCGCCATGGGAAAGAAGAATGATGTCATCGGAAAAAGCCATGTGGGTAATTCTAAGCTCCGCACATCCCGGGGTGAAAGTTCAGCTCCTTTCAATCACTTTGCATTTTAAGAAACAGAGACAAGTATTTCATACAAATGATAAAAAAACAGACGGAGGCCTTTTTTCTACGGGAGAATCCATAAGTGCCACCATTGATCACCAAGAATAGGAAACCATGGTAACACATTCCATAGTTAAATCAATGAGTTTCCTTGGAAAATTGAGGATGAGGAGGAAGACTTTTCTAACAAAATCCCATGACACCGAATCGAAAGCTTTGCAAAGATCCAATGGTAAACTTATCTTTGAAATTTCCTTTTGCACACTCAAGTTTTCTTTAAGCTCTTAAATCACGTCTTGTGAAACCGTTTCCGTTAGAAACCTTGTTCTTCGAAGCTTTTTCGGCGTGTGTGCCATCTACATCTTTGATCTTCAATGGCATTAATGAGTTTTCACTGGCCATCCCTTTCGACGGTTCTATGGCTGTTCCACATCTCGTGGCTTCCAGGCGTTGCACGCCAACAGTGCAACCCTTCTTTGCAACGGCGAGTGAAGCAGAGGGGGATGAGGCTTTGTTTGAGGAGGTGCAACCTGGAGATTAATGCTCCTCTCTTTGATGATGGTCGCCTAGGGGATGGGATCAAGATAGTTCCTGCCATAGTACCCAATTACAAGGCCTGGTATGACTAAATGGTTGGTCGATCTGGAGAACTAAGGGAAAAACAAGGCATTGTACAAACCATTCTATATTCAGCCTACTCTTTCCATATTCAGGAGGGGATCTGAACATCGATGGCCGCTTCTAGGATGCCCAAAATAATGTCTATGCGTTTCTGAATGGACCATTAGGCCTCACCTTGTTGAATGTGGGGATAATAGCGAATCTCCCTGTCGTGAGTGAGGACCGCAAGGGCAAAACTAGCAGGGCAGCCACCCCAAGATCACACAAGTCGATCCCTGCTCACCAAGGTCACGGCCTAAACGAAGTATGTGAAGAACCATATGGGATCGGGCAAAGAGATTTCAAAATCGGAGCATGTAGCCTTCTTATTTTTTTGGCTCAATAGGCACATTATTTTCCCTTCATCCAAATGCATTTCATATTCTTTCATATAGCCATCCATATAGCTCTAGGAAACATTTTGTCTCTTAGGATCCTTTTTTTTTGGCCAATTTGTACGAGAATCTCTCGAAAATAAGTGAAAAGCTCATTGAACAAACCAGATCGGACATTGTGTCCTCTAGCCCATTATGCTTTTTAGAATTTGGATTCCGTTTATACTTTCCTTCCTTTTTTATGATACTCCTCATTTCGTGGGGACTAAATTGAGATGTTGGATCCTCTTTTACTTTGCCCTTGTATAGGAAAAACCAAAATTGACTTGTAGCCAACATAGTTAGGTCCATCCTAGAGTACCTGTAGGAAGATTAAAAGTACTATTCATATCGGCTTTTGATAGGATATGGCGATAAGCCTTGTGGATGGCAGCTTCTTCACTTTTTCCTAATGCTATCCCCGATCCTTTGACTTATCCCACTTTTACCTTTTCATGGGATTCGGTCTTAAAACATCAGTCCTTGTTCCCCAATAAAAAAAATTTCAAAAAGAAACCTATTTTTTACTTGGGTACTTTATCAATCTTAGCTTCTTACTTGATAACTCGGTTGCTCTCAGGTCATTTTCTGAATTTTGTCTCACCAGTCTCATGTGTTTAGTCCTTCTTCCTTCAATCAATGCACGCACCAATGTTTTTTCTATTTCGGTGTAAGTTAATGTTTTAGTAGCCTAATTAGAAAATAACTCCTATATTTCTTTCCATCAAATGTCTCATTGTATCCCCGATTTTAGCCAATGGTGGTTGATGATACGGCCCAGCTGTGTATAATTATACCCAAAATATTTTCTTTATCCACAAAGTTCAACAGAACTAATGAATTCAGAATATGATTAAGGAAAAGAAAATGAAGAAGAAAATATAGTACAAATAATATGAATTAACATGGATGATAACCAACCAAAATAATAAGTTTCGGACCTAAAATCAAAACCATAGGCTAAAACACAAATAATAGGTTGAATTCACTACAAAGGATTAGAAGCCACGAATCGATGGAATCACTCTAAAGACCCAATTTGAAATATCTAAGTGAAAGAAAATCATATCCTAGCACTAGCAAATATTGAGAGAGAACAATATAGAAATTCTATTCAAGATTCACTCTACATATTATAATAATATTAAAGACCTTTTACAAAGACAATTGAAAAGAAATAAAAGGAAATATCCAATAAAAGAAAACAAAGAAAAAGGAAACTCTAAACAAGGAAATACCTACACAAGGAAACAAATGACAAGGAAATTCTAAACGTAGAATAAGGAAACCTACAATAAAATGTAATATATAATAAGGTAACTTTGAGATTTTTCTATAATTATTTGTTCTCTTAGTCAGGTAACTTGTGATCCTGATCTAGGGATGATTAGACTGGGTGGCCTTTAACTCAGATACAAAAAAAATTGTAATGTCTAACAAGTCCATATTCAACAATTTTTTTTTAGCTTGGATGGCCACATCATTTCCGTCTTCTTAAAAAGTACTTTTTTTTTCTCTCGAACACATTATTCATCGACTCTAGAGCTCACAAAAGACCCAATTTTCCCAAAGACAATTGAAGAAAAAAAAAATCTAAAACAAAGTAGAGAAAGAAAATATTGTGGAGAACGAGATGGTTGATAAATACCACAAATTCTTTTTTCTGTAACAAAAATCGACTAAGGATGACTCAAGTTGATAGAAAACTTGAGTGCAAGGCTCTGATACCAGATGACACGGACCGACCATGTATAATTATACCCATACTATTTTTTTTATCCTTAAAGTTCAATATAACCAATGGAATTGGAATATGGATTAAAGAAGAGAGAATGAAGAAGAGAAGAGAGTGCAAATAATGTGAATTAACATGAATGATAACCAACCACGAGAATAAGTCTTAGGCTTGAAATCAAAACCATAGCCTAGAACACCAACAATAGACTAAATCCCATTGCAAAGGATTGAAAACCACAAGTCGATGAAATCACTCCAAAAATCTGATTTGGAATATTTAAGTGGAAGGAAATCACATCTAGACAAATATCGAGACAGAATAATAAAAAGATTTTATTGAAGATTCACTCTACTCTATTATAATAATATTAAAGGTCTTTATAGAGGCAATTGATAAAAAATATTAGAAAATATCCAATAGAATGAAACAAAGAAAAAGGAACTCAGGAAATACCTACACAAGGAAACAACTAACAAGGAAACTTAAAACGTGGAATAAAGAAACCTATGATTTTTTTTCTTGTACAATAAATATATTTTTTTGTATATACAATCACTGATTTATGTATTAATCAGACATATTTTTTTCAAGATTGTTCAAGTAGGCATTTTCTTTTAAAAGATTTGAGTTAAACTTCAAATCCCAAAATTTAAATTGGCAAGGGTTTTAATAGCCTAAACTGAAATGAATCTTCAAGAAACAGAAGTGGAAACAAAAATGAAAAAAAAAGAAAGAAGAAGAAAAAGGAAGAATAGTAGGAGAGCAGAGAAGAAGAAATAAAGAGAAAGGGGAAGAATATATATATGTATATTTATGTATAAAAAAAAGAATAAACAGAGATAGAAAAAAAATAGAGAAAAAAAAAGAAGAAGAAAGAGGAAGAAAACAGGTGAGAGTGCATATGTATGTCTATGTAATGTGTGTGTGGGTTTATGTATGTATTTATGTATGTATGTATAATGAGAAAAATAATGGTCAAAGATAGAATAAAGTAATAAATATAGGGGTATAATGGTCCAAAAAAGTAAAAAATTAACACCGTTAGTTCAATTTTGAAGGGAGGGGCGAGTGTGCAATATTTTGGAAACTACGAGTCGGTTTTATGCAATTTTAAAATCAGATGAGGTTTTCAGCGAATTCGAAAAACTATAGGGAGACATTTTGCTATTTTGCCCAAAAAAATGATTAAATTAAAAAAAAAATCAAAATCGAAATAATTGATGGACATTTGACAAAATTCAAGAAGTCATCTGCTACACTAAAAAAATTATATGTTAAATAAATTTAATAATTTTTTTATATTAAATAGACAAAACCAAATTTTTGTTAAAAAATTATGATGATATATTAAATAAGCATGTTTATATTCTTAATAAATAAATTTCTAACCAATAATATTTATATAGTTATAATATAAAAAGAAAGTCTTTAATAACTAGAAAGTCACCGGGTAGCATCCTCCCAATAACTGCATATTGATGTAGTAGTACTTAACTTACGACTTGCAGAGTAATTCGATAACTAGCGGTGTGTGGAGAATAATTATAATATAATTATTTTTTTTAAAAAAAAAATATATAAAGTTACGGAATTGTTGCAACTTTCATAGATTTAAAAATCACGAAGTGTAATGATATTATTTTTGTAACTTATTGTCACGGAAATGTCACAATTTTACAAAAGTTACGGAACTAATGGTGTGTGGGGTTGTATTGAGCAATAATTATAGTATAAGCATTTTGTTTTCAAGAATATCAAGTCACAGATGTATTGCAACTTTCGTAGATTTAAAGTCACAAAGTGTAATGATATTATTTTTATAAGTTATTGCCACGGAAATGTCACAATTTTACAAAAGTCACGGAATTTTATTGCGGATATAAAGTCATGAACATGTTATGGTATTATCCTGTAATTTATTGTCACAAAAATATCACAAATTTAAAAAAAGTCGCATTTCACGGAAATGGTTGCATATATTTTTCTGTAACTTTTCAGTAGTCACCAATTTGTACTAAACTCGCAACTTTTTTACCGCAACTTTAGTTCAATTTTTTTGTAGTGATTTTGTAAATAAAAAAAAATGTATAATACAAGTAAAAATATGTATATATTTATTTATTTATAATTAATTTAAACTAGTTTTATAAATTAAAATATGAAGAAATAGATAAAAATATTTTTTTATTAAAAATAAATAAATAAAAATTTTTGGTAGTCTATGTGTAGGATGTTAAAATTTAATTAAATTAATTTATATTTGTTAATTATATTTAAAATGAATAATTTTAAAATATTATAAAGACTGATTAAAAAAAAATTAGATCATCTCATGGACAAAAATAATATTAAATAATAATTTATAGATATCTTGCTTATAAAAACTTTTTTGTCCATTATTTAAATTTGATGTTATAATATTGATATAAATAAATATAACTTAATAATATTTATAAGGTCCAGTAAAGTTCACATTTAATTAAAAAATAAAATATACTGGCTTATATTTGAACATACGAAAAATAAATAAAATATGTTCCATCTGTTTTTATTCAAGGTATTAATTTTATTATTTTTTTTACACGTTTCATTAAAAAATATCAATTTTCAATTATAGTACAAATAATTATATCTAAATACTAAAGTATTCCTAATTTTTACAAAAATGTCAATTTTCTTTTTTTTTTTTTTTGTATTTTCAAAGTTAAAAGTATCAAAATTATCTTAAATAATTTTACTTACAAATAAATATTACTCATTCCGTCGTACAATTTTGTCATTATTTGATCAGACACAAATTTTAATAAAAGTGGGTAATAATTGTTAATTTTTTTTTATAGTAAAAAAATAAAAAAATATAATAATTTTTTTAATAAAAAACGAGAATATTTTTTTTACGAAAACTCAAAAAAGAAAAATAAGCATAAATTTTTATGATGAAGGGACTATTATTTATACCCTCCGTCCCACTTTTTATGTCCGGTTTACCGTAGATACAAATATTTAAGTGAAATATAATTAGTAAATAAATAAAAATATATTAATAAAAATAATTATTATATAATAAAACTAATTATAGATTAAAATTAAGATAACTAAATAG
Organism: Andrographis paniculata; assembly: GCF_009805555.1. Lineage (NCBI taxonomy): Eukaryota > Viridiplantae > Streptophyta > Magnoliopsida > Lamiales > Acanthaceae > Andrographis > Andrographis paniculata. The sequence goes on along the minus strand of NW_026137391.1, from coordinate 4,006,578 downwards.
TATAATTAAGATAAAAAATTATAAATTATAAAGTTTAAAATGTGTAATTATATATTTTTCTTAAAAAAATACAAATAACACAGAAATGACATAACTAAAAACACTGGACGAAAAAAATGAGACGGAGAGAATTTTAATCTATTATATATATATCTAAAAAAGTATACTAAATTAAACCGAGGGAGTATATATTTTGAGGTAATTAATGGAAATTTTATTATTTTTTAATTAAGATGCAAACAATAATATATGTACATACTACAAGGTTACTTAATTGGTCCCGAAAGTCTGTTTCTTGTGCTCGGTTTTGGAGAAAAACAAGTATATATACAATAAAATTTTTTATAATACAAATAAATAAAAATTTAAATATATATGTTGGGTATAATATAAATTCATAATTAAATCATATAATATAAATTTATCAATTAAATTTAATATATATTTATATTATTTTATTCGTTATCCATCAAATCAATACATATCAAAACTCCGCAAACCTCAACCAAACCCAAACTTAAAAGAAACAACAAAATCCAAACCCATCTCAAAATTCAAATAAAAATCAAACTCAAACTCAACTTTCCCCAAACTCCTCCAAATAAACGCACCCTAAATCCAAACCTTACAAATAAACACATCCTTGTATTTTGATTAAATATATAATTAATTAATAATGAATTAGTATTAATTTTAATAATATCTCATTTATAACTAACTTATAGATCAATTATTATTATTTTTTATATTATTTGGCATTATTTTGTAGAATAAAATTTTGTACAAATTATGAAAATATTACAAAATTATAATTTTTTAATATTAATTTGTTTAATAAAAGGAAAAGTTGGATTAAAATCCCTGCAAATACACTTGCAATTCAGTTCCTATTAAAAATTAGTTAGTCTGCAGTCTCTACTTTATGAATTAGATTTGTTATAGCTCCCCAATGTGTATATTTTCCTCAATCACTGTTGTATACGCAACATGTACTCGAAATAGGTTGATCAATACTTCAAATGTTTAATATATACCTATATTACTTTCCATTCTACCCCTATTGTAACCTTATATACTTCTAGTTAGAAATTGCGTACCTTTTCTTTTGGTGAATTAAAAAAATAATAATTAATTCACGATTTAATAGGGGTAAATGCAGGAAACATCTCATAACTCCCCCCCTCCCCCACACTGATTTTAAACCCTTTTTCTTAATCTCTAGGCAAACCGATGCTCTCGAACCTCCAGAAATCAAGTAACAACCGATTCGGTGCAAAAATGTGAAGAAAGCAGCTGACTGCTCCCATTCCCAAGACAAGCTCGAAGAAGTAAGTGCTAGGTTGGACCTTTTTCAAGTTTTGATTTGTTGACCTTGATATTATACCGTAGTTTGTTCGATTATTTGAGGTGTAAGTCTTGGTCCCGTGTTTGTATGCATTGGTTTAGTGTTGAGAAGCCCTAAGTGATCGGTGTAGTTTTATTTGTTAATCGGATTTGAAATCATTCATATATTTGCCCAGATACACCGAGTTGGGTGTTTTATTTTGGCACCAATTTTGGATTATTTTATTTATTTATTTTCTGATTTTTGTTAATTTTGTTGATGTACATTTTGTTTAGTTACCCAAAGTTGCATATTTTAGTTTATTTGTTTAATTGTTCGGGTAATATGAACTGGTGGTATTTATTTACAAACCGGGTAAAGAATACAAATAGGTTATCATCCGATTTGCAGTACCATGTTTTCATAACGAGGTGGAGAAAATGAAGAAACACACATTAGATGAACATATTAGAGCCATCAAAATGACTCAATTCGGCCATTTTCTGGACTGCTGAAAGATGAGGTTATAGTAGTACCGTCTGCTTGCCTTGATTAATAACTTTAGCCCGGAGCCCACGTCATTCAACATCGGAGCTGATATTATGGAAACAACATGATATAATATTTACCATTTGTTCCCACATGTTAGCATCACCAGATAGCTCAGTCCATTACCAACATGCTTGCAGAATACATATATATACCTGTAATATTAACGTATATAACTTCATAATAGCAATGTAGTTGTGTGGCATGCGGAAATTTGGTGTTTAGTTGTGCTATATAGATAATGGTTGTACTTAGCAACAACAACGGGTTTTAATTAACTATTAGAACTCCAAATGATTACCCAATAATAGAATTCAAATACCGTGGAAATAACAGGATATTATATGTGTCATTTGTTCTTACAGAGCTGCATCATCAAATACTTCAGTACATTAGTAATATACCTGCATAATACATTTACAAACCTCTACTATTTCATTATATACTTGTGTAATAGAGTTACATACCACTTGCTACAGTAAAATATGCCAACGGATCCAACCGGTTATATCCTATTGACGCATAAAGTAATTATATTACACCCATTGAATAATGTTACATGCTTTGTAATCACACTATTGAAAAATATGGCATAAGCTGCTGAATGTAAATGTATCATGCCCAAACCTTTCCACCAAGTATCTATGCCCTGGTAACTTGTGTTTTGGAAACCAACTGTTTTTTGTTTGAAAAACATTCAATTATTGTCGGTAATCAGGGATGAATGTATCATTATAGTATTCCCGTGAATCCTAGAACTCTATGTAAAGATAAACAATACATATTTACTATGGATGACTGAACAAGTCATAAAGGACTTAGTTAAACTATGTTGGTTGTTACTTGTACATGCTTTATTGCCTTGCCATTGAAAAGTGTGGGCATGTGCTGTCGAATGTAAACATACTATGCCCAAATTTTTCCATCGGGGCTGGGAGAAGAAGTACTCACACCGAGTTCGTAAATTGGCCCCTGCATAAGAGGATCAACTGCAATTAAGCACATTCACGGATACCTGCTACTATACAGATAATACCTAAGAAACCATTATTTATACCTTAAATGTTGATATTTGTACTCGGAGCACATACTAACATACTTGCATCAAATACTGATATGCCCTAGCGCAGATCTTACGTACCAATAATGTTGGTAACACATGCTTCAATATCGGGTATATATACCCTGGTAACCTGTGCTTAGGTAACCGACCATTTTCGGTTCAAAATTTCACTTATTGTTGGTAATCAGGGATGAATTCATTGTGATAGTATTTCCATAACACTCTGAATTATATAAAGAGATGAACAACATATTTACTATAGATGGCTAAACAAGTAAAAAATGACTTAATTATATTGTATGATATATGTAGAATTATACTCTAACCTCCACTTGTAGATGGCTAAACAAGTTATAAATGACTAAGTTAAATTATATTAGTTGTTAGAATACATGATTTCTGTCACGAATTGAAAATCCTTAGACTTATTACATAGTAATCTACATCGTAGCACACACAACAACATTCAAGTGAAAACGGTAGTTGTAATCTACTATAAGGACTTCAAGTTTTTTTGCGTAATAGGACAAACACATCTTGTCTAAAATATTTTGACCCATGACATAATAATCCAAACTACTGCACACTTATAAACTCAATATCAATTAGACAGAAACATTTCAAAGAAGTATAACTTGGTTGAGCTGGTAAGTACTTCAACATGGCTCCGATGTACCCCCTATTGATTTTAACGTACCAATTCTTATCAAATTATGTACCCGGGCTCTGCTTTCATGTAAATAAAAAATATAACATTATGACATAGGTGGGTAATTGCATACCTGCATACTTTAAATGAATGCTCGTTTCAATGTACTTAATGACATAAAGTGAGCTCGATAGATTTCGATTAGAACAAGAATTCATAACCCTTTTAGTATGGGTCTAACAATTGCAAAACAGTATACTACTTACTTTTTGCCATTTAGAAAATTAATTAACATCAATTTACTATAATTTTTAAATGGATAATACGCTACAGACCCATGTGTTTCGTGACACCAACTATATATTCTTCAAAATAAACAAAATACTGACCCACAATTTGTGTACCTGCGTTACATTTTAAGAAATATCTATCTTCAACGAGTCATATATGAAAAATCATCATCACATACCCGTAATTCTCATTCATCTACCACATTACATCGAATTTTAAAAATAGCATCAATGCAACACTCTTATTGTTGTATATTTATATACAATATTACATTATGTCTAGCACATCAAAAATAATTATAATGAAAGGATTGATGAACATCCTATAAAAATATAAAGTTACACCTCTACAACAATCGCGCCTAGCTATAACCAATTTTCAGCGGGGCTAATAGAGAAAATCACTGATCTGGTAATTGTCTTCTCCATCAGGGGATTGACTGAAAGCGAACACGCTCAAGGATATCTGCTACTACACAGATAATACCTAAGCAACCATCATTTATATCTTTAATGTCGGTGTTTGTACTCAAAGCACCTACTTATATACCTACATCAAATACCGACATACCCTAACGCAGATCTTACAAACTTATAATAATAGTGTCATATGCTTCTATAAAGTGTACATATGCCCTGGTAACCTATGCTTGGGAAACCGACCATTTTCGATTCAAAATATTCACTTGTTGTCAATAACCATAGATGAATTCATCATGATAGTGTTACCGAGATAATCATATATATATTACAATGACAGAGCTTATCTACAATGTTACAATTACGAATCATATATTCATAGCAAAATAAGGTCTTGCTTGGCCAATGATGATCAACTAACAATTGAAAAAAGCAAATGTCTATAAATAAAACAAAAATAAAGGCATGGATTTATGTGTGCAATCAAAACTTACACCAATTGTGTCGTCTTTTAGTAACAACATCTCTTACATTGTATAAAACATACAACATACCCAGTACATCTTCTGAATGTTCATATTTCCAAATGAGCAGTACTGCTATAATCAGAGGCATGAGGACCTATACTACATAGAACAACACTCTCCAATTCAGCCAATAACTCAAGCTAGTAAGATCTTTTATTTGTGAGCAACTGCATTCTGTTACGAATATTGCACTTTAATTCTAAATCTAATCATTAAAAATTATGGCTAAAAATAAAAGGAAAGAGCGTGGGCGGCGCGCCATCTCCTCCATACTTCAAGTTAAAACAACCACCGCCACCACGACAACAACAAGTAGAAGCTAAATAAACGAAGAACAATGGTTAAATACACATTGACGAAACATCTGGCAGACATCAATCAAATCACATTTGTTACAATCGAATGCAAGAATTCAATATCCAAGCCGAAACCAATTCAGACACATAGCAGAAGATAACAACTTACTTAATCGAAACAAAGAAGTTCAACTACAAAATAAATAAGCAAAGCCTGCAAGACCGGAAGTAGAACTAGATTCTTCTTTGGCAATGAAGATTGGAACTCGGGAATGGTAGAGGATAAATCTGCGCTGTATTTTGGTTTCTCTCGTTCGTGACGGTGATCCGTAGAGAAATAACAAAATCAAAATGAATTTAGTGTAACACGTGCACCAAAAAAAGTGGCCAGCAACACTTTGAGAACAAATTTAAGATTCATAAAAAATACACATTATATGTTAATAAAGTTTTATTACAGGTAATGAGTTGGAATAAAATTGAGTTTTCTTTTAGGGAGAGTTGGTCTGCATCGATTTGACATATAACTATTCAATCCAAAATGATGAAGTACCTTCAATCGACTTCAACCAATTGCATCAAAAGCCCGATGGAAGCTCCACGAAGTTATATAAAAAACAAAGGAAAACAGAAAGATAGTAGAAGAAAACCTTGTTGGAGGCGCTGCTGGAGCTACAATCTGTAAGATCGGATTTTGCGTTGTTTAAATCCCGACAATATCCTAACATAGAACACGATTTTTATCGCAAAATCTAATAGCTTACTCTTTTCCATCGATTTTCTTCTTCTTCAAGATTTGAGTGTGCTTCTCTGTTAACAATAGTTTTAAGATATCTGCGTTAGCACAACACATTCCAGATATATTCCTAACGTTAGAAAACTCTAAGGCGTTTCGATTCTTGCCAGATACATAGCGTAACCGACTGGATGGCAACATCAATTTTGAAGGAAAGAGAGAGATCTGAAACTGGAGAATGGGTGGGTCTTCAAGATTGACAAATCATGGGCAAACAAATGGCCAGTTTGATTTTGCAGTTGTCGATTTATTCCTCTCCGATTTCACGTGAAGAAAACGATGAATTTCAAGAGATTGCAGTAGTTTGGGTGAGAGAGGGAGGAGAGAGTAAACAACACGATAAAGAAGGGAGTGCAGTGTAAAGGATTTAAAATAGGGACTGGATTTAAAGATTATTATGCAGGAAGGGATTTAAACCCAATTATCTGCTAATAAAATCAAATAATATTTACATTTATATATTTTAAATTTTAAATTAAAAAAATATACTCCCTCCGTCCCATAACTAAGTATCCATTTATTTTTTGCGCATTGATCTTCGGATATTAATTATTATATCAAAATGTATTCCAAATCAAGGAAAAATTGCAAAAATATTTCTATTAGTGTCTTATAATACTAATATAATGACATTTGTATAAAAAATTATACAAATATAAGGATATTTTTAACGTTAAGTACAATGACGCAAAAGGTAAATGGATACTTTGTTATGGGACGGAGGGAGTATTCCATATTAATATCATTTTGTAGAATAACTTACAAAAATATTATAAAAGTAAAATATAATAATAAATTTAATATAAATTACAAAAACAATTTATATAAATATATAATATATATAAAATATATCTATATTATGTGTCCCAATTTAATTTGGAGACATGATAAAACTACAATACCTCGTCAGTATCTCTGCCGAGATGGAGAGCAAATATATACCTTTTTTAGTTTTCTTTTGTAAAAATTTTAATGTGGCGTCCCGCAGAAGAGATGCTCCCATAATGACCTTAAAGCATGTGCAGTGGAACCTTATTGTTATGCCCATTAATAATGTAATGACATTTATATATATATATATATATAATACCCTACAACAATCTAAATGTGGAGGTCAAAATGTTAGGACAAACGCGATGGGGGCTTGGTGCAGACTAGGCACCATCCAAGCCCCGTACATTCCTCTAATGTTTTAATTATATCTTGGACATGAGTTTAAAAACACTTGAATATGAAGGAGGTTCAAGGCCCCCTACGTGATCAGAGCCTCCCGCCAAAGCCTCATAATCTGCCGGACCCCCTACTCGCCAGAGAGCATTGGGCTTCAACGAAAGCGGCTCTAGAAGATAAGACTTCGGATGAGGCGGTTCAAAGATGAAGATGAAGTCGGAGCCGGGGGCCGCAGAGCCGCCCAACAACAAGGCCTAAGGTAGGCTACAATTAGTTTGGAAGGCACACATCATGAGTATGAGGCCCAATATGAACCCCCAAAACTAAGAAGGAAATAGACATAACATGGCGTAATGGAGAGAGTGGTTTGAAGAAATAACACTACTCGAAAAGGCGTATTTGGTGCGGATAAGGTGGCACATTGTGGCGCGGACATTAGTAGTAACTGATATTCGCACCAAATATAAATATATATATATATTTTCTATATAAAAATTATTATTACTTACATTTTATTTTAGGGTAAACTGTTTGTTTAGTCCCGTAACTTGACCCCCTTATCATTTTAGTCCTGTAAGTGAAGCCTGTCGCAAATTAGTCCCATAAGTGAAAATTTTTTTTGCTACTTTAGTCCTCCGGCGCCGGAGACGCCCGCGTGGCTTGCTAGAGGTGACGTGATGCCAATAGCTGATATGCTCATTGATTCGGCAGCAGGGCATCAGATTCTAAGCCGATGGAATGGTACTCAGGGGATAATCAGATTTTCTTGGCTGAAGAAGATGTCCATAAAAAACGTTTAGATGCCCCAGAGCTCTTAGGATCTATGAATAGATAGTTATGCCATTTGGTTTGAAGAATGCAGGGGCTACCTTTCAAAGGGCTACGAATGCAAATTTTCATGATCTGATAGGTAGCACCATGAAGGTATATATCACCGACATCATCGTAAAGTCAACCGATTTTGAAACACACTTATCCGATCATGAGGGAGGGTTTATCCAAATGAAGAAATACAACCTTAAGATGAACCTAATAAAATGCGCTTTTGGGGTTTCGGCTGAAAGTTTTCTGGGTTTTCTTGTCCACGGAAAGAGAATTGAAGTTGATGCGAATAAAGCCAAGTCTGTGTTGGCTATTCGGCCCCTTGAGACTATTAAGGAGGTTCAGAGCATGCTTGCGAAAGTAAATTATTTAAGAAGGTCCATAGGTAATGCGGCAGGTAAGATGAAGCCTATTACCAATCTCTTGAAAGCCAAGACACTATCTGATTTCATTTAGGGGGAAGAACAGCAGAAGGCCCCGGATGCTATTAAACAAGTTCTTACCAAACCACCAGTTTTAGTACCACCCAGGTTCAGCCAACCACTCAAACTCTATCTGGCAAATACGTGCGATGTGGTGAGTTGCCTATTAGCACAGGATTGGGGCAATGGCAAGGGGAGAGCGGTGTTTTACCTCAGTAAAACGTTGGTCGGGCCCGAACTCAACTATACTATGCCTGAGAAGATGTGATATTCTTTGGTGTATGCATGCACCAAATTGGAGCATTACCTTTTGCCAAGGGAAACTGAGGTAATTTTCAAGTTCGATATTGTTAAGTTAATTTTATAAAGGCCTAGCATTCAGGGGAGGTTGATTAAATGGGCAATTAAGTTAGCCCCTTTTTCACTTTATCATACAAACCCCTTAAGGTTGTCAAAGGCTAGGCCGTGGCCGACACTTTGCCATAATTTCCCCAAAAAGATAGAATAGATTCTGTTCTCGAATTTTTTGTGGTAGTCGGGCCGTGGGTTATGTTCTTCGATGGGTCCAGTACTCGGGAATGATTGGGAGCCAGGGTGGTTCTGGAAGGCCCAGGGTCCAAACGGATCAAACTTTGTTTGCAATTAGAAGCTATGACTCACAATTCTGCATAATATGAGGCTCTTATTTTGGGTTTGAAAGCTCTTGTGAAGAAAGAAATTCAGTCGGGGATAATCAAAGGGGATTCTCAACTTGTAATCAATCAGGTTTTGGGTCTATATGCTTGCAATCTGCCCCACTTGAGGAGATATAAGGACATAGTAAGTAGACTACTGTCTAGATTTTCTGAGGTTACAATCAAGCACACCCCTAGGGTGGAAAACCGTTAGGCAGACGAGCTGGCACAAAACGGCCATGCGGCATACCAAGATATGGATTGTGTGATAGTGGAGCATCCCGATTATGAGATAAATAGCGTGGATTGGAGAACAGAGATTAAGGATTATCTGAAGAGCCCGGACTCCTCGGTCGTGATCAATGTCCGATTGAAAGCTTTACGATTTCAGTTAATTGGCGAGTCACCACACAAAAGAATGTTGGATGATATTCTTCTTCGGTGTTTAGGGACTGAAGAGTCGGTTGCTGTTATGCAAGAGGTCCATGGTGGAATTTGCGGGGCCCATCGAGCTAGATTGAACATGAGATGGGTCATTCAGCGTTTGGGATATTTTTGGCCTAAAATGTTCGAAAATTACATAAAGTTTGCAAGAGGATATGAAGAATTTCAAAGACATGGGCCGTTGAGTCTTCCATGGTGGTAATCCTCAGTCGGATGATTGAGAGGATCATCGAGCTTCAAACCGACCTACCTTTTGTATTTATTTCTACCATTCGAAGCTCACCTAATCCTTAAATTACGCGTCCTCTTCGACTCCACCAACACGTTAGTTATTATTTTTTTTTCTCTCACGTACGAAGCATGCACAAAATAAACGGCACGAATGTTTTTTTATGAGTACGTTAACTATGGTTGTCCAAATTTGTGTATCAATGTTGTTACAAGTTGAAAAAATTTATGGATGACCGTGTAGAAATAAAAGGAAGTAGATGTTTTTGGGTTTAGAGTTTATAATCAGCTAAAAAACTGAATATGTACAATAATTTTTTTTTACTTTCTATATTATAAAATCCATCCTACAGGAAAATACATCGTCAAAGGCTGTGATGTTCGAGATATCAAAAATGTAAGTATAATACCCAACAAAGGGTCACAAAGGCGTCAGTAGCTGCATACTCAATCTGTTCGTTGGTCAGAAAATCTGAATCCCACTTACTTAGGGTTACATGCAGTGGCTTGGATAATTCTTTTCCCAAAATAGCTCCTACCATTGCCTTCAGCCCCCTATTAACATGTGCAGCTGGATCAGCATACACACAGGCTTATTGGTGGAGCGTGTTGACATCTAGAAAATTACTGACAACAAGACCGTATTGCCTATGCAGCTTCGCAACATCTCATTCTATACCAACACCACAAAAAAGAAAACTAGAATCCGCAAGAAATTGTTGTAGCGAAAAAGGAATATAATCAGCCTTTACAATTTGGAAAACAAGACAATAGGATGAAATACAAAGTTGTATCGTAGCGACGGGATTGTCCTCCCCAGCTTGAAGGTTAGGCCGCCATTCCATATCAAACCCGACAAGAGTGGGACCAAAAAAAGAACGAAAACGAACGACAAAACCTATCCACTGATCAACTTCTGATCCTTTTTTTGTGATTGTGACTGCAAAAATGTCATCGTAAAAACGTATATTACGGAAACAGGATCCCATGATCGGTAAGTTGATGGTTGCCATTAACGGTTAGCTATTTATTTTACAAAGTAATTTGAGTAGAGAAGGCTTATGGAAAATGTAAAGACAGACAATTGCTTCACTTTTACCTCGTATAAAAAAAAATTGAACGAAGATTGAACTGCAATCACTCATTATATAGACGGAAAGAATGGGGACAATTCTGCACACAATATTTAATATGAGTTTCTTACAAACCACTTCAGGCTTTTAATACTCCACTATTTCTTTATCCAACCACTTCTACTCTCCCTTTTTCACCTCACACGTTTATATCATTCTCCTCCTTCCATCCGAACAATGCAATCATACATTTCTTTTAAAATTTGTTCTCTTGTCTTTTCTCTCATTTGCCCTCGGACAATGGTTTCTTTATCTAAACTTATATATTAATATTCATATGACATAATTTTTAAAATTTAAATTAGAAGTTTGAAAAATATATGAAGATAGATGTTTTTGTAGAGATATTTTGGGGGAATAACAAAAAAGGGTCAATTGAAGAATAGTAAAACCCAAAAAAAAAAAAATTAACAAAGAACCCAAACCCAAAATATATAAACTTTCCTAAAAAAAAATTATATAATTTATTATATTTCGTTCTCGTTTATCTTCTCTAACAACAGACTTCATAGTGATCCTCTGTTGTCCCGACCCAATTTCCTACCTTCTTGTTTTCTTTAGGTCAACTGAGAAAACATTTATTCTCCTTTTTCCCCGACCGAATCCATCCCGAACAACACGGATCTCTCTATTTTGGTCCGCCCAAATGCCATTTCGTATCCTATTTCCATCCGACAAAGTTGGTTGTTTATCTCCTCTTCACATCGTAATCGAGAACTGGTGAATTCGTCTTCTTGTAAGCCGACGTACTCCATCCCAGACGACACGGTTATCTTCATTCAGAGTCGACATACTCCGACCGTTTATCTCCTCTATTCATCAGACCCATTGGCAACCTAATTTTTTTTTTACAAAATTCCAGTGTAACTTAAAAACCATTAAATTTATTTTATTAATTTCAATTGATTTTTTGTCCAGAACTGAAACAACTCATCTATTAAAAGCTTACTTTTACTTGAAGAATCGTCATTCCATGTAAATAATCAAATTTCCCTTATTACAATTGAAGTGGGTTTCCAAGTTAACCTATTTAAGTGTCATATTCTATATTGCAATCCCTTAGTTGTAGACAATCATTGAAAACATGGGCTAATCAAAGTTATTTAAACTTCATCTATTAAATCCAATACTCTACTTATGATTATAGCAGTACATATTGATACGATATTATATGAATTAAGGCATGTTTTTGTTCGTACATTTAGTTTTTCTAAGAACATTAAAAGTGTCAAAATATGTCATAAAATCCTAACTTACAGAGTGTTAGAAGAAGAATGATACGTGAGGATGCTATGTGACAATCTACACATACAAATACTACGAATTCCACACCATGGATTCTACAGAGTGTGCCCCCATGTACTCATTGTGGTGCCATTCTTTTCTACCGTGAAATGATGAACTTTTGTTGTGGAAAAGGTGCATATTCTCTTGATCCTCTTGATACACCTCCTATACTCCAGGATCTCATAATGTACAACCATAATATGTCTGAATAGTTCATGCTATATATTCGTACACATAACAACTCTTTTGCTTTCTTGACTCTTGGAGTAAAGTACAACGTAAATATGTGTCGTAACGAACATAATTTGTACATATTCCGAGTGAATGGAACAATGCATCATTTCATAAATTCACTATCTCCTACCATTGATAAGAAAAAAAATTTGCAACTCTATTACCGCGACTCAAATACAGAACTTCAGACACAGTTACAAAACTCTCCGAATCTAATACCTGAGTTAGTTGCTATACTTATAAAGACCTCTTACTTAAATCGATATGCATGCTTCTTTAGACAATTATATACAATGTCTTGTATGAATGACTATAAGATTTTCTTGAGGACAAATCCCTGTCTCAATCAAAAAGTTTACAATCGTCCCATTGTAAATGATATATCTATCATATGGCAAGACGGAGATAATCCAGGTACAGATTTACATCATGATATTCAAGTATATCCTATAAAAGGAAATGTAAAAAAAGTTTCTTATTTTTCATTTGCTTATGACCCACTTCAATATCCATTGTTACATCCCTATGGCCAACCTGGTTTGCATACTGAATTACTCAAAAATAATGGAAGAGCAGTTACAGATTCTAATGTTTCGGCTGCTGATTTTTACAGTCACATTTCTGTAGAGGAGGAGAACAGTGAGAGTTCGATGAATCAAAGATTAAACAATAATAAACGAACTACTTATCAGTTTCAAATTTTGTAAAATATTACAATTTCACATTTTTTTGTAGAATCAAAGAAAGCAAGAATGGATAAAGGGTGAATATCTATGAGAGAGTACTATTCGTATCGGTTACAAGTAAGACCTTCTTGTCCAACTATTTTGCTACAAACAGGACGTTTACTTCAACAATACGTAGTTGATCAATACATTAAAATAGAAACTCAAAGACTTGACTTCTTTCGAACTCAACAATCGCAAAACACATTTCGTCAAGATACATATCAAGGTATTCTAGATGCTTACAACAACAATGGATTCAACAAGTTGTCTATGATAGGAAAGCCTGTGGTGTTACCTTCTTCTTTTATTGGTGGTCCCCGAGATATGCATCGTCGGTACATGGACGCGATGGCACTTGTTCAGACCTTTGGAAAACCTGACTTCTTTATTACAATGACTTGTAATCCGCAATGGCCAGAAATTCAGTCTTACTTATCCACTTCTAATAGTTCCACTAATCGACCTGGCATAGTTGCACGAGTTTTTAGAGCCAAAGTTGAAGAAATCAAGCATTATATACTTAAAAAAAAAGTTCTCGGAGTTGTTAAAGCTTATTCTTATGTAATTGAATTTAAAAAAAAAGGACTTCCTCATATGCATATGCTGTTGATCATGGATGGTGACTCAAAGTTAGATTGTGTATCTTCCTATGACTCATTTATTTCAGCCGAGTTGCCAGACCAGTATAAACAGCGTGCTCTGTACAATTTAGTTTGCAAGCATATGCTACATGGTCCTTGTGGAATATTGAATCCAGACAATGTATGCATATCTAACGGAAATGTAAAAACCATTATCCAAAATATTTTGTCGAAGAAACAAGTCATACAGAAAATGGATTTCCAAAATATAGAAGACGAAACTGTGGATCTATTGCGTATGCACGTGGAAGAATATTGGATAATCGTTGGGTCGTACCTTACAGTCCTAAATTGCTTGAAAAAATTGATTGTCATATACATTTAGAAGTTTGTTCAACTATTAAACTTGTTAAATATTTATATAAATATGTCTACGAAGGACATGACCGAGTAGCATACACAATTGACGTTTCCACTACTGAACAACCCCGTTGACGAGATCTCAGCATTCTAGGCATGTCATTGGGTAGCCCCGCTCGAAGCATGCTGGCGTATTTTTAACTTCAACTTGAATGAAATGCAACCTCTAGTGCATGCTCTTCAACTACACATACAATACACATCGTTTAAAACAAACAATTCCGTATCTACTATAATAAATTCCACCCTTAATCAGAGAACAATGCTAATAGAATTCTTTTACATAAATGCACATAACTCAAATGCTAAAGCCTTAAATTTATTGTATAGAGAAGTTTCACAGCACTTTGTATGGATACCAATACACATAGGTGGAATATTAGAAAACGTGGAACAACTATTGGAAGAATTGTAACGGCTCGGCCAGCAGAGAATGAAAGGTACTTTCTTCGTATGCTACTCCAATTTCGTCGAGCACGACATCTTTCGAAGATCTAAAAGCTATTAATGGAATACAATATGAGAGTTTTATGGCTGCATGTGTTGCATACAATTTATTAGATAGTGACGGTGGAATAATTGATTCACTTCAAGAAGCATCTCAATGTCAATTACCGTCAGCATTTGCCCAACTATTTGCTACAACACTCATTTTTTGTAGTCCAGCCAAACCTCAGATTTTGTGGAATAGATTTTACTCTTTCTTTTTATCTGAAAATAATATAACTTTACAAAGCAATACATCAAATTTAAAGGCACAAGCTTCAGTTATTGTAAATGGTTTCTTAGCACCATTCGGAAGTAATTTACATGAGTTTGGTATACAACTATCACCAAGTGAAACATCTTCCAAATGTCAACAAATACAACAAGAAAACTTCTGCCACGAATCTATTTCGACATCACAATTCCCGTCACGAGAAAACCTTAATCCTGAACAACAATTAGTTTATGATGCTGTTATTGAAAAGTTAAACAATCACTTGTCTTTTGTTTGTTTTATTGATGGTCCTGCTGGAACAGGAAAGACATTTTTGTATACCACTATACTGGCTTATGCAAATCATGCAAAACTTTTAGCAATCGCTGTAGCAACATCTGGGGTAGCAACCTCTTTATTACCTAATGGACAAACAGAACATTCAAAATTCAAACTTCCATGAAACTTTACTAACAACCAAGTATGCAACATACCAAAACAATCTAATCTTGCCCAAGAACTAAGAAAAGCTTCAATAATTACTTGGGATGAAATCTCAATGGCACGACGAGAACTAACTGAAGCTCTAGACAACACATTAAAAGATATAACAGATTGTACTGATCCATTTGGAGGAAAAGTGGTTATATTTGGAGGAGATTTTCGTCAGATTACTCCAGTAATTCCCAATGGGACTAAAGAAATGGTTATTGGGCAAGTGTGGTTTCCTCTTACCTATTTGAAAATACAACAAAATTCCATCTTACTACAAACATGCGAGCTAGACAGGATCCTGACTTTTGCAACTACTTAGAAAGTATTGGCAACAATACATGTCCTAAAAACATTAATGGTGAGGTCAGACTTCCAAAGAAAACACTACTGAAGTTTGCTGACAGAAATTTGGAGTCTCCCATTCAAAAAATCTATCCTACAACTCTCTTACACAATCCTTTATCAGACATATTTATAAATCGATCAATTTTTACAACAACAAATCACCTTGTAGATGTTATTAACAATAACATTCTAAAGAAAATGTTTGGAAGAGAAATTACAGCTATAGGTCGTGATAAAACAAAAGATAGTGAACAACAAGCTCATTACGAAGATTATCTTGCTTCTACGACACTAAATGGAATGCCACCACATACGTTAAGGCTGAAAGTTGGGGCACCAATAATGTTTCTTCATAACCTTGATCCAACAAATGGCTTGTCAAACGGCACAAGAATGATATGCAAAAAACTAACAAGAAATCTACTACATGCCCAAATAATGACTGGACCTTCTTTGGGAAAGCTTTGTTTAATACCTCGTATGCCACTCCAGCCAAACAATACAAATGTATCGTCTATAGAATTTACAAGGACACAGTTCCCTGTGAAACTTTGTTTTGCAATGGTAATTAATAAGGCTCAAGGACAAACCTTAGAACACGTGGGTATATTCATAAGCGATCCTGTTCTTATGCACGGTCAGCTATATGTTGCTTTATCCAGAGCAAAATCCTTCTCGTCATTACATATTATGATTCGACCAAAAGAACCTTCAAATGATATTGAAGAATGGACTAAGAAATATAGTTTACGACAAAATCCTACAAATAGCCGGCATAAAATAAACAAGATTGTCATATTACTCTCTCTGTATACATAACAACAAAAACAATTACAGACCCTCTCTCACTCTCTTTGTGCAGGTGCTGTTGATAACATATGCGAAGAACCTCAAGGCGTCCAATCAACACCCAAAATTCTACTTCCCGTTTTGACACTTTCAAACACGCTGCAAGAAATTTCTTTATTTACAATGTTTAAAGTTCTATGCAATTTACTTAAACTCTCTAAATCAAATTCACAATGTTATAATATATAGTTTATTTATGTTATTTAGCTCTAACATCAACTCTTACGATTTCCTTACATGACTTTTTTTGTTATACCATATTCTTTTCTTTTGCCAAGGTTGATTTGAACTTCGTATTTTCTTAAAAAGTTCAGATATTTAGATATGACTGTTGTACAATATTACCTAAATAAATCTACAATTAAAGAGATTGGAAACATAAATTTACGGGTTGGAAAAATATATACATTTCAGATAACAACAAATCATCTATCACAGTGCTTTCTTTAAAAAAAAAATTTCAAATATACAACCCAACAACAAAAAAGGAAAAAGGGCCGAGTTGGTGGGATACAAGGAGCAAAAAACTAGAGTCGGTCGCCAGGACAATGAACCAACCTCTTCCTCCCAATATAATATAATATCAATATTGCTATTAACACCAGACATCCGTTCCAATAATAATAATAAAAAAAAAAAGAACCTGAAAAAAAATTTAAAAAAAATTAATGCTACATTCATAAAAATTATCTGTATTGGTCTTTGATTATTAATTATTATATTACACTTTTCTTTCAATTTTTATTTTCAAGGGTATTATTAAAAAATAAGTTAATATAAAGAATTATATATATATATTGATATATTGGAAACTTCTAAATAAATTTTTAATATTACATTCTATTTTTTATACTTTAAATTATCAGCCACAATTTTTGTCGCGATAGTTCGGCTGCTCTCAAGGTCTGCTGGGTCCACTCGGCCGACCACACTTAATAATTCAAAGTCCCAACGGCGAGTAATCCCTTCCTTAATTTTGTCTTACCTATCCCAACTTTCTTCCTATGTCACCTCCAACTCCTATCTCCCTTTCCGTCGCGACCCCAAGGCTGTAGATACTTTTCCCACCTGGTGGTCGGCCACTTAGGCCGTGGTGGCCCCTCGTACCGACCAATTTTTTAGGAAACTAACTCCCCCTCCAGCCCTTGCTTTGGGCTCGCCACCTCCCGCGACAGTCCTTACGAGGAAATGGGTGGCTCCTGCTGAAGGCCCCAGTGCGCCAAAGAAGAAAAGGGCCGCTCGAACGAAGGCCACCACGAGACCAGTACATGATCGGCAAGTGGTGGAAGATTACTTGGTGTCCCTACGTGTGGACCCCATCTGGTTGCCTGCCAATTTGCGCCGACACTTGGGTAAACATAAACCATAACTTTAACTTTGTTTTTCCTTCAATACATTCCTGACAATTTCTTGTTTTCAGAATCGCTTGCTGAACAACCAGCCGATCAGTCCCCCAATCGATCAACCAACCAGTCGGCCGATCCAACAACCGCCTTGCCAGTCACCCAGCCTCTACCCCAAGAGGTAATTTCCAAACTTTTCCATTCTTCACCATTATAACTTCTAGCTTTGCTCCTATACTTGGGCGCAGACCACCCCTTCTCCGTCTGCTGCCCCGACTGGCCAACAGCCGACTGCTCCGCCAGCGGGGATGCCAGTGATCCGTCGGGAGGAGGACCCGACGTTGATGCAGGTTTCCTCACAAACCTCCATATCCTCCCAACCAGCCGTCCCGGTCGGCCAACAGCCTGCCGATCCACTAGCAGAACTGCCAGTGATCCGTCGGGATGGGGACCCGACGTTGAGGAAGACTTCCTTATCGACTTCTACCCCTTCCTGACCAGCTATGCTTCCGGTGAGTATAGAATGAGTTGTGAAATTATACATTCCATCTATAACCTAAGTTATATTCCCTATCTCAGGGACCTGCGACAGCCGACCCGGTGGAAGAACCAACGGTCACAAAACACCAATCACTGGTGGTTCCTGATCTGGTCCAACCAACCGCAGAGCCAGCCCCGCCGGGCCTTGCACCAGTCCAAGTAGAGGATAATGGTCCAGTAGGTAGTCGGTTAGGATAGAAAGAAGAGAAAAACAAATATAATATAATAAATTATATAAATATATAGTTTCTTCTCTAACCGACCTCTTCCTACCAATATAATATAATATTAATATTGCTATTAACACCAACATCTGTTCAAATAATAATACTAATAAAAAACATTTTATCCGGAAAAAAAAAATAATAATAGTAAAATATTAATGCTACATTCATAAAATATAAAAATCTCATATTCTTTTTCCGTATTGTTCTTTCAATATTAATTATAATATTATAAATGATATAAATATAAAGTTTTTATATATGTGCAACCAACCAATTTATAAAATAATTTTTTTTAGCAACAGGTTGACCGATATAACAAATTCTTCCTTTAAGAAAATAAAAAATATATATATGAACCCATAAATATATATATATATACATATATATATGTTGTGATTTTCATACATTCCCTTCCAAAAAATGCCCTTTTTGTACTATTAATAACTTCATAAGTTTGTATCCCAGAAAATCTTGAACCACCTAACCTTTCGTACCTATTATTAGGTATTACCTAACAATAATGATAACATTCGGACACTCAGGTTCTAAAACATTGTAATACTTTAAAGACTTTATAACCCACCACATTCATATATTATACATGCTGATCAATAACATTAACACATTACCTATCACCTCAATTAAATTATAAAAACAAACCAACACGAAACATAGGTACAACATCAAGCAAAACTTTAGTATAAAAAAAGCAACTTCTTCTTCTTCTCACAAACTTTTCTCTCAAAAAACCTCTCACCATTATAACTCCATTCCTAAATGGACGAAGAAACACATATGACTTGTGTTGCTGATCTTTCAACCAAACTTTCTGAATGGGCAATTCGGGTAATGCTACTCGAATGCTGAAATGAAAGAGTGTCGCCCCGAACAAATACAACGTACAAGCGATTCATATTTGTGGATAAAAATGTTCGATTGACTATGCTTTCGAAATCAGAATACTTTTGCTTTCAAATTCATATTCATTTATGTTTTCCACTTGGGAACACCACGGGTGTTACTGATTCATAAGCCCACAAAATAACATATAACAGTTTTTCATGCAGGGAACAAAGTTGCAGACCTGCTCTTTTGAGCCCGATATAACCAAGTTAGATGAATGTCTTACTTTATTTCACACGTATGATATCTACGGAAATTATCTCAAACCTTTCACCACTACCCTGCCAAGATACAATTCAGAAATTCAGCTAATCCTCAGCCAGAAGTCAAGTATAAGCCCTGTTATTGATCAACCGTTCAACATTCTCCTTGGGAAACCCATATTTTTCAAGCTATCAGGTCTACAACCGTTTCTCGAATCAAAAGCTTTCATCGGTAATTTCTTTAACACACAACGATTAATCAAATCTAACCATTTTTACTTTTATGTCGTCTACCACATTTCCGAATGAAAACCTTACCTAACCTTGATATTATGGTGTAAAAACTTTTCTTTATACTAAACATATTTTTTACTTTACAAAGACGTCATAGGTATACCAATCGATGTCGGTCCCATCAAAACAAGATGAACAGATAAACTCCAAGAGATCTCAATCATTACAGAGGAGTATTTACAATATTCCAGTCACCCATTTTTTTTTTCCAATTCTCTACTTAATACTAAAATATAAACATTTTCGTTGTCTTTAGAAAAGTTCCAACATCATTAACAATTAATTTGGAATGATCTTGTTGAGGCAGAGGGATCAGAAATTGTCTCACTTATTGCTGAAAGAACAATTATAGTTGTGCTAAATATCAAAGCTTCATCTTTCAAAGGTCGACCCTGGTTACAATATACCTAACGACTACATTTTTTTGGCGGCCTACTGATTAATAATACAATTCACAATATGTTGTATAAAGTATGCGAGAATAAGCCATTTTTTTGTTTATACAAATTCTTTTTGGGGTATAAACGTGTCACAAAATAGTATTTGTTTCAAATCAGGAATCTCTCTGTCAGCCATGTCGATGGCCAACATTCTATTCAATCCTCCTTACCCCGATAGTATACAACTTGATGACATGGATTAAGATCATCTCCATGAATCAAACTCGAACACAAGTATCTAATATGTATTCGGGAACTTACAAATGCTGAATCGAAAATCGAAATAGAAATAGGATAAGTTGAATTCCAAAAGCAATCACTCCTCTCGAGCAAGCACTTTCGAGAATCCACGGACTGTCCGAGGCTGCTGATGCATCTTACGTCTCTCGCGCAATTGCATCCGAAGCTCAACAATCGAGTTGCCCTCTCGGCGGATGGAATCACTCCAACTCTAAGGAATCTCTTCAAAGTTAGGTTAACCCTCTCTAAAAAATGTTCTCATCTAAGTTGTGTGTGCATCAAAAAAATAAAAAAGGCTACGTATACTAAATGACAAATTAATCTAAGCTACACATCTTAAGTGGCAAGCTAATCTAAACAACACATTTTGATTAAGATCAAAGGATCACAACCTCCAAGCAAACAAGTAGCTTCGACCGGGTTCGAGTTGCAATCGGTCTGTCTAAGTTCGGGTTCGGGTGATCCGGAGCCGTGTCACTTGAGCAATGGTAAAATACCACAAACTTGAACCCTAAAAAAAAGGTAAATGCACCAACTTAAATTAACAACTTATGTACAGGAAGCTGGATGAGAAAAAATATCTTGATGAGCTCGTCCAAATGAAACAATCTGAAACACCTAGTCTCCACCATTCCACAGACATGTTGCCTTTAATTACAGTCCAAGAAATACGTCAGTCACAGGTTCTTTCACCGACCTATTCCTGCCAAATTATATCTAATACTATTGTAAACTTATTAAATTGTAATAAATACACATACAGTTAGTGGATCATAAAACACGAGCTTCATTCCAAATCTTACTGTCAACAAACATGAAATTCTTATACACTGCCTGTGCAAAATACCATACGTTAACATAAACACCTACAGCACGAACATTCTATTGCTTCAAGTGCTCCTGCGTTCAGAAAAGCAAAGAAAGGTATGCACATATTTTGTAAACCTTTTACTTAGAAAATATAACTAAAAACATCTGATTTTACCTTCCAGATACATGTTAGCAGCAACGGTTACCGACGACACTGGTTCCATAAAATGCATTGCGCATGAGAAATGTGTGAGTATGATTATTGGTTGCGAACTAGACCTTCTGAAGGGAAAAAAGGAAAAGGTTATAACAAAAATTTACTATTTTTATGTTTTCAGGAAATCTTTGTAACACTGTTTTTTATACCGGAAATGGCAAGGCTTTGCGAAATGTGAAATAACAAAGTGAAGTGGAGCAAACTCATGTTCACAATCAAGAAAAAAGCATCTGCGTCCACAAGATTTAACACAGACAGCTACATGATCAACAACATGGAACCATGGATCTCAGGTGAGAACAAAAACAAACCATGAGTTTTTAAGCATCTAATAAATCATATTTCCATACGAAAAAATTCTTTTACTACTCCGAGTTCTCAGGCTCAAATATAGAAGATCTGACAAACGATTCACCAAATACAACCTCTTCAAACACCCCCCAATCTTCAATCCTCACTCCATCATTATCACAGATTACAACTTCATCGTCATCGTTTACTGCAGAAAAATCAAGTAAGAACTGCTTCATAAAGTACAAAAGAGGACTTCATAATCTATGCTATCGTTAGATATTAACATTAGCTTCTCTATAATAGCTGGAATCCGCAAGAATCTCTGGCCATTAATACCAGATCCAGAAACTGAGACAACCCAGAAAAAAGAAGGTAAAGAAGCACAAGCGGTCACGTCAGCAAAGAAGAAGAAATTGGGAACAAACAAGTGAACATGCAGCCGCCACAATTAATCACCAGAAAAATGACTTTGGTCTGTAATTACTAAGTTAATTCCGTCTTTAAGTACCCTCAACAAAGGAAACTTCTTTGGTCTGGTTGCCACAACCACTTACTTTAAAAATTTTCTCTCGTCAGCATCCTTTCCAGGAATACTTATATTAATATATTTTAACAAGCCTGTTACAAAATATTTGTGCGTATATGCCTTTATAATCTATTTATAGGTCACCGAAGTTGCATCTTTCTCGTATACAATTTCTGAGAAAAGAGTACCAGGGGAAACACCGGTGAACAGTCGAGAGGTGAAGGCGGCCATAACGCGGGACTCCTCTACACCCTCCACCTCTTCCAACCATCCAAATGTTATTCCGGTGAGACCTACTTTTCGGGAACTTTTTCAAGAGTTGATGGCTCTGCCTCTCGCCCGACCGATTAAACAAACGCCCTGCCTGTCAGCCGACCGTTTAAGGGCATCTTGTCCAAAAAGAGTGAAGACCTCAATGAAGGCTCTACGCGATTTCTCGATGGTCCTACAAGAACACCAGCTGCCATTCCAACTGCGGAGGAGGGCCCGGTCAGCACAGCAATGGGCAAACTTACTTACCGCCCTCAGGACACTTTTTTGGTAAATGTTGAAAAAAAATTTGAAAATATTTTTTAATATATTCATATATTTGAAAGTTCTAAAAAAAATTTCAAAATAAATTTAAAATGCTGTGAAAAATTAACATTGACCATTATGAAGAAGATCGTGTAAAAAAAATAAGGACATATTTTGTGTTGGTCACCATGACCATGATCCAACTTCTTCCTCCAAATATAATACAATATCAAGAATAAAATGTTAATGCTATATTCATAACAAACACCTGGAATAATTTTAAATTTAAACATTTATAAAATCAATTATAACGTTCTTAAATATTAATTATTAAATCATGCTTTACTTTATTTTTTTTTTGGGAAATATTATTAAAAAAAAGAAAAGAATTATATATATATTGATATAATGAAAAGTAAAAATAAAAAAAAAAAATTATATGAATCTAAACATATAAAAAAAAAATTATACTTACGAAAGAGAATCAGATAATAGGCCGTTCGGTCGGGTGGTGGGTCCGCTGCTACGTTGGCTGGTGGGTGGGTCGAAAGTCGGGTGGTCGGACGTTCCAGCCGACCCCCAATCCGCCCCACCAGCGACCTCCCACGCTAATGACCGCCGGGCCCACCATCCGACCCCCAAGCCGACCCAAAACCCGCCCCAAATGCCGATCTAGCAACTGACCCACAAGCCGACCGATCACCCGACCTCCAAATCGCCCCGCCTGCCGAGCCAGCAGGTATACCTATATAAAAACTACTTCCTTTAAAAAAATCATACAATCAAAGAAGTGGCGTGGCGTAGCACGCTCACGAGTACTAGTATATATATAATTAGAATTCTTCTGTACATTTACTATGGAATGGTTATGCTTAAAGCATTACATAAGTTCTTTACTTAAAAAATATTTGTTAGTATGTTCATTTTTATTTAATGCTAAATCCCTTTTGATGAAGCCTTTCATAGCATTACTGGTACCCTATTTTCTAGAGTTGCACACTCCTAGTTTGTTAGTTTGATTTGAAGTATATACATATGTTTATGTAAGTTCTTTCTCTATCTATTGTTAATTGCAGAATAGATCCCACAACACTCAATTCTATTTCCCTCATGTTTGTCTTTTTGCAGTTTATTCTTGGATATTTTAATTTAAGATATCAAAAAAAAAAAATGTGTAATTTTATTATCTTGACTTTTTCCTCCAAACACTTGATGCTGGGAAAAGCTTTGGCCCTAAACTTTACTAGTTGTGCCAATATATATGAATCCTAGTGTTTCATGTTCTGTTTGGTCTATCCAAGAAAGAAAGTCTGAAATATTTGTACGAGACATTGAATTCATCTTAACCCATTGACATTCTATCAATTGGACAATAGGAGAAATGCAATTTGTGTTATTATTATTATTATTATGATTATTATTATTATTATTTTTATTTTTTTTATGTTGTTGTTATTATATATTAATTCATTACAAAATATTTAAATATAAAACTACGATTATGTTTTGGCGCAGAAGTTAGCACCACGAATTAAAAATATATATATAATTTTTTACGGTGTGGCACCAAAGATGACGGGGCCTTTTAAAAAAATGGCCTAAGTCAAAGTGCCATTTAAAATTCTAGTCCCAAAGGAGTTTTCAAAACTACTATATTAATACATTGTAATAGTTTTCAGAACTCCTAAAATTTTAAATTTAGAAGTTTTTAAAAACTTTTAAATTATTAAATATAGTATTTTTAAAAATTACTATAAATATTTTTATTAAAAATCAGAATAAATATCATTCAAAGCCCTAAATCTCCATCCCGTTTTCTTCTGCGATTCTTTAGGGTTTTCTTCAGCGATTATTCTTTTGCGATTCTCTACCGCTGCCGCTGGTGCCGCTCCTCTATGGTAATTGATTTTTTAAAAAAATTCCCTTTGCTCTATTTTGTTTGTTTGTTGGTTTGGAAAATACATTTGGTGAGTTTGGTTGGCGGAGAGATTAATGTAGAAACTAATAAAATTATTGTTCTAATTTTTGTGTTTTGTTCGTTTTCATATAAATATCATAAATCAATTCAAGTCTCACTTCTATTTTCTCTAAAATCACCACCTCTCTTTATATCTCCAATTTCCTATCGGATTGTTGGAAAATTTTGAAAGTTGCTTCAATCTAGATTGTTCTCTAGCATCTTCTTCACAAGGTATCATCTTATTATTTTTATTATTTTAATATTTCTTATTGTATAATCATATAATTTTCATAATTTTTATTTATCATATTTAAATTATTTTTTTTGGTATATATATTTTTTCTAATTTTTGTAATATTGCATATTCTTATTGCCATATTTATGTTTATACCATTTCTCTAATAGTAGTACTTTGAGTTGATATAATTTTTATTGTTTTAAAAAATTTTAGGAGTTTATATTTGTGTTGAGGGGCTTATATTTGATTTAATATAATAGGATATGGATTTCAATATAAGCATTATTTATATTTATATATATACTAAATTAAAACCACATATATTTTTAACGTATATGTTTAATTTGGAATATCGACAGTGTTTTGTGATATTTTCATATTGGGAGGGATTGTCTGGCCCAGTAACGATTGTCCACTTCATCTTCAATCTACATACCGTTCTGAGTATATTTGGAATGGTGAATTAACCGATCATAAGTTTAGTCTTGTTTGTCCGAAAAGATATTGGACTAATATATCTAAATTATGTCATCCTAGGGTCCTTGAGATATTAAATCATATTGGATTTTATGGTGTATATAGAGTTGGACATGTTAGACATGATCCTGGTCTTTTGATAGCATTAGTTGAGCGATGGCATCCTGAAACACATACATTCCATTTCACATTCCGTGAGGCAACAATTACATTAGAAGATGTTGCTATGATATATGAGTTACCCCTTGATGGTAAACCTATTGTCAGTGATGCCACATCTCGACAGACCATAGAGCACTCTTCAAAGATTTGTATGGATTTGTTACAATTGTCTCTCAGTCCATAATATTTTAAGCATGGACCATGGATTTTGCACTTTACTTTAGAAGATCATTTGAAGAGTGATGAGTTTCAAATCGATAATGATAGTCCCGGAGAAAAAGTAGAGTGTTGGGCATGTGGATTTATGATATTGATGGTTATGGGTAGCATACTTCCTAATTTAGATGGTAGTAGGGTCTGGTTGATTTACTTATCATATCTGCAGAAACTTGACATTTCTGATAAGTATAGTTGGGGGAGCGCTTGTCTTGCATGTCTATATCATAATCTCTGTTTAGCTATTATTGGAGTAAAAAAAAAAAAAAAAAAGCTTAGTGGCTCCCTCACATTTTTACAGGTATATTTTTATAAATTGACATCTTAAATTTATTTAAGAACACTATTTTTTTGTTTAAGTATTTTTTTTCTAGATTTGGGCAGGTCTCGATTAAATATGTTGGCTCATCGAATTAAATCAATAAACTCTATTGATGTCGATCCTCAAATGCTTGCTAATGGTGTAATATTTCCTACTGTGCCTTACGGAGCTAGGTATTGTGATTTATACAAGTATTTCTTAATTAAAATATTTTGTATTTTTAATCCTCAAATTGTATTTGGTTATTATAGATGAGCTCGGGGTAAACATGATTTTACTCCAACTGTTCATGGTTGTGCGGCTGTTATACATGATATTCTTGATCATGAAGGAAATGGACAGGTATTTTAATAACATTTCAATAATTATATAACTTTTATGTTATAATTTTTTAATATAAATATATTATATTTTTTTGTGCAATTTAATTGGTGGCCTTACGAGCCCAATTTCTATGATAGTTTACCACATTCTTGTCCTTCAACTGTATTCCGTTACCAAGGACCTTTGTTATATGAACGATGAATTGAACATCATTTCATAGATATAGTGCTTCGGAAACTGGGCTTAGTTCAACATAGGAATACTCATAGTTCTTCTCAGGAATCCGACACAAAGAATTGGTTGAAAACTTATAAGATATTTATTCAATAATGGAATCAACCTAATTTGATGAATGGGCAGTCGGCGTTGAATGATATACCTCATACTCCGGAATATTTGCAATGATTTAGAACATATTCAAGATGGATTATCAACAATCCGGAGTTGCGTACACGGGCCGGTTATCCGACTGGTCTACCATCTTACAATCATTTTGTGGTATTTTTATATCTCTTATTCACTACCAAAAAAATAGTTTTCTGCTACGACCGAAAATTCATAACAAAAAGCCAATTTTCGTGTAATTTGCGTATTTGCTACGCCTTACTGACGACTTTTATCCGTAATGTGTACTCGCGTAACGAATGTTTTTGCCCACGCACATTTTCGTAACTACTACTCTCGGTCAATGTTCCTTATGGCAAGGTTTTTGTTACGATATTTGTTACGAATATTCTCTTGTAATAAAAAGTCGAGCTTCCCACGCGTGTGCCAGGACTTTTAGTCACGATAATTGTTACAAAAGTTCCTCGCGTTACCAAAAAATTTACTATGACCGCTTGTCAGAGTACGTTTTTTGTTACGATTTTTTGTTACGTCATTGAATCCGTAATATAAATAATATATTTTCTTATGGTCACGAAATCGGCTGTAACAAAATTATCCCTTCATATTTTTTACGTTCAAAAACCACTTTTTGTTACATCATTTATTTTTTTTGTTATGTCATTGAATCCTTAACAAAACTATCCATTCATAACAAATAGCATCATTTCTTCCTTTTGTTACAAAAAATAGCGTCTTATAAAAAAGAGTAGTTGTGGTACAATTGAAATTGTGCGTAACAAATTAACCTGTTGTGATCTTTCTTACACCAAAGGAAATTTTGTAAACAACCATGCTAAAAATATTACGATTGGCCATTGCAAACAATAAACACTATAAGGGAATCCCAACATAGGATATTAACATAACAATATTTACTAGACGATGTCCACCGTCAAACAACAAAATAAAGTAACCCATCAAACAAGCCTAGCAACATCTTCACTTCAATATTATGTTCCACAAAATGCAAGCATTTTAAACATCCAACCTAGTAATAAGCAAGTGGGGAAATCCACCAATCCATAGCAACAATTCTCACCACACAAAAGAACTCCAAATGTCTATGCATCTATTCCATAGGTATTACACATAGCCGTAACCACCTACCTTTCAAACACATCTACAACATCCAATCCATTAGGCAAACGGGGGCAAAACATTAAGGAATCGGTTGATATGCTTCAGGGGTGGCACATGAGCTGCAATTACCAACAGAAAGAGAGTAAAGTGGAATTGAATCCCCGGAAAAAGTATCCAAGAACCATGCCAATGAAGAAGCTGAACTGAAATCATAATAGTATATCAGTCTAAATTTTAAATTATTAAATAGATGTTTGAAATACACAAAAAAAAAAAGTATCAAAGGCTAAAAACAAGTTGCATTGAAATACTAAGATAATAACAAAAATACATTAGACTAAGTTGCAAATCAATTAGATAATAACAAAAAATACAAATTGAACTAAAAATTTGCAAATCCTTGTATGTCTCTTCATTTGGATCGACATGGAATACATTAAACCAATTCAATCAATCCGAAACTATATAAATTACAAAAAACCTATTTCAACCAATTTGATATTAAATAAATTAAATTAAACTTATTTCAACCAATCCGAAATTAAACAAATTAATTAAACCTATTTCAACCAATTTGAAACTACACAAATTACATTAAACCAATTCTAACCGATAACATGGTTCTGAAAAGTGAGATACAGAAATTTGTACTCCAACCAAAAATTTCCATCAAATTATTGTCTAGATCCTATCTTAAATAAGCATATACCAACAACTAAAACCAAAACATAACTTCGGGGTGACCACTAAAACATAATAACAATAAATCATACAACAATAATAAACTACCAAACAGCTCTACAAATGAATATTAACATGTGTGCTTGTGCAGGCCCGTGCAGGTGTTTACACTTATACATCTATAGGCATTTGCATCAAAATGGAATGGCAGACATCTCACAACACCTGAAAACAATAAGAAGTGAATATTCTTACAATTTTTTCATCCATTGCTTTTAAATCAATCCTTGGAATCAATTTCATAGTTACTTTCTTCCGAACTTCATTGACATATACTACCTGGCATATATTGGTTAAATTCACAAAGTTAGCAAATTGTTTTCCAGAAATACCAATGAAATTTCTCAATGTTAGCAGATAGTTTCCTCCTATGCAAGATCACGTTTATACCTTCCACTCAAGATCGGGCCAACATGCCCTTAGAGATTCCAACCATTTTGTTTCTTACCGATTGAAAACGAAAAATTTCATTAGTTAGAACCTTCATCACTTTATTGGAATATACAGTCCCAATCCCTTTATGTGCCTGCAAATTCAAAATTTTTAGATAGTTCCTAACATTACTAAGAATTCAAGTAGATATATGATACATATAATACACCCACACGAAACTGTTTATGCATGCATCTAACAAAAAGCCTCAAATGTAGATAGATTGTTCAAACACAATTACTTTAACTAGTATAATAATCATATACTCAAACAAGGGCAAGAAAATCACTTCACAGATATCATGTTGTCTATCAGCTTCAACAAAAAAATAAAGCCATTTAAGTGATCAACAACACATGCAAATATAATCTGCAATTTAGTTACCATTTCTTTCAAGTTTACAAATTTTTGCATAAGACATAAGGTTGAATGCCTCTCACGTCCAACCTAAGAGAAAAATTAATTATAAAACATAAACATTGGTGAAGAATTTAATATAAAATAAAACAAATACATAACACCTAACGGTTAGAACCCACATTTAGAAAACAAACATGTTGCAAAACTAGAAACAAACTAAACTAAAATATTGAAACTAATGAATGCAGATGCTAAACTATCAGATAGAGCACTGCACATGGAGCCATCTATGCATATCCATTAGGAGTGATCTAAAAGGAAAAAAAATAAATGAAAACATGAGACAGTACAATATGATATAAATTGGTATAACGTAATTTGAAAAAAAAAAAAAAACTTCATGCTTCATATGCACCATTCCAAAATTAAGCAAGCATGCTTCTATCTTGACAACTTAATATGGAAACTTCTAAATTCATCAGAAAACAAATCTATTTTCTTTCCTTTTTCTTCTTCCAATCCTTCATTTTATCTGAATTTCTCTCCATTTTCATTTACATCTGCATGTTCATCTTATCGTCCTTCCCCACAAACAAACAAGTATGGTACTGTAAGTTAATTGATTGAACAATTATTTGGTTCTAATGTAAATGCATTTATATTAGGAATACTTATTTTCCACTATGACTTCTAAGTTTATCTACTGAACTTGCTTGCTTACTAGTTACCTTGCTTTGTCTGTCTGTTAAAGACATAGAACATATATAAAAACAACAAGAAGAACAAGAAGTATCATAGCAATTACAACAATCAACCACCAAGCAGGGAGGCAGATAGCATTTCCTCACCTCACCTCACCTCCTCCCTCTTCTCTTCTCTTTCAGATAACTCTGCGGTACCCTCCAAACGCCAAAATCTTCCAATAATAAGTAACATAAACATATTATAACCATCTATCTATCTATCAAATTCCTACTCTTCTCTTCTATTCTCTTATCCTTAATTGTAAAATTCAAGACTAACCAAACAACTAACCTTAAGATTGGTGTCCCAACTTCTTGTGCACAACCCAATCAAGTCAGAAGTTAATCTCACACAACTCATCCGACCATCATGTGAACTTTGAAGAGATCCCAAGTTGAAAACTGGTTGTTATTAAAAGTAAACCAAACCCATCTCATCTCCTAATAATATATTTACATAAAAAAAAGCACATTCAAAGATAATAAAACAGTATGTCAAGAATGCCTATCTGTGTGTACCTGTGCTAACAGAGTGTCCCATACATAGCAATCCCCATCGAAATTATTCATAGTTTGCAAACTTTCCATACACATATAAAATTAGATATAGTTCAAATTAGATGTCTCTTATATATGATCATATTTGTAAAACAAAGCCTACAATTTTGAATGGTCGAATAATAATGTCAAGTGTGTGCATGTGTCATGTCTTATATATACTCTCTTTTTTTTAAATAAATGTAAAAGAACAAGTAAAAGTTTGAAACAACAACTCAATTTAATTAATATACACAAAAAATTATGCATCTGAATTGTGTTTCTTGAATTGGTGAAAACACATACGGACAGACAAAACACCCTCCTACATACAAACAAGTAAAGACCAGGTAGCAGTTGTATTCGTACTCTTATTTAATTCCCAAAAAAAGGTTCAGTTAATTGTTGAAATCCATTGTTTACTCATATTCTTTGTTTTTCTTTTTTTTTTTTTCTAGTACGCTTGTATACAGTGCATCTACATCATATTATTATTATTATTATTATTATTATTATTATTATTATTATTATTATTATTATTATTATTATTAATTTTTGTATATCTTGTAAAAATCAAAACCAAAATTATCAAGAAAAGCCAAACATAAATTTCTGGAATTTGATTAAATAAATAAACAAGCAACCAAAATCACTCTCTGTTTTAGATTTTCACTTCCAGAGACTTAAATGGTATGACTTTATTACGAATCTTCACATCAATTTAATAGACTACCAATTTCCCCAATTGAGCATCTCTCAAGTAAAAGCCAATGATCCAACCATTCTTACACTATATGTCATACTTACCCAAATGTAGAATAACCTATGTAAACAGAAATATTGCAAAGATTTTCTTAATCTCATAGTATGGTCTACTGTTTTTCTATAAGACTAATTAATGAAATCGCCAGGAAGAATAATTTTAATAATAGTCTGTAACTAAAGTTTAGATTAAAAAATTATATATAAATTGCAAATCAGGGGGCAGCCCATATAGATTTCAAATATGAACACTCGTACTAATCAGATATAGTTCAAATCGCCCTAAGTAGTTTTGAAATCTAAGGGTTTCACAAGATATCATGAAGGTACGATGTTTACCCAATGAGAAATTATAAAATTGGGCTCAATAGTTTGCCCCATACACAAACCTTAACAATGAGGAAACAATCGTACCGTACCCGAGGCTACTCCCCCAAGGTGGATGCTCCGTATCAACCTGAGAAAAAATTGAATATTAATACTACCCAAATTAATTTTTCCTTTCAAACAAAGAGAGAAAGAACCGTGGATCGACACCGAATCATACTAGGGAAAACTTACAAACCTTACCTGGACGCTGGCGCGGTAGAGGCTTGATCCCACCAGTTTCACGGTGATGGTTGCGTCGGTGCAAGGAGAAAGAGAATACGATTGATCGATTGAGGGGGAATGATGTGCCCTAAATTTCTCTAAGTGTGGGGGCTTATACCTATTGTTAAAAACACACGTCCTCATTTTTTTTTTGAAAGCGTGAAAGCGTTTTAACTATTTTTTTTCATTTTTTAAATTTTTTAAATTTTAAATTTTTAACTTTTAATTTAATTTTATTTATTTTTTTAATTATTCAATTTAAATTCAAAAAAAATATTAAATGGCAGTAATTACAAAAAGTATCGTAACTAATGTTTTTTTGATCAAAGTTTACCATCTTCGTAATTGTTATAAACTATTTTGCGTAATTAGTGAACTTGAAACGTTGACTTGCGGTAAAAATATTTTGTCACGGATTTTAATGTAACTAAAACAACCATTTGTTACGATGTTATTTTTATAAACCCTTTAACCGTGGTGAATATATAAGGAATATATTCCTTATATATTTAAATTCATCCTAATTATTTATTCATTGTGCACATGATATTTGGTGTAGGTGAACCAATTAAAGCGTTGTACACAGGTAGGAGACCTCAATCTTGTACAAAATGTCATTGTTGTTTAAGATGATCGAGCTAATTGGATATTAGAGTTGTACGAAACTACTTCCGTACATGGTGATCAGCCTCAACTAAGTCCGGAGTTGTATATTCCTGTTGATTCTATTGATGTACATGAGACTAATGGTATACATGAAAGTTCACCGTCACTGGCTTTAGGAGCGGATAATATGCAATCACAGAAAGATGGGGTCTTTCATAAATCTCCCATTGGTACGAATATTGCTGAAGTTTTCCATTTTGTACGTCAATCATCCCAGCCTGAAACTCAACGAATTCTCCGTAGAAGTACTCGCCAAAGTCATCCTCCAAATTGTGGCGCTGGTGGTCACAAAGGACATCGATGATGTAAGTATAATTTATTCGTTAGGTTATTTAATTCGTTATAGTAAAACGACTCCATTGGAACTTTCAGGTAGTTCGATGGCTGCCGATGACTGCAAACACCATCTGTTTGGTTGAAGCTTTTTATATCGAATGTGGCATTGCTCTGTGGTGCTTACATGTTGATATTACTGTTGGAAACTAGGGTATAGTTGCAACTAATGCATGGTTGGTATGTTTGATTGATATGAAACCTAATTTCTTAGATTCTGTAGGAACATGTTGATTGGAAATTCAGGTGTGTGAGTTGTTGCCATCAATAGCATAAATTTTTGCTTCAGATGTTATGCATTTTCTTTTTGGGAAGAATTGTTTAGTGTGGTTGCTGGTGTTATATTTATATTGTTGATTAGTTTCTCATATCAGGTTAATTGTGGTAGTTTGGCATTCCTTTTTTGTATTTTTATTCAATTACAAACCATGATACAGATTTCTATTATGGATCTGGGGCATTCTGTCATCAAGTAGAATGTATATGTCATGCAAGGAAAATATTGAATTCATAAAATATTCATAAAATATGTTTAACATAATCCCGACTGAAGTAAAAATTGAAGCAATTCATTCTGAAAAAAAGTGAAAATTGTTGAAGGTAGGTGGTCTTGTTTGCTTGATTATGCCCTGTAAAATTAGAAACCAAGCATTACATTATTATTTACAGTTAACTATGCATATTATAAACCAATGAGACTTTGTAATTTAAAATTCTCTGATACCTCCATGTTTGTTTCTGCTTCAATAAAATTCATGTTTGTAACTATGCTTGCCCCTTGTTGTCATTTTAAGTTCTTACACTGTATGGACTTAAAACTACTTATGTCTTGATCCTGCTTAGCTACGTAGGTAACTCTTTTGAGTACAACCATTTAATTTAATTTAAAAAAAAATCTCTATGTACGACTTACCAAGTAAGTATCAAATGACATCTTATTTTTTCAGTAAGTCTATATGAAATTATAGATAATTTATATTGTTTCTAAGATTCAATATGCTTTTTTTCTTTAGCTTCATAAGCATCCTCACCGTCACCTTCTCCACCATTTTTTGCTCTGATGTGTTCATCATATCTAACGGTTTTTTGGCCAGCAATTAAGAGCCCTTTTTCACTCCAGTCGCCTTCTTTAACATAATAAATAGATAGAAAATATACAATATAAATATAAACAACTAAAATGTTAAATAAAAGGATATAGTTGTGTTGTAGGAATTCACTGCACATTCTGGTTCAATTGCAGATTGTGATGCCTTATAATGGCATGTCTTCTCCATTATGTGTTAACAAAATATAAATGCAATATATGAATGGACAACATATGTCATAGTAAAAAATAGCACAATCTATAAGAGATTTCAATCCATAAAATCCATTCATACAACACAGCTATGCGCTTTTATTTTTTTTTAAAAAAAATATATGTATCGTGTTGGATAAACTTTTGTTCTTTCTATGTTTTATATGTGGTGAATGGGTAGAAAAATCAGCATAGGCATTGTAATGTGTTCGGATCAGCACAATAATTACGGGCATTGCTAACTAATACATAATTATTATTCTTTTAATTCCTTTAGATTTTGATGTAATTATTGTAATTGTGGTAGGTGCATTGAAGATTAAAATTCAATATTGTCAATAATTTTAGTAGCATTTTGGTGCACTTTGTAAAACCAATTTGTGGTTGTATATATAAATATTAAAAGTAGTGAGTTATTTGTAAATTTTCAAGGGAGTAATATGTTCATTATTAAGATATATATTATTTCCATAGGTACATTTGCTTTCATTGAAACTAAAATTTGTGAACATATGTAATCTATAGAAAATGTGGTATTTTTTTTTGTAAAGCATATAAAAGATACTAAGAATGCATTTCTCTTCTATTCTCGCTGGTAGTTTAATTATAACATGTCCCCATTATCTGTCACAATTTGTACAACATATTATTTGCCAAATTCTTCAATTTTCTTCTGAAGTCTGCAAACATTATTACAACTTGTTACTTTTTTGATGCATCAAGTGACTCCAAAAAAAGTTCTCTATGTACTACTGACAAAAAGATATATCAAGTAACGTCCTTATTTGCCAGTCCACCCATCTGAAATGAGGGAACATTCATACTACATCCAAGATTCCATATGCCTTTTCTTCAGTTTCATGAGCATCTTTTTTGCCATGTCCTCAACCATTTCTTGCTCTGACGTCTCCATCATTTCCCAACAGCTTTTTAGCTAGCAAGTGATAGTCCTCCTTCACTCCAATCATCATTCTTAACATAGTAAAGAGACAAAAAAATACACGATATAAATATTAAAAACTAAAATTTTAAAACAAACGGATATAGTTGTGTTGTGGGAGTGCACTTCACATACTGAAATCAAATGTAGATTGTTATGTCTTTGATGGTAGCATGTGTTTGCCATTCTATGTTAAAAGAAATAGAATTGCAATATATGAATGGCCAACAAATGTCATAGCCAAAGATAGCACAAATAAACGGATATAGTTGTGTTGTGGGAGTGCACACCTATGCGTTTTCATTTAACAAAACATATAATAATTAATGTATAATTATTATACTTTTATGAGAAATGTTAATTAATGCATAATAATTCTTCTTTTAATTCCTTTAGATTTTGGTATAATTATTGTATTGTTGTAAGTGGATTAAAGATTAAACTGCAATAATGTCAATAATTTCGGTGAATTTTTCGTGCAACTTGTTAAAATAATTTGAGGTTGTTTATATAACTATTAAAAGTAGTGGAGTAATTTGTAAATTTTTAAGGGAGTAAACTGATCATTATTAGATATATATTTTTTCCATAGCTTCATTGACTTTCATAGAAAATAAAATTTGTTAACATATGTAATCTAATGATATACGTTTCAAAGAAAAATTGTATATTTTTTTTGTAAAGTATGTAAAAGATACGAGGAATGCATTTCTATAGTAGTCTCACTGCAAGTTTGTAAATTGTCCCATTATCTATCACAATTCATACAACATATGTCATTGTCAGAGATAGTAAAATCTATAGTTGATTTCAGGCCATGAATTCCATTCGTACAACACATCTACGGGCTTTTATTTAACAAAACATGTACCATGTTAGAAAAAACCTGTCTTCTTTCTATGTTTTATATATGTTAAATGGGTAAAAAAACAGCATAGGCACTGTCAGGTGTCCGGACTCCTCACGAAAATTACAGGCAATGTTAATTAATGCATAATAATTATTCTTTTTTTCTATTAGATTTATGTAAAATTATTGTATTTGTGGTACGTGGATTCAAGGTTAAAATGCAGTATTATCATAAATTATAGTGGTGTTTTGCTGCACTTTGTAAAAATAATTTGAGGTTGCTTAGGTAAAATATTACAAGTAGAGCAGATATATATTTTTTTCCATAACTTCATTGACTTTCATAGAAAATAAAATTTGTCAACATATGTATTCTACTGATTTTCATTTTATATAAATGGTGGTATTTTTTTGTAAATTATGTTAAAGATACGAGGAATGCATTTCTCTAGTAGTCTCGCTGCAAGTTTATAATTTGTCTCATTATCTGTCACAATTGTACCGCATAATTTTTGCCAAATTCTTCAATTTTCTTCTCAAGTAAGACTTTAAGCATACTTGCATCAAGTTACTTTTCCGATGCATCATCTACCTAGAAAAAAAATTCCCTATATACTCTACTAATAAGAGAAAAGATCTAGTGATGTCTTTTTTTGTCAGTTCCTCTTATCTGAAATCAAGGAACATTTATATTGTTTCCAAGATTCTATATGCATTTTTCTTTGGTTTCATGAGCATCTTCATGCCATCTCCGTCACCATTTCTTGCTTTGAAGTCTCAATCATCTTCTGCCACGGCCCGGCCGTGTATAATTATGACCATTATAATTTTCTTACCCACAAAGTTCAATTGAACAAATGGATTAAGAATTAGAATAAAAGAAAAGAGAAGGAAGAAGAAAAGATAGTGCAGAGAATGTGAATTAACATAGATGATAACCAACCACGAGAATAAGTCTCGGACTTGAAATCAATCTATAGGTAAAATACAAACAATAGGCTAAATCCCACTGCAAAGGATTGGAAGCCACGAACCGATGGAATCACTCCAAAGACCCGATTTGAGATTCTAAATGCGAGGAAATCACTCTCTAACACTAGAAAATTATAAAAGTGAAATTCAATTCAAGATGTAAAAAAAGGTCCCATTACAATGATAGGCCTTGAGAAAAATAAAAGGCAACAAATAATAAAGGAAACAAACCAAAAGGTAAGTCTAACTATAAGGAAATAAATAATTAGGGAATTTTTAGATATGGAATTATACTATATGGAAACTTATAATAAAAGAAAATATATATTAAGGTACTTCTAGAAGCCTCCATAATAAGTGATGATTCCCTTGATAATCTTCCATGATTAGCGATTTTCTTGATCTTTCAATTGGGATTCTTGCGGGTCCCATTGAAGGAGCGTCAGGTGAGGGCTATGTGGTCTCCAAGCATTATCCTTATATTGATTCTCCATGAAAAATTGTTCGGTCAATGCAGTGACGGATTTTCGAAACTGATGAGCTCGGCTTCGAGTGATGGGTCCCACGGGCCTTTGAATGCTTGAAGATTGGACGTCCTCATCATTCCCTCCTTCTTGAAAAGCTTTCTTGTTCTCCCGAACAAGATATTCAACAAGATATTCATCCGCTGCATTAAAAGGCTTAAGTCAGAAACATTAAAAGTAACATGAACTTGGTACTCACCTGGGAGTTCAAGTTTGTAGGCATTATCATTAATGCATTCCAACACTCGAAAAGGCCCATCGCCACGGGGAGTAAGTTTTAACTTTCGAAATTCTGGAAATCTTTCCGTCCTTAAGTGTAGCCAAACCCAATCTCCTATCTCAAATACAACTTTCTTGCGCCCACGGTTAGCTTGTTTTGCGTAATTGTCAGCTGTCTTTCGTAGGTTATCCCGAACTTGAGAATGAAGTTGTTGGACAAATTCAGCCCTTTTTCTGCCATCAAAATAAACGTGCTCATTGCGTGGCAATGGCAAAAGATCAAGAGGAGTTAATGGGTTAAAATCATAAACAACCTCAAATGGAGAACAATTTGTAGAGCTATGAATCGTACGGTTATATGCAAATTTAGCATTAGCTAAACATTCTTCCCAACTCTTCAAATTCTCATTAACTAAGGCTCGTAACAAGCTACCCACAGTTTGATTAACTACTGTTTGACCATCAGCTTGTGGGTGGTGTGATGTGGAAAACATTAATTGTGTACTTAATTTAGCCTAAAGTGTTTTCCAAAAATAACTTAAAAATCGAGAATCCCTATCGGAAACAATGGATCTTGGGACACCATGCAATCTAAGAACCTATTTGAAAAATAATGAAGCAACATGCAAAGCATCAGTGGTGTTTGTGCATGGAATAAAATGTGCCATTTTTGAAAATTGATCAACCACAAAAAATATCGAATCTTTACCAAACCTACTCCTAGGCAAACCTAATATGAAAACCATAGAAATATCAATCCAAGGGGATTCAAGAATAGGTAGCGGAGTATACAAACCGTGTGGATGAACAGTAGACTTCAACGAGAGGCACGTTGTACACCGACGAATTGCGGCTTCAACTTCGGCTTCCATTTGTGGCCAAAAAAATGTTTCTTACTTTGGGATTTGATATGCTTGAGGGACTCATGATCAGTGTACACAACAAACTCACGATGACGTAAGTAATGTTGCCATGTTTGCAGGGCCCACACTAAGGAGTACAATTTCTTATCGTAGGTTGAGTAATTCAACGCAGTGCCATGTAGCTTTTCACTGAAAAATGCAACGGGTCTCTTTCGTTGCGAGAGGATGGCGCCAATACCTACACCAGAGGCATCAAAATCAAGTTCAAATGGTTTAGAGAAATCAGGTAAAGCAAGCACGGGTGCACATGTAAGTTTCGATTTTAAAGTATCAAAAGCATTTTGTTGTTCACTTCCCCACTCAAACTTATCCTCTTTTTTGGTAACTGCAGTTAAGGGTGCTGCAGTAGTGCTAAAGTTCCGCACAAATTGACCGTAGAAACTTGCAAGGCCATGAAAACTGCGGACATCACGCACGCTAGTAGGTATAGGCCACTCTTGGATGGCTGCAACCTTCGCAGGATCTACACATACTCCATCTTTTCCTACAATAAAACCCAAAAATTTGCACTTTTCGACACAAAAGCCGCATTTTTTCAAGTTAGTATATAACTTCTCAGCCCGTAAAACATCTAAAACTGCTTGTAAATGTTCAACATGTGTTTCAATAGAAGTACTATAAATAAGTATGTCATCAAAGTATACTACCACAAACTTATTTATAAAATTCCTTAAAACATGATTCATCAATCGCATTAATGTGCTTGGAGCATTGGTAAGTCCAAATGGCATAACTAACCACTCATATAGACCAAAAGAAGTCTTGAAGGCAGTTTTCCATTCATCACCTTGATTCATCCGAATTTGGTGATAGCCACTTTTTAAATCAATTTTTGAAAAAATTACAGAACCACACAAATTATCAAGCATGTCATCTAATCTAGGAATGGGATGACGATACTTAATTGTTATAGCGTTGACGGCTCGGCAATCCACACACATGCACCAACCTCCATCTTTTTTTGGCACCAATAGGACAGGTACAACACAAGGACTTAGGCTTTCACGAATCCAACCTTTGCTCAGTAGATCCTCGACTTGCCTTTGTATTTCTTTTACCTCATCCGGGTTGGCTCGATAGGCTGGCCGATTAGGAATTGATGCTCCCGGGACAAAATCAATTTGGTGCTCAATCCCACGAGTGGGTGGTAAACCATGGGGTACTTCATCAGGAAAAACATCATCGTACGCCTGCAATAAGTTAGAAAAACTAGATGGAAGTTTGTTAGAGTCATTTATGGAAAAATAAGTAGGTTTAGAAAGTAATAGCAAACAATGAACTCCATGTTCCAAGTGTAAAGCTTCCTTCCTACACATAAAAAGATTAGACCTCTCACTCTCATGTTTAAGATTCCAGCAGGCTTCACCCTGAATCACTACACTCGTGTTTGATTTTTGAGTAGAAGGGTAGAGTATTTGAGAGTGGCTCGGGGCAGATGTATTTATTGGTGAGGATGAAGATTTGAGAGGTTGTGGGGTAGTTAGGCTATATGAAAGAGTTGATGCAATTGTATCCGGAGTACCTCTTGTTGCGGGTGATTTTTAAGGAGGACTTCAAATTGGACTCCTCTTTTCCTTTGTTGATATGTTGTGAAACCGGTGCTTTAGGTAACCCTACAATTGGAGCAAGTTTAAACGGATTAACTTGCATCCTCTTTGATTCTAGTTGCTTCTCCACCTTTATGGCCAAGTGCACCATCTCCTTGAGGTCCACGTATTGGTACATCTCTACCGCATCAGTAATATCCCTTTGAAGCCCATTCGAAAATCTAGACATCGTTTGCTCCTGATCTTCATGGATATCGGCTTGTAGAAGAAGTGTTTCAAGCTCCTCATAGTATTCCTCCACTGACCGAGACCCTTGTTGTATGCTCTGCAAACTCCGCAATACTTCACGATGGTAATGAGGAGGAACAAACCTCTTTCGCATGAGTGTACGAAGTTCTGTCCAAGTACGCACTGGAGCCTCCCTATTTCTACGGCGGTTGATGCTCAATTGGTCCCACCATGCAAGGGCATAATCTGAAAACTCCATTACAGCCACACGGAGTTTTTGTTGGTCGGTTAATTGTTGAACATCAAAGATTAGTTCTAACCTTCGTTCCCATTGC
The DNA here is from genome assembly GCF_009805555.1 of Andrographis paniculata. Classification (NCBI taxonomy): domain Eukaryota; kingdom Viridiplantae; phylum Streptophyta; class Magnoliopsida; order Lamiales; family Acanthaceae; genus Andrographis; species Andrographis paniculata. The sequence continues at coordinate 3,965,411 of NW_026137391.1, read as the reverse complement.
AAAAATACTCCAGGGTCGGATTTCCTTGGAACGGTGGCACTTGAAACTTGATCGAGTTGATAGCCTCATCTCCATCCCGTCGGTGATAGTTATTATGATGCCTAGGTCGTTCCCAATTTCCTTCAAACTCCTCATCATCGGGTTTGTCAAAGTTGTGTGGGGGTGGGGGCCGGATGTTGTGTCTTGGCCTCAAATGCGGTTGAACATCATTTCGCATCTAAGCTTCCGGTAACGGTCGGATAATCTCCAGTAACTTTTGTTGATTCTCTTCCAGTTGATCCATCCTATTATTCATCAATTCCAATTAGAATAGTGAGGAGTTTTGAACTCTTGTAGAATGGTATTGAGAAGACCTTGTACATCAACTTGTTGAGAATTGGATCCTACACCCCCTGCCATTAGAATTAGAAGAAAGAAAAAAAAGAAAATAACCTTACTAGAACTCTCGTGTATCACTCTACACCTTATGTACCTCTCCATCTCGCAAAAAGGATTCAAATCAAATCAATGGATTTCTCCCAAAGACGATAGCCAAAATTCCAAAACAGTAGGGAAAACAAAAGAAATATAAGTTCAGAATGAAGATAGAAGACAAATAATCTAAATAGATTTTTTTTTAGTTTTTTTTTTATAAAAGAAAAGATGATTCGAGAACTAGAAGTAAATAACAAATATCTCGATATTTGATAATAACTTTTTTTTTTTCGTTTTTTTATGCCTCTTTTTTTCGTTTTTTTTTTTTTTTTGCTCTTTTTTTTCCACTTTTTCTTTTTGCTTTTTTTTTCAAATAAGAACCGTGATATCAATCAAGAAATTGTATCAACTAGCTCTGATACCAGATGACACGGCCCGGCCGTGTATAATTATGACCATATATAATTTTCTTACCCACAAAGTTCAATTGAACAAATGGATTAAGAATTAGAATAAAAGAAAAGAGACGGAAGAAGAAAAGTTAGTGCAGAGTATGTGAATTAGCATAGATGATAACCAACCACGAGAATAAGTCTCGGACCTTAAATCAATCCATAGGTAAAACACAAACAATAGGCTAAATCCCACAGAAAAGGATTGGAAGCCACGAACCGATAGAATCACTCCAAAGACCCGATTTGAGATTCTAAATGCGAGGAAATCACTCCCTAACACTAGAAAATTATAAAAGTGAAATTCGATTCAATATGTAAAAAAAGGTCCCATTACAATGATAGGCAAGGACCTTATATAGAGGTCCTTGAGGAAAATAAAAGGCAACAAATAATAAAGGAAACAAACCAAAAGGTAAGTCTAACTATAAGGAAATAAATAATTAGGGAAGTTTTAGATATGGAATTATACTATATAGAAACTTATAATAAAAGGAAATATATATTAAGGTAATTCTAGAAGCCTCTATAATAAGTGATGATTCCCTTGATATACTTCCATGATTAGTGATTCTCTCCATAAGTGATGATTCCCTTAATATACTTCCATGATTAGTGATTCTCTCCATAAGTGATGATTCCCTTGATAATCTTCCATGATTAGCGATTCTCTTGATCTTTCAATTGGGATTCTTGCGGGTCCCATTGAAGGAGCGTTAGGTGAGGGCTAAGTGGTCTCCAAGCATCATCCTTAAATTGATTCTACATGAAAAATCGTCTGATCAATGCAGTGATGGATTTTTTAAACTGATGAGCTCGGCTTCGAGTGATGGGTCCCACGGGCATTTGAATGCTTGAAGATTGGATGTCCTCGTCATCTTCAACGGCTTTTTTTTTTTCTAGCAAGTGATAGCCCCCATTCATTCAGTGGCCTTCTTTAACATAGTAAATAGATGCAAAATAAAAAATGTAAATATAAACAAAAACTAAAAATTTAAATAAAAGAATGTAGTAGGAATGCACTTCATATACTGAAATCAAATGTAAATTATGATGTCTTTTTATAATAGTATGCGTTTTCTGTTCTACATTAACAAAATAGAAATGCAACATATGAATCAACAACATATGTCATTGCCAAATATTGTGGAATCTATAGTTGATTTCAGCCCATGAAATCTATTCGAAGAACACACCTACGCGGTTTTATTTATCAAAACATACCTACGCGGTTTTTTTATATTGAAATCAAATGTAGATTGTGATGTTTTTTTTATAATAGTATGCATTGTCCGCTCTACTTTAACAAAATAGAAATGCAACATATGAATCAACAACATATGTCATTGCCAAATATTTCGGAATCTATAGTTGATTTCAGACCATGAAATCTATTCGAAGAACACACCTACGAGGTTTTATTTATCAAAACATGTACCCTATTAAATAAGAACTTGTTTTCTTTCTATGCCTTATATGTGTTGAATGGGTAAAAAATGCGCATAGGCACTGTAAGGTGTCGGGACTCCTAACAATAATTACAGGCAATATTAATTAAGGCATAATTATTGTACTTTTTTTTTCTTTTATATTTTTTGTTATCATAAAAAATTGTTCAGAAAGTTAGATTTTTGTATAATTTTTGTATTGGTGGTAGGTGAATTGAAGATTAAAATGCAATATTATCAAAATTTACGGTGTTGTTTCGGTGCACTTTTTCAAAGCAATTTGAGGTTGTATATTTCAATATTAAAAGTAGCGGAGTTATTTGTAAATTTTTAAAGGAGTAATCTAATCAATACTAGATATATATTTTTTCCATAGCTAGATTTACTTTCACAAAAAATAAAATTGGTTAACATATGTAATCTAGTAAATTCCATTCATAGAAAAAGTGGTATTTTTTTGTAAAGTATGTAAAAGATGCGAGGAATTTCTCTAGCCGCGGTGCTAGTTCATAATTTGTCCCATTATCTAACACAATTAGTACAACATATTCTTAGCCAAATTGTTAGATTTTCTTCTCAAGTAAGACTTCCAGCATTTTTTCATCATGTTACTTTCTTGATGCATAAACTGACTCTAAAAAAAGTTCCCTATGTACTATTGACAAGAAAAAATATCAAGTGATGTCTTCTTTTTTCAGTCAGTCTATCTGAAAACATAGAACATTCATATTGTTTCGAAGATTCTATATTCATTTCTCTAGTAGTCTCGCTGCAAGTTTATAATTATATCTATCACAATTGTACAACATAATTTTTGCCAAATTCTTCAATTTTCTTCTCAAGTAAGACTGTAAACATACTTGCATCATGTTACTTTTCCGATGCATCATCTGACTATAAAAAAAAAATTCCCTATGTACTCTACTAATAAGAGAAAAGATCTAGTGACGTCTTCTTTTTTCAGTTCGTCTTATCTGAAATCAAGGAATATTTATATTGTTTCCAAAATTCTATATGCATTTTTCTTTGGTTTCATGAGCATCTTCACCGCCATCTCCGCCATCATTTTTGCTCTAACGTCTCCATCATGTCCAACGATTGTCTAATAAGTGATAGCCCCCTTCACTCAGTCTCCTTCTTTAACATAGTAAATAGATACAAAACACACAATATAAATATAAACAAAAACTAAAAAGTTAAATAAAAAGATGTAGTTGTGTTTTAGGAATGCACTTCACATATTGAATCATTTGTAGATTGTGATGTTGTTGTTTTTTTGTTTGTTTAATAGCATGTTTTGTCCGTTCTATTTTAACAAAATAGAAATCCAACACATGAATCGACAACATATATTCATTGTCAAAGATAGCACAATCTATAGTTGATTTCAGCATTGAAATCCATTCATAGAACACACCGACACGGTTTTTTTTTTTTCTTTTCAAAACATGTACCATATCAAATAAAAACTTGTGTTCTTTTTATGTTTTATATGTGTTAAATGGGTCAAAAATACCCAGAGGCACTGTAAGGTGTCCAGACTGCTAACAATAATTACATGAAATGTTAATTAACGCATAGTTATTAATCTTTTTTTTCCTTTATATTTATTTTATCAGAAAATATTATTCAGAAATTTGATTTTTGCATAATTATTTTTTTTTATGACGTGGGAACCCGCAGCCGCTACCCGAAAGTGCACACTGAGTAAACCCCCGGTCGAACCTAATACCCTGCAAACTAGGCCCGACAGGCAAGTCACACTAGGCGAACCACGTGTGGCAGGTGACTTGTGGCGTCGGGGATTTTTGTATAATTATTGTATTGGTGGTAGGTGGCTTGAAGATTAAAATGCAATTGTCAAAAACTATGGTGGTGTTTTGGTGCACTTTGTCAAAGTAATTTGAGGTTGTATATTTAAATATTAAAAGTAGTGGAGTTATTTCTAAATTTTCAAAGGAGTAATATGATCTATACTACATTTATCCTTTTTCCATAGCTTGATTTAATTTCACAAAAAAATTAAATTGATTAAGATATGTAATCTAGTCATTTCCATTTAATAGAAAAAAGTGGTATTTTTTTGTAAAGTATGTAAAAGATACGAGGAATTTCTCTAGCAGTCGCGGTGCTAGTTTATAATTTGTCTCATTATCTATCACAATTTGTACGACATATTCTTAGCCAAATTGTTCGATTTTCTTCTCAAGTAAGACTTTCCAGCATTCTTTCATCATGTTACTTTTCTGATGCATAAACTGACTCTAAAAAAAGTTCCCTATGTACTATTGACAAAAAAAAATATCAAGTGATGTCTTCTTTTTTCAGTCAGTCTATCTAAAATCATAGAACATTCATATTGTTTCCAAGATCCTATTTACCTTTTTCTTTACTTTCATAAACATCTTCATCGTCATCCTCCACCATTTTATGCTCTGTTGTGTCCATCATATCGAACAGTTTTTTGGACAACAAGTGATAGCATTCCTTCACTCTCCTCATTTTTTTTAACATCATAAATACACAGGAAACAACAATATAATTATAAAAAACAACTAAAATGTAAAATAAAATGATATAGTTATTTTGTAAAAATGCACTTCACATACTAAAATCAACTGTAGATTGTGATGTCTTTGATAATGGCATTTGTTGTCCATTCTATTTTAAAATGGACAACATAATTCATTGTCAGAGATAGCACAACCTATAGAATATTTTAGTGCAAGAATTTCATTCGTGCAACACACCTACGGGCTTTTATTTAACAAAGCATGTACCATGTTAGGTAAAAAATTGTCTTTTTTCTATGCTTTTTTATGTGTTAAATGGGTCAAAAATCAGCATAGGCACTGGCAAGTGTCCGGACTCCTCACAAAAATTACAAGCAATGTTAATTAATGCATAAATATTATTCTTTTTTATCTATAGATTTTTGTATAACTATGGTAATGGTGGTAGGTGGATTCAAGGTTAAAATGCAGTATTGTCAGAAATTACAGTGGTGTTTTGGTGCACTTTGTAAAAGTAATTCGAGGTTGTATAGATAAATATAAAAACTAGTGGAGATATATATTTTTTCCATAACTTCATTAACTTTCGTTGAAACTAAAATTTGTTAACATATGTATTATATTGTTTTTTATTAGCATCGTAAATACACAGAAAACACACAATAAGAATATAAACAACAACTAAAATGTAAAATAAAAGGATATAGTTGTTTTGTAAAAATACACTTCACATACTAAAATCAACAGTAGATTGTGATGTCTTTGATAATGGCATGTGTTGTCCATTCTATTTTAACAAAATAGAAATGCAACATATGAATGGACAACCTAAGTCATTGTCAGAGATAGCACAATGTATAGTTGATTTCAAGGCAAGAATTCCATTTGTACAACACATCTACGCGCTTTTATTTAACAAAACATGTAACATGTTAACTAAAACCTTGCGTTTTTTCTAAGTTTTATATATGTTAAATGGGTAAAAAAATCAGCATAAGCGCTGGCAGGTGTCCAGATGCCTCACGAAAATTACAGGCAATGTTAATTAATACATAATAATTATTCCTTTTTTATTAGGATTTCATATAATTATTGTATTGGTACTAGGTGGAGTTTAAGGTTAAAATGCAATATTGTCTAATATTACAATGGTATTTTGGTGCACTTTATAAAAGTAATTTGAGGTTGTATAGGCAAATATTAAAAGTAGTGGAGATATATATTTTTCCTTTAACATCATTAACTTTCATAGAAAATAAATTTTTTTAACATATGTATTCTACTGAATTCCATTTAATAGAAATGCTAGTATTTTTGTTGTAAATTATGTTAAAGAATCAAATAATGCATTTGTCTACTAGTCTCGTTGCAAGTTTATAATTTGCCTCATTATGTGTCACAATTCAACAACATATTTGTTGTCAAATTCTTCAATTTTCTTCACAAGTAAGACTGCTAACTTTCTTGTACCATAAATAAAAACATGTTTCAGTTCTATGTTTTATATGTGTTGAATGGGTCAAAAACACTCATAGGCACTGTAAGGTGGCTGGACTGTTGATGATAATTACACGCAATGTTAATTAATGCAGAATTATTACTCTTTTTTTCTATTGTATTTTTGTATAATTATTGTATTGGTGCTAGGTGGATTTAAGGGTAAAATGCAGTATTGTCAGAAACTACAGTGGTGTATTGGTGCACTTTGTAAGAATAATTTGAGGTTGTATAGGTAAAATATTAAAAGTAGTGGAGATATATATTTTTTTCATAGCCTCATTGACTTTCATAGAAAATAAAATTTGTTAACATATGTATCTACTGATTTCCATTTAATAAAAATAGTGGTATTTTTTTTGTAAATTATGTTAAAGAGACGAGGAATGCATTTTTTAGTAGTCTCGCTCCAAATTTATAATTTGTCTCATTATCTGTAACAATTGTACAACATATTCTTTGCCAAATTCTTCAATTTTCTTCTCAAGTAAGACTTCCATCTTTTTTGCATCGCGTTACTTATCTGGTGCATCATGTGACTATATAAAAAAACAGTTCTCTATATACTACTAACAAGAGAAAAGATCTAGTGATGTCTTCTTTTGTCACTTCGTCTTCTCTTAAATCAAGGAACATTTATATTGTTTCCAAAATTCTATATGTATTTTTCTTTGGTTTTTTGAGCATCTTCACCGTATTTCCTTCACCATTTCCTTCTCTTACGTCTCCACCATGTCCAACGGTTTTTTTTTTTTTTTTGATGACATGGGAACCCTCAACCGCTATCCGAAAGTGCGCACTGGGTAGCTTAATTTTAGAGTTCTTTCAGTAGTACTTTCGAAAAAGAATGTGCACATTGTTGACATGAGTAGTCTATTCAATCCTTTTAACCGCTAATCAACTTTAGATGGCCTAATACCGGCTCATCCACAGACAGGAGTTGGCCAAGCAATGACTCAACTTCGGGGGTATCACAGAGGCACACACGCATTTACCATGTAATTTTGGGATAAATTATAACAATTTCAGTGAAGAATTGCAAAGAATGCTTATATAAACTTCTAGGAAAAAATGCCCAAAATTAGTGTTATCAACCATAAGATCCCCATCAAACCAAAGTACTGTGAAAAAACAACATTTACTTGTCCTTATTGTATTTTTTCCTACATAATGATGTTTTTTGGGTTGTGCAACACCCTAACAACCTTTCACCAGGGCATGTATCATATCTTTAGTGACCTCCTGGACTCATTCATAAAAGTTTTTTGTGATGACTTTTCATTATATGGTACTAAGACCTTTTCTCAATGCCTTAATAACTTTGCCAAAGTGCTTCTCCACTATATTGAGACAGACCTCGTGCTGAACTAGGAGAAATTAAGGTGAACACCATTCAAAGGCTTGCTTATGTAATGAATGGCGTGATGCGTCTGCTACAATTTTTGGCCTGGCACAGCTCCTACTGCACTATCACTCGCATCACATATAAGCTCAAATGTCTAACTTCAGTCAGGTGCTTGGACAATGCGTAAGGAGATTAATCTCTCCTTAAGGCATTAAAACACCTCCTCAAACTTATCATCCCATATGAAAGGATCATCCTTGCACAATAAAGCAGTGATAGGTTGCAAAATCTTACTGAAATCCTTGATAAATCTTCGATAAAATCTAACGTGTCCTAGAAAACTCCATGCAGCTTTTTCACAATTCGGGGCTGGCATCTTTGTAATTACACTTACTTTTGATTTGTGTACTTCCATTCCTACGATGGAGACTTTATGACCCAAAAATATTCCCTCTGTGACCAAGAACGATATTTCTCCCAATTCAAGACAAAATTAGATTTTACGCAGCGAATTAGCATCTATTCCAAATTCACAAGGTATGCAAAGAATGTTTTGTCACATACAAAAAAGTCATTCATAAATACTTCAATGCATGATTCTAGTAAATCAATGAAGATGTGATATATGCACTTTTGAAAAGTTGTAGATGTGTTACATAACCCAAATGGCATTCTCCGATATGCAAAGGTTCCATAGGGGCATGTAGTAGTTTTTTCAACATCAGCAGAAGTGGTTGGGATTTGATAGTATCCAAAATAACCATCTAAGAAGCAATAGAACTCATGATAACTCAATTTTTCTAAACGTTAATCCAAGAATGGTAGTAGGAAATGATTTTTGCACATAATCGCATTCAACTTTCTATAATCAATACATAAGCACCATCCAGTAACTGGCCGTGTCATGAATATTTCACCTTTCTCATTTTTTTTTCACAAATCCTCTTTTCTTCGGAACCACTTGAGTGGGAGTCACCCATTCACTTTCCGAAATTGCCATGATTATCCCTGCATGAAAAAGGTTTAATTACCTCTTTCTTTCCAGCCTCTTGCATATTTTCGTTGAGGCGGTGCTCTGGTTGGCAACATGGTTTTGCATTTTTCTTATAGGTAGATATTATGCATGCAAACAGCAGGGCTTACTCCCTTGATGTCAAATATTGACCTTGCAATGGCTTCCTTGTATTTTATTAGAGCCGCGAGCAATTGTTCCTCATAATCATCGCATAGACTGCTAGAAATAACTACTGGATATTCATTGTTTTCTTCCATAAATGCATATTTTAGATTATCCAAATTTTTCTTAAATACAAGTTTTGGTTTAGTGTCTCTATCTTTAAGTTTTTCTAGGATTTGCTCGCGAGTATTTGCATCAAGATCATTTTCAGAGGCCTCGGATATTTCTATTGATTGAGGTTGATCACATTTAAGTTCCTGAAATGAATTATCTATTAAATTATAATCAATTGCAGATATGCAATTTATAACTATTGGATCAAAGTCATTGTTGCAATCCTATGGCTGTAGCATAGCATCTTGCATTACAAATGTGATTTTGTCCTTACCAAGCTGCAATGTCAGTTCGTCTTTGGCGACATTGATATTTGCTTAGACAGCGGTAAGAGAACTCTCCCTAGTATAAACGGAGTATTTTTATCCTCTGATATTTCCATGATAATGAAATTAGGTGACATTGATATTTGCTTGGGCAGCGGTAAGGAAAGATCTCCCTTAGTATAAACGAAGTATCCTTATCCTCTGATATTTCTATGATAATGAAATTAGCTGCAAAAATAAACTTTTGCACTTATACCAAAACATCAAATTTAATTTTTTTCGGAATTCTGAAAATTTTATCCACTAATTGAATAACAGTTCTACAAGGCATTAGTTTGTATAACTTCAATTGTTTGTACAAGGAATATGGCATTAGATTGTTTCTTGCTCCTAAATCACCCCTTTTTTCGGTTCCAAATTTCTTAATGTACATGCGAATATGAAGCTCTCATGGTTTCCCATTTTTGCAGGCAATTCTCATCTAAATATTGCACTACATGTTTCAGTGTGTGAAATTTATGTCTCATCCTCAGGGGAGTGTGCACCTCTTTTCCAAAATATCTTTTAAAAAATTAGAATACGTTGGCATCTGCAATAGCGCATCTACAAAAGGAATAGTGATTTGTAACTGTTGAAATATTTTAGAAAAGTTAATAAATTGCTTATATGTTTCCTTTTTCTTTAGTGGTTAGGGGTACGGAATTTGTGAGTTTGTTTCCGAAAGTATTTGTAGATTTTTTATCTCGTCTTTTCTTTCTCTTTTTTGTCTTTCCTCCGTATGCGTGCAATTTGTCCCTGCAACAAAAGAATGCATTATGATATTAGAGGTAGAGGAATAAATTTTACCTTGGTATGGATCAAAGAATTTTTTTTTTCTACTTTGCGTTTCAATCGCCTTTGCCTATTTTGGATTTTTGTCCATAGTGCTAGGCAACTGGCTTAGTGTTTTCACGTGCAGTTGCTCTACAATCTGGTCCAATTGTTTTTCCAGTAACTTTATTACAGCGGTTGTGTTTTGTTGGAGTTGTATGCTATCCTGCATTTACTTCTTCATCATCTCCTCTAGGGCAGCTAGGGATTATGTTGATGTTGTAGATGTTGAGGATGGGGTTATGGGAACTGTTGATGTTGTGGTGGGTGCGATTGATAATGGGGTTGTGGCGGATAAGATCCTCCTGGTGTATGCAAGTGTTGCCCTTGATTGAATAGAGTACTCATATCAACAATAAGCACATTCATTTTTGGGAGCCCTACTGAAAGAACGCTAGAGTTCTTACTCTAGAGTAATTTGAGGATGGGTAACCCTTTGGAAAGTCTCCCAGTGTTCGCATGAGTGAGGACAGAAGCGCACCGGAATGACTCGTATCGACCTATGGGGCCAATCTAATTCCGACACGCCTCACTTCACGTGGCTTGGGGATTGGGGTGTCACAGTTGGTACCATGCCTAACCTGCAATAGCCCGCAGTCATTGACCAGACTTTTGAATGGCCTAGTAGTTGATAGATCTTTAGGGTGCAATGGAGACGTTGCATTCTAAAGTGGGGATGATGTAATACCTCCGGAGTTAGGCCAGTACTAGACCAACTTCCGTGTATGGATGAGCCAGTGCTAGGCCATCCGATATTGAATAGCGATTAAGTTGATCGAATAGACTATTCATATCAACAATGTACACTTTTTTTTCGGAAGCCCTATTAAAAGAACTCTAGAGTTAACCCTAATTGTTTGTACAAGGAATATGACATTAGAAAGGAAATGCCCGCCAAGTGGATAAGGTTGAATGCAATATATAAACACTTTGTACGTTAGAATATTGCGTGAGAGTGAACACGAAAAATATTACCTCGCAATTTTTGAGATTATTTGATCTATACATATTCTGGAGAGTTACACTAATCATTTATTATTGAGCTGATGATCTATTGCTAGATACATATTGCACTACCCTATGAGCCATTCTCTTCGACATCCGCAACTGATGAATCAATTAATTAAATTGTCACATACCTTTTTATTATATTTTCTAAGTCAAATTACATGTGAATGACTGCTTGCACGAGAATCTTTTGGATTCATCTAACTAGATTCAGTTAAGTTCTCATTATCTTATAGTACTTATAAGTCACTTAACAGAATCTAGTTAAATGAACCCAAAAGGAAATTACGTTGCTAGTAGACCCAAGGTGTTAGAAGATATATGGTGTATATTTTAGAGTTTTGTTTCTTTGTTTTTTTATTTTTAGTTATAATTTGGATAATAATCTACATATGGTGTATTATGAAATATATATATATATATTTAAAAGAAATCGGTCTTAAGTGGGACCTCCAACCTATACATATCATCACTGAGAAAGTAAAGTTCATATACAAAAAGACCGAGTTAACTGAATCGGCTGCAGCGACAAAAGGACTCTACTAACAATAATACCTAAGTCATACCAGTTGTACAAAAGTATAAACAAAAACCTAAGTACCAAGATACAAATCTAAACCAAAGCAAAAAAATCAAAATTAAGAAAAACAATCAGCATCAACAAAAATAATACCTCGAAGGAGTCTCAAAAAATCTGAAAGAGTCTACGTTCTAGTTAACCCGATGATGCACACCTGATTAGCTAAGTAATCCAGTGCATGATAACCTTCACTATAGATATGTGAGACAAATGAATAAACGAATCTGAGAAAATTATTCAAAATCTTTTCCTCCAAATAAAAAATGGAACGAGACCAGGGACCAAGCAGCATTGTTACGTCAAGTAGAAAAGTAGCAGCAGCAGCATTGCCTCCTTGAGACAATCAACCCAACATCACCCAACCTATACAAAGAAGTGTACACAACACAACTATCTCATTTACAACACATTTTGCTACAAGCAGCTACTGTCCACCCAGAGGCTTCTTGCTCTTCTTCTGTGAACTTGACTTTGCTGCAACATCAGATGTTGTCTCTCGTTTTCTCTTGTTTTGGTTATTATCATTCCCTCCGGTGCTTTTTGACAACTTTTCATCTGTGCATGCAATGTGTCTTTCACAAAGAACTTCAACTTCCACAACGTTGATTCACTCTGCAAGGGTCATGTGCATCAGTACTAGGTTTATTTATCAGTACACGACTTAATGAACTAGTTATGCATCAGATAAAAATATATTTAATGAATTAGTTATGCATCAGATAAAAATAATGGGTGTGTTTGTTTGGGGGTTTGGATTTTGAGTTGGGATTTGAATAGCAAAAATTTTGAATTTGAATAGTTGTATAATGTAATATAAATAGGTGTTGATGTGATGTTTTGAATGTAAAATTGATTTTTAGTATAATATAAAAAATAAAAAATAGATATTTGATAAATATCTAATCCCCCAAACAAACACAAAAGTGTTTGAAAACCTGAGCGTCAATGTCAACTTCTACAGTATCATCTGCTGCTTGAAATGTGGGATTGGTGTCATGGACCGAAATTGATCAACTACACAAGATACAGAATAAACTAACTAAAACAGAACTAACTAATAAACAACGACAAAGAACGAACAACTAAACATAACTAACTAAGCAAGAAAGAACAAATTAACTAAGCGGAAACGAATAAAGCGAGAAAAAGGATAATCGAAAGAGAAGCAAACCTAAGTAAGTACTAATGTAAGCACGACCCGATACCCTTCTAGCATCGAACCATCCTCCACGAAGGCACCACCTTGGTCGACACTTTGGAGAGCTCTTCCACCTTCCCCAAATGCCACGAACTTGAGGCTTTATACTCAAACCCGAATTTTGAAACTAAACCCCATGGAGCATGCAATGGAATTGCATTCCATGAAATATTAGACTAAAAGAGAAAGTATTACTATCAAGCATAACTTTCCATAAAAAGGAAATGATCAATAATGATCAAATATTCATAAAATATTCTTGCTTGGTGTGTTTTACAAAGCACCTTAAGAGTCCTATTTATAGGAGTGGGGGAAGGGGCAAGTGGAGTGATTTTCCAATGTGGGATAGGTTTAGTATAACTAAGTAACCTCTCATTGATTGACACCTAGCTAATAGTCCCCTCTTGCATGTGAGAGGCATGTGAGAGAGCTTATTATATATGTATATGTATAAGTGGTCCCAATAGATGGTCCCCCCCCCCACTTAAACATGTGCAACCTAGGTTTATATAATTACCTATTAAACCCTTTATTTTAGCAAACTCCTAGGTTTGCACAACTTTTCCGTTAGTTTTCCGGTTGAGGCGTTGCAAGCTCCAATGTAACCTTCAGAACCACGGCACTCGCCCTAGGCTTTCCATCAAGTCCTCGCATGTTGTAACATAGTCCGTTGGTTGGGCTCCAATTCTCTAATTTCTTTATTAGGCTTTGCAATTTTTCAATGCACGCTTTCGCTCGAGCTCTTGAGACTGGTCCGATTGGAATATGTGGAATTGCAAGTCCCGATCTTTTCGTATCCATGTCATCGTCTCCCCCTTCAGAAGGTTGATCCATCAACCGTTGTGCTTCCTCATCGGCTCGATCATAGAGTGATAAATCTTCAATATTAAAAGTAGGATTAATACCATATTCATCCGGAAGTTCCAAACGGTATGCATTATCATTAATCCTTTCAAGCACTCGAAATGGCCCATCTCCTCGGGGTGATAGCTTTGTACGTCGTCTTGCTGGAAACCTTTCCTTCCTCATGTGAACCCAAACCCAATCGCCGGGATGCAATATTACAGCTTTACGTCCGCGGTTAGCGTACTTAGCACATACCTCCGCAGATTTTTCTAGACTTGCTTTGACATCCTTATGAAGTTCCTTTATGCGTCTTGCTCGTTCCCTACCATTAACATTTAAGAACTCATTGCTAGGCAATGGTAAAAGATCAGTAGGCGTTAGTGGGTTCATTCCATAAACTACTTCAAACAGTGACATGTGTGTGGCTGTGTGGATATGTCTATTGTATGCAAATTCAATGTAAGGAAGACATTCATCCCAACTTTTACTATGTGAATTCACAATAACTCTAAGGAGATTACCCAACACCCGGTTTACCGCCTCCGTTTGTCCGTCAATTTGGGGGTGATAGGATGTGGAGAAAAGAAGCTTAGTACCAATTTCGTGCCACAACGATTTCCAAAAGTAACTCACGAACTTTGCATCACGATCTGAGACAATAGACCTTGGCACTCCATGAAGGCGTACTATCGCCTTGAAAAATAGTTTGGCGACGTGATGGGCATCATTTGTCTTTGCACAAGGAATGAAATGCGCCATCTTGGAAAACCTGTCAACCACAACGAAAATAGAATCTTTAGCACGTGCAGTTCTAGGTAAACCCAACACAAAATCCATACTAATATCAATCCAAGGTCCCTCAGGGGGTGGAAGAGGCATGTAGAGTCCATGTGGCTTAAGTGTTGACTTGGCCTTAAGGCACGTCACGCATCGTGAAATATAATCTGCAACTTGCTTGCGCATTCCAGGCCAATAAAATTTCTCTCCAAGAGCTTCCATTGTAGCATTCTTCCCAAAGTGGCCCATCATGTCACCACCGTGAACTTCTTGTATTAGTAACTCCCGAATGGAGCATTTTGGGATACAAAGTCGATTATCATACAAAAATCCCTCATGTCTGCAATACTTATCATGCCCATGAAATTCACACAAAGCATACACATCTTTGAAATCCTCATCAGTGTGGTATAATTCCTTAACATGCTCAAATCCTAATAAATGCGTGGACGCGTATGAAATTAAAGCATACCTGCGTGAGAGTGCATCCGCGACAATATTATCCTTACCCTTTTTGTACTTGATGGTGTATGGAAATGACTCAATAAAAGATACCCATCGTGCGTGCCTTCGATTCAGCTGTTGTTGCCCCCTCAAGTGCTTCAAGGTCTCATGATCGGTGTGTATCACAAACTCTCGTGGCATCAAATAATGTTGCCATGTCTTTAAAGCCCGTACCATCGCATACAACTCCTTGTCATATGTAGAGTAATTCAAGGCAGCCCCTCCAAATTTCTCACTATGATAGGCTATGGGTCGACCTTCTTGAAGCAAAACTGCACCCATGCCTTTGCCCGAAGCGTCACACTCAAGCTCAAAGGTCTTCTCAAAATTTGGTAGCGCAAGTACTGGTGCTTGAGTAAGCTTTGCCTTCAATGTCTCAAACGCTTCTTGGTGTGCTTGCTCCCATTTAAATGGGACTCCCTTCTTGAGCAAGGACGTGAGAGGAGCAGCGATCAAGCTAAAACCAGGCACGAACCTCCGAAAAAGTCCACACATTCCCAAAAACCTCCTAATTTCTCCCACATTCATTGGAGGTGTCCATTCTTTAATTGCCTTTACTTTTGTTTCATCAACCTTCAAGCCATCCTCGCTAACTACAAACCCAAGGAAAACAACTTCATTAGTGTGGAATATGCACTTTTTAAAATTAGCATAGAGTTGTTCTTCCCTTAACCGTTGAAAGACGAGTCGCACATGCTCCACATGTTCCTTTTCACTTCTACTATAGACAAGAATATTGTCAAAGTATACTACAACAAATTTACCAATGAAAGCACGTAGAACATGATTCATTAAACGCATGAAGGTACTAGGAGCATTAGTTAGACCGAATGGCATTACCAACCATTCGTACAAACCTAGCTTTGTTTTAAATGCCGTCTTCCACTCATCGCCGGGTTGCATACGAATCTGGTGGTATCCACTCCGAAGGTCAATCTTGGAGAAGATTCTCGCTCCATTGATCTCATCAAGCAAGTCATCAAGGCGCGGGATTGGGTGTCGATACTTAATTGTAATTGCATTCACCGCTCTACAATCCACACACATCCTCTAAGTTCCATCCTTCTTGGGGACAATGATAACAGGAACAGCATATGGTGATAAGCTCTCCCGAACCCATCCCTTCTCAAGAAGTTCTTGGACTTGTTTTTTAATCTCCTTATTCTCATATGGGTTGCACCGATACGCAGGACGATTTGGGATCGAAGCACCGGGTACGAAGTCAATTTGATGCTCTATCCCACGAATGGGTGGTAGTCCTTGCGGTAGTTCCTCCGGGTATACATCCTTCATCTCTTCAAGCATCCTAGCAAAGGGAATGGAAAAATTAGTGAGTAGATTATCTTTATCAGAATGAAATAAATCTTTGCATAACAACATAAAACAACCCCCCTTTTGATGATCTAGGTCACCAACTTCTCTCTGAAAATCGGTAAGTGAAAGAAGGATGTTGGAACCCTTAGCAGTAGACTCTCTCTTTTCCTCTGTGGATACTTCTTTTCCTTTAGCTCTTTTAAGGCTTTCAGCCTCTTGCATCTTCTTTCGCAAACTTTCTTGATCTTTTCGAACCTCCTTCAATGGCAAAGAAGGAATCATTACCTTGTAGCCCTTGTCATAAAATCTAACTTTGTTAGTCTTGCCATCATAGATAATTCCTTTATCGGATTGCCATGGTCGGCCAAGAAGCACATGGCATGCGGTCATCGGAGTAACATCACAAAGGACATCCTCTTTGTAGGGGCCGATTGAAATTGGAACTTTGGCTTGCCTAGTGATCTTCATATCTCCACTAGAGTTCATCCATTGAAGATGGTATGGAGTTGGATGCTTGATAGTTTGGAGTCCAAGCTTGTCTACCACATACCAACTTACGTCATTGGTGCAACTGCCGTTATCAATGATTATCGACGCTCGCTTCCCACCAATCTTGCACCGACAATGGAACAAATTCTCCCTTTGCTCCTTAACCCGATCAACAAAATTTTCCGACTCCTTGGGAACTGCTCCAAGCATTCGCAAAACCACTAGAGACTTCCCGGATGAATCCTCTTCAACGTGCTCTTCCGTCTCTTGGATTGCTTCATCCTCACTCGCCTCAACTTCATGTTCCCAATCTTCACCCTCATCATCCGACAAAAGTACATAGTCCCCATTGTCACAAAGCACAACAGTTCGCACATTAGGGCATGTATTGGCATAATGACCTTTCCTTTGACACTTAAAGCATGTGACTTCCTTTGCTTTGTTTGGTGAACCATCCTTTCTGACTTTCCTTGGTTCATCACGCTTAACCACCTTAAGCGGCTCATTCTTGGTCGTGTGCTTATCATCTCCTTTGGGCCAAGATTTTGTTGGTCCCGTATTACCCCCAAACTTGTTGAAATTTGGTGACGTCTTTCCAAAGCTCACACTTACTCCTACCTTTCCATGCGATTCAATCTTGGTAGCAAGTTGGACAAGTTCCAAAGTAGAATTGTAAGGATACATATCCACTTGAATCATAATATCACGCCTCAGCCCTTTGAGAAACCGATACATGGTGACTCCATCATCTTCTACAAGCTGAGCCCGCATCATAAGCATCTCCATTTCCTTGTAGTACTGCTCAACCGTCTTGCTACCTTGGACTAAAAACTGAATTTTCTGAAGAAGATCCATCCGATAATGCGGGGGCACAAAACGTGCATGCATAGCTCGAGTAAGGGCTGCCCATGTCTCAATCGGAGGCATTCCGGACCTTGCAATATCAGCTTGTATCTTCTCCCACCAAACAAGAGCATACTCCTTAAACTCCACAACAGCAAGCTGAATTTTCTTGCGCTCCGAGTAATTATGACATGCAAACATCATCTCTACTTTGCTTTTCCACTCAAGAAACTCATTAGGTTCAGCCGATCCTACGAAAGGTGGTATGAAGAACTTGATGGACTGCATGTTATCATCAACCTCATTAACTCGAACTCGGCTCCTTCGGTTATGGATATCTTCTTCCAAGTCAAATTCATCAAGTAACTCTTTGGTAGCATCCCGTCTTCCTCGTCGGCCTTGGATAGATGTAGGCCTTGGACTAGTATGACGTCTTTCGCCAAAATCATCAACTTGGATAGATCGATTTGGGAAAACACTTGTTGAGCCCATAGGTTGCTTGCCAAGGTGGATTTCTTCACGTCTAGCATCACTATGACTTCCCCTTTCTTCAAGAGTAGCAACCTTACCGAAAACCTCATCGAGTTTCTTTTCCATGTTTTGATCAACCTTCCTTAACAAGGCCTCCGCATAAGCCTTCATCCGAGCATCCACAACATCATCTATGTCATCTCGAACATGATCAACTTGACTCCGTAGGTCATGTATCTCTCGACCTTGCTGATCCACACGAGATGTCATGCTATCCATCTTTCCACCTAGCTCGTCTTTAATATCTCGCATATCTTTGCTTTGCTTATTTATCGCAGCCAAGATATCATCCAACGAAGCCATACCTGCACCAAAACAAACTAATATATGTATATTGAAAGTTAGTTCTCACAATTCCCCCCCCACTCGCACGCTCGTGTATACCTCTCGACAAATGGATAGAGTTTCCAAGCTCTTAAAGTGTACCTTGATGGAGTCGTAAAGGTGGAACCTGAGTGACGTATGCGTTTAAAGTGGACAAGAAACTTTAAACACGACTCAATCAAAGAAAGCTCAAGATAGTGTCAATCATACAATGCAAAGAACCAAGCTCATTCATTCACGAACGAATGACCAAACGTACACAACACACAAATGCCGGAACTAAGCAAGTCAACAAGAAACACAAGCTGAATAGATCTCAACAACCACAAAATCACCACAATACTCAACCCCTTCTAAAACGTGTCAAACGAATATGACAAGCACAAAATCGATCCAACTGAAAAATCCAAAACTGAATAATCAACGTCAATTACAAATTCACAAAAACTAATTAATATAACTTTCTCCCCACTTCACAAGCTTTCCAATGACATATCATACGCGAAAAATGGAGCTCGTATGAGAAAACTACAACTCAAACAAGATTATCAACAAAAAATTGCTCTAGTCCTCCCGCTCGATTTTGTTTTTGTATTTTATTATTTTTTTTTTTTAAATATTTTGGTTTTCTTTTTCTTTTCTTTGCAACAATTTTTTTTTTTTCGCAACTCCTTTTTTTTTTTTTCACGGCAATATTACGAGGCCTAAGCAAAACAATATATCAAGAATAACTCCTTACACTTCCCCAACAACATCCAACTCAAAATTAATTCAACCTCACTTCAAACAACAACGAATTCAACAACCCGCAAACTTGCAAATCTCAAACAAGAGCAAAATCGCAAAACTCAAACAAGAACAAACTTGCAACACTCAAAGAAGAACAAACTCGTAAAACTCAAACAAGAGCATGAAGTGTACAATTAAAATCAATCGTCAACAAGTCACAAGCTTGAGTTCATATAATGCATATGGATGTAAGGTGCATGTTGAACACTAGGAAGCATAGAGGATCAAATCGTCTAAACTAAAAGGCCAAGCAATGACAAAACTCGAGATCAAATTTACGTCAATGATATACAATAATAAACTTCAACTAAGCAACAAGAAGAAAGAATGAAACTGAAAGATAACAAAGGAATTATTATTTTTTTTTTCGGAATTTTCGGAATAAAGATAGTATAAATTGATCAAACTGCTCTGATACCAAAATTAAATATATGTCATGGACCGAAATTGATCAACTACACAAGACACAGAATAAACTAACTAAAACGGAACTAACTAATAAACAACGACAAAGAACGAACAACTAAACATAACTAACTAAGCAAGAAAGAACAAATTAACTAAGCGGAAACGAATAAAGCGAGAAAAAGGATAATTGAAAGAGAAGCAAACCTAAGTAAGTACTAACGTAAGCACGACCCGATACCCTTCTAGCATCGAACCATCCTCCACGAAGGCACCACCTCGGTCGACACTTTGGAGAGCTCTTCCACCTTCCCCAAATGCCACGAACTTGAGGCTTTATACTCAAACCCGAATTTTGAAACTAAACCCCATGGAGCATGCAATGGAATTGCATTCCATGAAATATTAGACTAAAAGAGAAAGTATTGCTATCAAGCATAACTTTCCATAAAAAGGAAATGATCAATAATGATCAAATATTCATAAAATATTCTTGTTTGGTGTGTTTTACAAAGCACCTTAAGAGTCCTATTTATAAGAGTGGGAGAAGGGGCAAGTGAAGTGATTTTCCAATGTGGGATAGGTTTAGTATAACTAAGTAACCTCTCATTGATTGACACCTAGCTAATGGTCCCCTCTTGCATGTGAGAGGCATGTGAGAGAGCTTATTATATATGTATATGTATAAGTGGTCCCAATAGATGGTCCCCCCACTTAAGCATGTGCAACCTAGGTTTATATAATTACCTATTAAACCCTCTATTTTAGCAAACTCCTAGGTTTGCACAACTTTTCCGTTAGTTTTCCGGTTGAGGCGTTGCAAGCTCCAATGTAACCTTCAGAACCACGGCACTCGCCCTAGGCTTTCCATCAAGTCCTCGCATGTTGTAACATAGTCCGTTGGTTGGGCTCCAATTCTCTAATTTCTTTATTAGGCCTTGCAATTTTTCAATACACGCTTTCGCTCGAGCTCTTGAGACTGGTCCGATTGGAATATGTGGAATTGCAAGTCCCGATCTTTTCGTATCCATGTCAATTGGCCTGGGCGATGATGTCGAGAGCCTTGTTAATGTCTTCAGGTGAGAGCTTGGTGATGGCACTCCCGAGTTGTTTCTTCTCTTCTGTTGAGATTTTCCTACACCGAGGTGAAAATTGCACATAAAAATCAAAATAACCACTACCGATATGCATCTTAGACATTAAAACCCAAACACATTGACAGCGAGGTCTTAATTGACTAATTCCCAAATTTGAAGATAGATACCAGTGAGAGAACCTACTAGGATTTTGATTCATCTACCTAAAATTGTGAATATAAAACACAATTGATAAAACATACACAGGCTGTACTGAACATACCCAGCTTTGCTACTGAAATAATTGAGCCAATTAATGCCAAACAAAGACCAAAACAGTACAGGGTCGTGAACTCATTTAAAAAAGAATAGAATATGTAGATCATGGATAGAGGGATAACACACCTGCACTTCTGAAGTACACTATCCTTGGGTTCTTCCAGATTTCTCTCGACTTTCTCAAGCTAAGAAAGGATTGATAGGATATTAGATCATTTCCAAGGCTATCTTAGCATAGGACTAGAGGCAAGACAAATATATGACCCATCAACAACTCACAAGAATAATTTCCTTAGCTATGAGGGAAGGGAAAGTGGGTTGGGGAAGAGAGCCTAAAAAAATACCTCAATACTCAAATCTTTGGCCATTTTGGCATGAGCAACCTCCTGAGCAAGCTGCATATCTAGTTGCATCTCAGCTTCTTCTTCTTTCCGCCTTTTTTCCTTCAAGGAAAGAAAATAGTTTATAAGATGTTTATTCCCAATAAAACAACAATATTGATAATATTATATATATTACACAAGAAATCCCAATAGAGTATCAACTGGCAATACAAATTTAAAGTATCAATGATAGCTTTAAAGAGCATCAAGAACATTGGAATTTTCATGAACGTAAAAATATTGATTCCGAGCTTATCTACAAAGTACGGAAACTAACTAATACCTCTTCATCAACTTTTGGTAAAAGCTGAAGCCATTTTGTCTCAAACTTATCCAACAAACTCTTGGCCATAACATGGACATCATCTTTTTCTTTGTTATACTTCATTGCATTCTTAAATACCAGCCTTACATCAGCGCATCCTTGGCCTCCATTTTGCTTTTGATAGTACTGAAGTCCATGGGCTTCTCAATAACCTAATGTTAATGATTAATTATACATTCATATGAAACAACTAATGGAAATGAAAGTGTAGGGTCTGCCTAGAAAACTTCAAGTGTTGTAGCCATTATGTTTAGTTGTTTACAGTTTCAAATGACCAATTTGATTGGGCAAGAATACTAATAATCTATCAGAAGCTTCTTCGTTTATTTGGGCCATCAAACTGATCTGGAGGGACCACAGTGTATATAAATACACTGGTTGATCACAAATATACAAAGTCTGCAGCTTACCTCATAATAATAATGTAGACCAAGTCCCACAACATCCACAGGCTGCATAAAGGGTCCTGCCCATTTGTGTTGAGTCATCTGACAAGAGTGAAATAAAGATAAGTGTTTACAAGTTACTTTTAGAATTGTATACTTCATATTATTTATTAAAATATTTAGATTTGGTACAATATTTTGTCATTTATATGTGAATCAGAAGGTAGGTTTAAATTTTATGGGAAAGACACAAACTTTTTATTTCTAACAAGGTAGAGACATGCGCCATAAGTGCCATAAGTCCAAGGACCTCTCACTCATCTACCAACCCATCCAATGCTCAAATGCAGGCCACGTGATACAAAGAACAAAATCAGCAATGAAGATGTGTAGCAAAAATGCATGTCAGCCAAACTCAAGCTTATTTCCAGCAGGCTAGAGAGTTCCCAAACACTTCCATAATTTTGGAGATGCAAGAATGGGGCATTGCTGAACTTTCATCAAGCTATAGTGCATTGTTTGAGAAAGAAGTTCACCAAGTATTGGGGACGAGTTTTCAGGAGTATTTCGGGAGTTGGTTATTTAATTCTAATGGGTCTATGAGTGATTTTTGGTCACAAACACCTTTGGAGATTGATAGTATGGAATATGTGGCAAATTAGTGGACTCAATTGTAATTTCCATCACATTCATTTCTAGCTAACGAGTTATGTGCAATTCGCAGTTTATAAATAGTCCCATGCCCGTAAACAGGGATTTCAAGCACGTCTAAGCAAGACTTCAATGAATCTAACAAACTGAAAGTTCTCCCATCTTCTTCTTTAAGCAGGTATGACGACTATTCTTGTGACAACTCAAAATCAGGTCATTGTTTGGATCATCCACCCAACGGTTCTAGGCTTAAGGTGAGTTAGATTGGCGACTCACAGCTCTGATTCATTGCATGGTTTCTAAGGACTGGCAATATCCATCGGGTCATTGTTTGGAATACGGATCATCCCCCCAATGGTTCTAGGCCTAAGGTGAGACAGATTAGCAACTCACAGCTCTGATTTGTTGCATGGTTTCTATGGACTGCAGTATCCATCGGAAACCTTCAAACAGTATGAAGGCCTGAACCCACACCATCCCCTATCGTTTTCTGTTTCCTTCCATTTTAATTTCATTGATTTTCTCCAATTTTTCTAAATTTTTTATTTTTGAATTGCGTCCATCAAGTTTCATTTGCTTCTGCAATCTATGTACTTGATCCAAGGAATCTAAGCCATCTCAATTAGAGCAAAAAAGATGCAACAATGAGCAAATTTGATGAAAATTTGGTGTTCCTTAGCGTGAAATTTTCAGATGAACCATTGCTTGTGTTGTGTCTACTGGGAAATGACTTTTATGCCTTCATGGGCAGAAAATGAAGGCCACTTAGATCTTAAAGCCCTAAAGAGCAAAAACCAAAGACCAATACCACCAACTAAATAGTTTCCTTGATTCCTTCTAAAGTGGAATGCTTTCCTCCCTATCCTAAAATCATATAATCTAACCACCCTGGGAATATCAGTCCCTGATATTATTCATACTTTTGCTCTAAAATACTATTCAAGGTGCAGTTTCTCTCCTTCACACAACCTTTCTAGTGGTTAGGACTTTTGTGCCACAACTGCTAGGTGATATGTCTTCTTTGATTTTGTTGACTTTTGTGCATTGCCACTATTGAGTGTGGCGGTGTTTCTCGCGCATAGTTTATGGAATGCTCTTCATCAAGCAATCTTGTTTAGAACATGATAACCATGTCAGAAAACTTGATTTGTTCTCTACTAGAAGCTGAACAATTTCTTGCCTCACAAGGATCCCGCTCGACAGTGTTAATTCCTTTAGAAATATAATACTAATATGCTACTAATATTTGAAGTCAGAATTAACGTAGGTTAAAAGTTTTTAAAATAAAATTATTAGTATATTATGCCTTTTAAAGGGGAAAATGAGCTTTGCATTTCCTACACAATAAAAGAGCCACCTGTGAGCTACTATGGCTTGAACTTATTCTGCCCATGTGAGAAAGCTGGCAGTTACACAGGCATCCATTATTTCCGACTGTTCAAATTTTTCCCTATTAGAATTTTAGGCCACTGATACTATGTCCTGATTCCTGCAAGGTTTTTTTCCCTTTCACGTAGTAATTTTAGAGAATATTATTCTTTGTCACACTGGCTTATGTTACAACTTTTTTACTTTGGAGGTTTATGACTTCTTTTTGCCACCAATGTCCAATGTAGACATTGTTTCTTGTTATGTCCTTCCAGTGCTCACTCAATTTTCCAAAACATTACCTAACTAATAGCAACTAACAGTATTAACTGGGTTTCTAAGGCCAAAATATATAAAATGAGAAGCTGACCAAATAGACAACCTTGGTCTATAAAAAATATACAAAGTGCAAGAATAGGAAAAGAAAGATAGCATAACCAATAAAGCAGAAAAATAAAATCCATAATTATCCAACTCAAAACTCACTTAAACTATGTCAGCAAGCAAGACAATGGTTACCTGACGTAAGATTGTTCCAAACTGGCGCTTAAGCTCTTGCATTCTCTTGGCAGCAGCAGCCTCCCTACGAGCGGCCTCTTGCTGCCTCTTCTTAAAATTTACAGTGGAGGTTTCTTTATCTTTATCTTTCGTAGAGGAAGCAACTTTTGGATTTAGATGCTTCGTATTTGAATTGGAGTAAAACTGTTCAACCTCATTGAGTTTTTGCTCGAGCTGCACACACTCATGACATACATGATTATTTAATAATTATTGATCATAAATAAAAATCACATTTCCCAATTAGCACATATAAAATCATCAATAAGATCACAAGCATATATCTTCGCATTTCACTCATAAAAGTTGATATTTTTATCTTGCGAATTTATATCTATTGCATAATGTTGATTAGATTATTGTTGCATTATACAAAATATTTGGTGTACATTTAGTATAATTGGATTGGAATGTGAATAAGAATGCAAATTAAGTAGTGTTGATTGTTTGATATATGTATATACATATTAAGATCAAATCTCAGTAGGTAAAGACCAAAAAGAATTCACGGTTGTGTTCTTTTGTGGGTTTTACAACAGATTTTAACTATTCAAATTTTTTTTCCCTCTAAAAATATCACATCAAACAATTACTTTTCCCTTTTTATATTATACTACAAATTTATTTTACATTCAAAAATATCAGATCAACCTCGATTTATATCACATCAAACAACTATTCAAATTCAACTTTTTACTATTCAAAAATCCAAACTTAAAAACTAAAACCCACAAACAAACACAATTTACATGTTTTGTGAGAATATAGTCTGTTCGTCAAAATATGCCCCAAAACAATGCGATGTAAAATTGCTTTATAAAAGTGGAACTTGCACAGCCATATAGGTATCTAATTCATTAACAGAATTCTAAATTCGAATGCATTCCAAATATTACCATTTGGCAATCAATCCCAAAGATGTTTAGAAAATTACATTTTCTTTTATCTTTGCTTAAAACTTTTAAGTAGATTGGAGGTTAAACAAGCTAAAAGTTTACTTTCTAAATTAAATTCATCTGCTACTCTAAGTAGACAAGATAAGCTACATAAATCCACAAGGCCTGATTCTAACAAAAAGAAAACAAAAGGAAGTTTACAACCAATACACATGATTCCAATAAAAACAATTTGGAAAAGATCTCAGAAAATAGAGCATTCTACCTGATCAACTTTTACAAAAATTTCACCCACAAGTTCATTCAGGCTCCCCACTTCAGACATATTTGGTTTATTTTCTTTTGGGCTCCTACCCAGTACATCCAGCCGGATCTTGGCATCCATTAGCTACCCGCAGGTTCTGGCGAACATATAGAATATAATTTTTTCGCTTAATCATATTAAAGCACCACATTTACTGATATGAAAAGTTCCAATAACTCACCTCACAAATCAATAGATGCCATAACATTTTTTAATAACACAAAAGTATAACGTTAGAACTAATGCAGTAAGCACCTAAACCAATTTCAACAAAAGAAACACAAAATAAAACCACCAATCCGTAAAAGAATGAGCGTATTCAACAAATATTGAACCAATTGACTTCAACCCTTCGAATCACCTTGTTAACATCAAACATTTTCAAACTCAAACCCTAATTACCATAGCAATAGGCATTGGAAATTTGATAACAGCAGTTCATTCAAAAATAATGTAAGAAGTGAACTTACAAAGGCTTCCCACGAAACACAAGAAAAACAAAACGGTAAGAGGATGACAACCACGACAACGAAGCAGCCCTGTCTGGCGTCGAAGATCGGAGGGAAGAATGACTGCGGGAAAGGAGACGAGAAACGAACAAGCAGACGAGAGACAGATCTGGTTTCGAAGTCCTGATCCAATTTGCGAATGATAAAATAACTTTTTTCTTTTTAAATACACGCAAACACACCCGCACCCACAACTCAGCGGGAATTTCACCAAACAGCGCCAACACAGGGTCAAACCCAAAATCCAACCTCCAGAGATATCTCACTAAGATATCTCAGTGCTTGATTTATAAAAGTTTAACGAATGATAGAATAATTTACTCCTCCGTCCGTATATAAGATTATATTAAAAATATTTTTTTACATTTTTTTATTTTTTCTTTTTATAAAATATCTTTAATATTATAAAATACTGATTAAAATATTTTTTAAATTTTTTTTAAATTTGTATTAGATTTTGATATAATAATTAATATTAAAAAATTAATCTGATCCTTACCTAATGGAGGTAGTATATACATAGTATACGATGTCAACATGAACTCACGGTCCCAAGTTCACCGACACCACCATCAGGTCACCCTTACGGCACAAACTCCGACGCCTCCAGATCCACTTACCACACATAATTCGCTGACTTACCTTATCGTGGCCTAATTTGCAGGGTATTAACCTCGGTCGAAGTTTACCAAAATGCACGAGTAGCGGCTGCAGTTCCCACGCTATAAAAAGAAATAAAGAATAAGGCAAGGATAGTTCTGATCAAAAATTAAATAAATAAATAAATAACGCAAGGATCGTTGTCCTGTAACGGAGGCTGGTGGTGTGGGGTGTTCAAATCGCGACGCCTTCATATCACCTGTCACACATGATTTGTGATTTGTTTTGTCGAACTTAGTTTACAGAGTATTAGGTTCGATCGACTTTATCACATTATTAAAAAAAAACAAAAAAAAAATCCAAATAACGTAAAGGGATAGTTCGTTGAAAAATGGTCTGTGGTGTAGGGTGAACTCTACGGATTTAAATTCCGTCCAGGCTACATGAAACAGTTGGTTTAAATTCTGATAACTTGTTGTAAGATTTATTTTAATGTTTTTTTAAAAAATAATTTGTATGAATATTATAAAATTTTCAAAATCCTTTCAAAATAAACACACCTTTAGAGTAACTCATTTCCAATTATACCTTTTAATTACTTTTACAAGTTAAAAAGATATTTTATTAATATTAAACTATTTTATATAATTATCTTTTATAATATATAAATAATACCAATAATTTTTATATATTGAACTTATAAAAATATTTTAAATATTATATCAATAAATAAAATTTATAATTATTCTATTTGATTGTACAAAGTAATAAAATTTTATACTTCTTCCGTCTCATAACTAAATATTCATCTATTTTTTGCATGTTGATATTTGGATATTAATCATTATATCAAAACGTATTACAAATCAATGAAAATTTGCAAAAATATTTCTATTAGTGTGTTATAATATTAATATAATGACATTTGTATAAAACATTATACAAATATAAGGATATTTTTAACGTTAAGTACAATGACGCAAAAGGTAAATGGATACCTTGTTATGGTACGGAGGAAGTATTAGATATATTAAATTTTTAATATTATTAAATAATATTCATGCAAAATAAAAATATTATATAATTGTTGATGTATTTTTTCAACAAACAAAAAGTAAAATTCAAAGATATGGAAATATCCTTAAATTTGATTAATTAGTGCCTGATATTAGGAATCTCTAAACACTATACGGTATATAAGAAAATTAACTGGAAAATAAAAATGCTGGAAATTTAAAGTGGTGATCCCCGAATTTGACTTTGTTTTTGTTGAAGTTGATTGAAGATGATTAAAAATAAAAAATCTAAATCATTAAATATTCCCTGAAAAGATGTTTTGGAACCGTCGCCAGCAACCGCCGTGAACCGCCCAAGACGAAACATTTTGAAACATCGTCTGGGCGGTTACATCAACCGCCTCGCCAAACGCCTCCCCAAGTCCAGAGCCCAACCGACCAATCCAGAGACCAATCGCTAGACCAAAAGACTCCTTGGCCGCACCCACCAAGTGACCTGTCTATCCGTCTGCGGACCAGCCGACTTGCCTATCCGACTGCAGACCATCAGACCTGTCTGTCCAACCTGCTGACCATCATACCTGTCTGTCCGACCTGCTGACCATCCGACCTGTCTGTCCGACCTGCGGACCTTCCGACCGAGGACCATCCGACCAAGGACCACCCGACCTGCCGATCCGACCGAGGACCAACCGACCAGACCAACCGACCGAGGACCAGCCGACCGAGGACCATCCGACCTGCCGATCCGACTGAGGACCAACCGACCGAGGACCAACCGACCCAACCAACCGACCTGAGCGCAAATTTTTCTCCTTTTCCACCCGACTTCGTGTCTAACTTCCTTTAAAGATCATACTATCCTTATTTTTATTATTATGTGCGTAACAATATTACTTATTATTTTTTGTGCGTAACAATAAGTCTCCTCCTCAAGACTCCTAAGCATCACTTTCAGTGATGTTTTAGGAGTTTACAGGCCGTCATCCGAGGCCACATCAGCCTCAGATCCGAACTCCTTCTCTCGAGGCTACGTTGGACCCGACCTCCACTTATCGTAGACTGGTGCTGGTCTATACGTTGGTCGATCTTGCACTACCATTTCTTCAGCACCTCCTTCCTGACAGAAGTCGTGATCGTTTTCTCTAAAAAGAGATTCTAACCTTCCTGCCTTTGATGCTAAACTAGCCAGATCTCGAACATCATGGGCTGTCAAAGCCTCCCGAAGGTTGGTGTGCATTTTCCTGACCACCAAAGTGGTCATTTCGCTTTCTTCAATGATTGTCGGGCAACGTCCTTTCATTAATCGCATCCGTTCTATGAACTGGGAGGCGGTCTCCTCCGGCATCTGCTCGATCTCAAAAAGGTCTGTGAGTGAAACTGTAGGAAGAGGAATAAAGAACCTTGCATGAAAGGCCGCTTCCAAACCGTCCCAGGTTTGTATTTGTCTAGGTGGTAGATCGACAAACCACGAAAAAGCTGTTCTGGTAAGAGACAAACCAAATAGTTGCAGTTTATAAAAAGGGTTCACTACCAAAAAAATAGTTTTATGCTACGCCAAAAAATCATAACTAAAACTTGTTATTCGTGCAAAATACAGTTTTTGTGACGCCGTAGTTACGACTTATTACCGTAATGTATACTCGCATAACGAATGTTTTTTACCACGCAATTTTTCGTCACAATTGTGGATGGTCAACGCTGCCTGCCCGCGCATGGGACGGAGCTTTTGTTACGATTTTTATTACGCTCTTTCTTCATCACAATAAATCAGCCCGGCCCGTGCATGGGCTTGGCTTTTGTTATATTTTTTGTTACGTCACATAGTTCGTAACAAAAAATCGGACTTTTTGCACATGGGATTGGCTTTTGTTACGATTTTTATTACGCCATTTCATTCGTCAATAAAAATCCAAAAACATTTATTACAAAACTATAGCGGTAATATCAAGGACTAAGCCATTCCATTACAATCAACACCGTACATCACACTACAAATAATAAAATATACAATTCCTACTCAACCACAATACACATTAAAAAAATATTCATTAGTCCTCAAGAGCAATTCATACAATATCTCATTTCAAGGAGAGACACCTAAAAAAAGCAACAAAGAAAATTAACCACCAGGAGAGTAAAGTGGAAATGAATCCCCGGAAAAAGTATCCAAGAACGAGGCCAATGAAGAAGCTGCACTGAAATCATAATAGTATATCAGTCTCAATTTTAAATTATTAAATCGATGTTTGAAATATACAAAAAAACAAAAAAAAGTATCAAAGGCTAAAACCAAGTTGCATTGAAATGCTAAGATAATAACAAAAATACATTATACTAAGTTGCAAATCAATTAGATAATAACAAAAAATACAAATCGAACTAGAAATTTATAAATCCTTGTATGTCTCTTCATTTGGATCAACATGGAATACATTAAACCAATTCAATCAAACAGGTTCTATATAAATTACAAAAAACCTATTTCAACTAATTCGAAATTAAAAATAAATTAAATTAAACTTATTTCAACCAATCTGAAATAAACAAATTAATTAAACCTATTTCAACCAATTTGAAACTACAAATTACATTAAACCAATTCTAACCCATAACATGGTTCTGAAAAGTGAGATACATAAATTTGTACTACAACCAAAAAATTTTCGTCAAATTATTGTCTGGATCCTATCTTAAATAAGCATATACCAACAACTAAAACCAAAACATAACTTCGGGGTGACCACTAAAACATAATAACAATAAATCATACAACAATAATAAACTACTAAACAACTCTACAAATGAATATTAACATGTGTGTTTGTGCAGGCCTATACAGGTGTTTACACTTATACATCTATAGGCATTTGCATCAAAATGGAATGGCAGACATCTCACAACACCTGAAAACAATAAGAAGTGAATATTCTTACAATTTTTTCATCCATTGCTTTTGAATCAATCCTTCGAATCAATTTCATAGTTACTTTCTTCCGAACTTCATTGACATATACAACCTGGCATATATTGGTTAAATCCACAAAGTTAGCAAATTGTTTTCTAGAAATACCAATGAAATTTCTCAATGTTAGCAGATAGTTTTCTACCTATGCAAGATCACGTTTATACCTTCCACTAAAGATCGGGCCAACATGCAGTTTTGTTTCTTACCGATTAAAAACGAGAAATTTCATGAGTTAGAACCTTCATCACTTTATTGGAATAAAAAGTCCCAATCCCTTTATATGCCTGCAACTTCAATATTTTAGATAGTTGCTAACATTACTAAGAATTCAAGTAGATATATGATACATATAATACACCCACACGAAATTGTTTATGCATGCATCTAACAAAAAGCCTCAAATGTAGATAGATTGTTCAAACACAATTACTTTAACTAGATATAATAATCAGATACTCGAACAATGGCAAGAAAATCACTTCATAGATATCATGTTGTCTATCAGTTTCAACAAAAAAAATAAAGCCCTTTAAGTGATTAACAACACATTCAGATATAATCTGCAATTTAGTTCCTATTTCCTTCAAGTTTACAAATTTTTGCATAAGACATAAGGCTGAATGCCTCTCACGTCCAACCTAAGAGAAAAATTAATTATGGAACATAAACATTGATGAAGAATTTAATATAAAACAAAACAAATACATAACACCTAACTGTTAGAATCCACATTAGGAAAACAAACATGTTGCAAAACTAGAAACAAACTAAACTAAAATATTGAAACTAATGAATGCAGCATGCATGCTAAACTATCGGAAAGAGCACTGCACATGGAGCCATCTATGCATATCCATTAGGAGTGACCTAAAAGGAAAAAAATAAATGAAAACACGAGACAGTAAAATATGATATAAATTGGTATAATGTAATTTGAAAAAAAAAAAAAAAAACTTCATGCTTGATATGCATCATTCCAAAATTAAGCAAGCATGCTTCTATCTTGACAACTTAATATGGAAACTTCTAAATACATCATAAAACAATTTTATTTTCTTCCCTTTTTCTTCTTCCAATCCTTCATTTTCTCTGAGTTTCTCTCCATTTTCATTTACATCTGCATCTTAATCTTATCGTCCTTCCCCACAAATAAACAAGTATAGTACATGTAAATGTATTTATATTAGGAATACTTATTTTCCACTATGACTTTTAAGTTTATCTACTGAACTTGCTTGCTTACTAGTTACTTTGCTTTGTCTATATGTTAAAGACATAGAACATATATTACAACAAGAAGAACAAGAAGTATCACAACAATTACAACAATCAACCACCAAGCAGGTAGGCAGATAGCATTTCCTCACCTCACCTCCTCCCTCTTCTCTTCTCTTTCAGTTAACTCTCGGTACCCTCCAAACGCCAAAATCTTCCAATAATAACAAGTAACATAAACATATTATAACCATCTATCTATCTATGAAATCCCTACTCATCTCTTCTATTCTCTTATCTTTAATTGTAAAATTCAAGACTAACCAAACAACCATCCTTAAGATTGGTGTCCCAACTTCTTGTGCACAACCCAATCAAGTCAGAAGTTAATCCCACACAACTCATCTGACCATCATGTGAACTTTGAAGAGATCCCAAGTTGAAAACTGGTTGTTATTAAAAGTAAACCAAACCCATCTCATCTCCTAATAATATATTTACATAAAAAAAAAACAAACAAACACACTCAAAGATAATAAAACAGTATGTCAACAATGCCTATTTGTGTGTACCTGTGCTAACAAAGTGTCCCATACATAACAATCCCCATCTTTATATCCAACAAAAAGAAGCCGGTCGAAGATGGAAAATGCAATTGTAGTTACATGAGACACCTCATCACTACCATTTGGTAGCTCATATACTTGAAGCTAGTTCCAGGTTTTGATATCAAACAGTCGGAAACTTCCATCATCCGAACCTGTCCCAAATCTATGTCCATCCAGAAAAAAACTTCACTGAATTAACATCTCCCCCGTAACCGTGGAATATTCTAAAAGAACCACCACTGGCAAAGTACCCAGCAACTACCAAAACACTCCAAAAAAATTAAAGCCCCACAAGTACCAACAAGTGAAAACACTACTAGAAATAAAACAACAACAAAAATTCAAAAACTCCTAAAAATAAGGTAACACCATTGGCTTGGAGATGTTGATGTGAAACCATGAGACTGAATAGGTATTCTCCCAACCTATTGCTTCTTAAACAACAAACTCAAAGCGAAAAACTGAAAAACTGAAAACTAAAAACCCACTCACAGAGGAGATCGATGAAATAAACCAACAAGTAAATCTTGTTTGAAACACGATTTCCTAGCAATAAAAAAGTGTAGAGTTAGTTTTTTCAACACAAAATTACAAAATCACTGAAACCGTAGTGAATCGATTCACGAATCATTCTTTACACACAAACCCGTAAAGAACGAATCGGGCTTCAAGAACACCCATACCAATTCACATTTGGGAGTTGTTCAAAATCGTTACCTCATTGCCGGTGCCGGAGTACCGTTGCAAGGATGAGACAATGTTGGTGACGACGAGCAAAGGAAAGGCAATTCGGTCTCCATGCCCTAAATTTTCTAAGTGTAGGAATTGAACTCCTTTTCCATTGTATAGGGGTTTTAAAATTGCTCATTTATCCATTGAAAGCATGAGCGCTTTTACACCTTTCTTTTTTTTTTTTTTGGTCTTTTATTTCTGAAACTTTTGTATATTTTATTTTAGAAAAATAGAAAATATTATTAAAAATATTATTTGTAACAATATATAACCTTAACTAATTTTTATTGGACAAAGTGTTGTCGTATTAATAATTATTACGAAAACTTTTGCGTAACGACTAAAACTGATATTTTGACCAACATAAAATTCTTTTGTCACGAAAAAAATAAGTAACAAAAATGGTTATTTGTTACGAAGATATTGTTACGATCGTTCGTCCTGTAATAATTGCCCATTTTTTTGGTAGTGGTTATTGCCGACCTCTCCTAACTATGCTGTGAACCGACCCACATGCTCTATGGTGGAGGATCCGTCTTCTCCTGAGAAAACATGAAAGTCTGGCGGTCGATAATTCCTCAGGAGAGGATACTCATTGATGATTCTCTCTGGAAATGGCATTTGATACGCCGGTCGGTTCACCGTTTGCGGGTTCATTCCGAAATGCACCCGCAAAACTTGAGCGATATCCTCCAGATCTATCCTGGGTGGAACAGAATCTTCCCTAGCGAAGACTGGCTCGGCTGGGATGGGATTATGAATCTGATCTCTCAATCTTTCTTCTCTGGGGATGATTGGCTCGTCTGGGATGGGATTATGAGCCTGTCCCCCCAATCTCTCATTTGGCTGGGTATGATCCACCCTTGGTCCCAAAGAAACATTATCTGGGAAAGTTAGAGGAGACTTCCCCATATCTGTTCGGTTGAACGTTGTGGCGCTTGGAAGTGTGCTGTCCACATATGATGGCCCTGCAAAATTTGCTTGCATCCTTGATGGTGACACCCCTGGCGGCGTCTGGGTGGGTTGAAGAGTAACCCTTGATAATGCTTGATCTAACATATTCCGCATAAGATTTTGTTGCTCGTGCAACATGTTCTGCATAAACACAAGTTTGCTGATTGTTCATTTGTTGAACATAAGACAACCAATCTGTAGGTGGTTGGGGAATCTCCCTTGGATTTGGCATGACTGGTGGTGAAATATTTTCTCCCACCGGTGCTGATGATGATTGAGGTTGCGTGCCTGCCGTATTGATCTTTCTGATAATTCGGCCAGACCTCAGTCGTATGAAAT
This sequence comes from Andrographis paniculata, assembly GCF_009805555.1. Classification (NCBI taxonomy): domain Eukaryota; kingdom Viridiplantae; phylum Streptophyta; class Magnoliopsida; order Lamiales; family Acanthaceae; genus Andrographis; species Andrographis paniculata. The sequence goes on along the minus strand of NW_026137391.1, from coordinate 3,930,540 downwards.
CCTCTGGTAATGTAGGATCAGCAATCTTGCCTTTCTCCCACTGTAGTCGCCAATTTGTTGATGTATTTTTTCAACAAACAAAAAGTAAAATTCAAAGATATGGAAATATCCTTAAATTTGATTAATTAGTGCTCTAGATTAGGAATCTCTAAAAACTGTACGGATACAGAAAATATACTGGAAATAAAAATGCTGAAAATTTAAAGTGGTGATCCCCGAATCTGACTTTGCTTTGTTGAAGTTGATTGAAGATGAAAATTGCCAGTTGCAAATTTCAATCCTTAAATACTCTTCAGAAATGGTGCTGAAAACCATTGCTTGAATGGTTATAACGCGTCTCTTCAACCGTCTGCTGACCCCTCTCCTGCTGACACGTGCCCTCAACCGACCGAAATTATCACTCTTATTCACTTTCACTAATATCCGCCTCTTTGAGCCGACCGCAGACCTTCCTCCCCTTTGGCCCAAACGCAACTCCTCTACCCCATTGGTCCGACCGCAAATCTTCCGCCTTGTTGGTTTGACTGCCAATCTTCAACCTTGTTGGTCCGACTGCCAACCGCCCGACGTGCAGACCACCCGACTTGTTTGGTCCATCCGCAAACCTCCCGACTTAAAGACCATCCGACTTGTTTGGTCCAGCCGCAAACCTCCCGACTTAAAGACCATCCGACTTGTAGACTCTCCGACCTGCAGACTTTCCGAACTACGGACCTCCCGACCGGCGGACCTTCCGACCTGCGGACCTTCCGACCTGCGGACCTTCCGAACTACGGACCTTCCCACTGGCGGACCTTCCGACCCGCGGACCTTCCGACTTGCAGACCTTCCGACCCACGTACCTTCCGACCTGCGGACCTTCAAACCCGCGGACCTTCCGACCCCCCATTTCCTTAGAAATATGTCTGTTTTACCTGAGTTCCCCGCGATGCATGACAACCACCTCGATTCTTTGGCCCATTTTTTCTTTTTTCTCTTGGGCTTTGAACCTAATTCTAAATTTCATGCATAACAATAATATAATTTGATTAAATATAATAAATTCAATATAAAAATTAATATTAATTATAAAGTAATAAATATATGAAAACAATTTATTTTATAAATACTAAAATAAAATTCATAAAAAAATAAAATAAATAAATAAAAACATAAAATTTTAAATAATTTTTAATTAAAAATAAAATAAAAGAGAAAAATCACTCTCTAACGAAAGAGTGTCCTTTTGTACGAGAAGAATTCTGTCTGGGTATAAACATTAAATAATTAAAAATATACTCTATCAGGTCTCATATCTATCTAGTGTAGTAGGAATAAAGGTAAAAAAAATTTAAAATATCCTCAAAATAAAAATTTATTGTAATGGTATATTTCTAATATAGTGTAAATTTAAGGGTAATTTTAATAATAGGTATGTATTATTAGAGTTATAAAAAAAATATAGATATTTTTTTTTTGACATATATCAAAATAAAAAATAGATAAATAATTAAGGGATAGAAAGAGTATTATAATATAAATAATTATAGGGATCCAAATGAAAAGAGCTACTAATTATGGAGTAATATATATTCCTTTTTTCGAAGATAATTGACCATTTTCATTAAGAGATAAGTATGCGAGATAATGATATTTAATTAATTAATAATAGTGAGTTATGATATTATTTTATTATTTTTATATAATTAATAATATTAATATTTTAAAATAAATTTAATATATATGATTATAAAATTAGAATATGTATTTAAATATTTTAGAAATTATATCGCAATAAAAAATATATGCAATATGAATATCATTTTATAGAGAATAAGATTTTTTATAATACAAATTGTTGAGCACAAAAAAAATAATGAGTAGGGTTTCCGAGAATGGGCCTATCAAATTAGGTTAAGGACTGATGTAGAGTTTAATGGGCTTGTTAATGGTATTAGGATTTCAAAAAGAGAGTCCGAATATAAATCCAAACACTGTTAAGGAAAAGGCGTTCTCGGGAGAAGGCAGAGATCGGGTGTGATAAGGTCGGACACGGAGCTTAGGTGTGATAAAGTCGGGTGCAAAGATCAGGCGTGAGAAGGTCGGACACGGAGCTCAGGTGTGATAAGGTCGGGGGCGAAGGTCAAATATGATAAGGTCGGGTGCAAAGATCGGGCGTGAGAAGGTCGGGCACGGAGCTCAGGTATGATCAGGTCGGGTGTTGAGGTCGGATTTGTTCATGTCGGGCACTGAAGTCAGACGTGATTGGGTCAAGCTCGAAGGTCGGGCGTGATAAGGTCGGGCACTGAGGTCGGACGTGATCGGGTCGAGCTCGAAGGTCGGGCGTGATAAGGTCAGGCACTGAGGTCGGACGTGATCGGGTCGAGCTCGAAGGTCGGGCGTGATAAGGTCGAGCTTGAAGGCCGGGCGTGATAAGGTCGGGCACTGAGGTCGGACGTGATCAGGTCGGGCTCGAAGGTCGGGCACAGAGATAAGATGGGATAAGCTCGGGCTCGAAGGTCGGGCGTGATAAGGTCAGGCACTGAGGTCGGACGTGATCAGGTCGGGCTCGAAGGTCGGACATGATGAGGTCGGGCATAGAGATAAGACGGGATTAAGGTCGGGCGTTAAGGTCGGATGTGGCAAGGTTTGGCACGAAAGATCAGATGTGATAAGGTCGGGAACTGAGGTCGGATGTGATCAGGTCAGGTTCGGAGGTCAGACGTGATAAGGTCAGGTGTTATATATGGGTCGGGCGAAGCGGACTCAAGGCAGGAGGTTAAACAAGGGAAGGACGGGCAAGAGGAGACGAAGCAGCAGATGTGCAGGTCGGGCAAAAGAGCAGTTCCTGGACAGTTTAAGGAAGTTTCAACTGATGAGCAGATTTGAAGGCATGACTTGGTGAGTCGGTTAACATACATGTCAACAGAAGAGGACTTTCTGGGCGGTTGACAGCGGTTACTGTAACTGACCAGACGGCGGTTCAAACCGTTTCTTTAGAGGAATATTTAAGGATTGGGGTTAGCAACCGGCAGAGCATCTTCAATCGACATCAAATTCGAAAGAATTGTCTTTGGCGATCACCACTTTATTTTCCAGTCTGTAGTTTTATTTTCCTATTTTATTTATGTATCCTACATTGTTTAGAGATTTCTAATCTTAGGCACTAATTATATCAAATTCAAAAAATATTTTCCTATTTTCGAATTTTACTTTTTATTGTTGAAAAATTACATCAAAAAATTGGCGACCATAGTGGGAGAAAGGCAAGATTGCTGATCCTATGTCAACAGAGAATTTCATACGACTGAGGTCCGGCCAAATCATCGGAAGGATCCACATGGCAGGCTCACAGCCTCAAGCATCTTCAGCACTGGTGGGAGAAACCGTCTCACCACATGTCATGCCAAATGCAGGGAAAACACCACAAGCACCTGGTGACTGGGTTTCCTATGTTCAACAATTGAACAATCAACATAATCTGGCTATGCAGAACATGTTGTGCAAGCAACAAATGTTGCGAGAGCAACAAAACCTTATGCAAAATATGCTAAATCAGGCGTTATCAAGGGTTACTCTGCAACCCACCCAGACACCGTCAGAGTTGTCACCATCCAGATTACAGGCAAATTTTGCAGGGCCTTCGTACGTGGATAGCACTTTTCCAAGTGCTACCGCTACTAGGGTTGATAGGGGAAAGACTACTCTCACATACCCAAATAATGTTCCACTGGGTGTTAGGACCGAACCAACCGACCCCAGAGAAGAAAGATTGGGAGGACAGGCTCACAATCCCATTCCTGTATTTGATCATGTTCCGCCCAGGGTAGATCCAAAAGACATTGCTCAAGTCTTGAGAGTGCATTTTGGAATGAATCCTCAGACGGTCAATAGACTGGCATATCAGAGGCCATTCCCAGAGAGAATCATCAATGAGCACCCCCTTCCGAGGAATTACAGACCACCCGACTTTCACTCGTTTTCAGGAGAAGATGGGGCATCAACCATTGAGCATGTGGGACGCTTCATGGCTCAATTGGGGGAAATGGGCAATAATACGTTTTAAAGATTACAGTTGTTTGGATTATCGCTCACCAGAACCGCTTTTTCTTGGTTCGCTAATCTGCCGCCAGGACAATTGCAAACATGGGAAAGTCTGGAGGCCGCATTCCATGCAAGATTCTTTTAATCCGCTCCCGACAGTCTCGCTTACAGATCTCTTGGAGATCCGGCAGATGCCAGAAGAGACTGCTTATCAATTTATAGAGCGGATATGTCTCATGAAGGGACGGTGCCCGACAATCATTGAAGAAAGCGAGATTACCAATTTAGTGGTCAGGAATATGCATACCAGATTTCGGGAGGCGTTGACAGCCCACGATGTTCAGGATCTGGCCAGTCTGGCTTCTAAAGCAGGAAGATTAGAATCTATTTTTAGAGAAAAATATCATAATTTCCGACGGAACAGGGTCCAACAGATGACCAGTATCGATACAGAGATGTATGCGTCAGATGATGAGCATGGAAATATCATTGAAGAAATGGCGGCTGAAATTGTAAGCGGCAAGTCTTATGTGTGTTCCAAACTAAAGCCCCTTCCGGGGACAGAAAAGAAGGAACAACCGACATTTGATGCGTCTAAAGCAAACAAAATTTTTGATATTCTGCTAGCAGACGAGCAAATTCGCATTCCCAAAGGGCAGCGTTTAGCAACGAAGGAAGAGATAAAAGGGAGGTCATATTGTAAGTGGCATAATTCTTTTACGTATTACACTAATCAATGTACGCATTTCCGAAAGGAAATACAGAAGGCTATCGAAGCAGGGAGATTCAAGTATGTAACAATGGGAGTGGTGCACCAGCCGTTCCCATAAGTGACTACTGCTGTGATCTCCATGCGTTCTTCACAGGATACGCAAAGTGATGATGAGGAAAATACCAAGCAAAAGGAGCGCAAGCCGAAAGAGCGGGAACACAATCAGGAAGATAAGTTCAAAGTTCGCGAAACCTGAGTGGTGGAGAAATTTGATAAAGAAGATGGGTCCTTCGAAGTGGAATTGAAAGATAAAGCTGTGGTACGAGATTGACCAACGCGCAAACCACAGCCACTCCATGACAAATGGTGCCGAAACAGAAAGCCTCTGCCAATAGACATAGATCCCCGATTTCCAGATATGAATCATACGCAAATCCGTAATGCTAAGCGCAGGTATGCGGCTCGGCATGGAAAATGGGTAGATAAAGGGAAGGAAAAGAAGGAGTTGTCACCCAAAAGGAAAAGCTCGAACGACCAACAGGAGTACTGGTAGATCGAAAAGCCTATCAAGAAGGCCAAGTGCTTTCGGTGTCAGTTCTGCAAACGGATCAACATTGATCTTGAGATAGAAGATGTCGAGGAAGAGATTCCTGAAATAATCTTCGGGTCATTTGCTCCAGAAAAAATGAAAGTTCTGCGCAGCAAGATAATGAAGATTGATAAAGCCGGATTTGAAGTCAGGATGACGGATATGCGATGGTTCGAGGAAGAAGAAGAGCCCATCTGGGCAAAGTTCGAGGAAAAAGAAAAACCGGAATGGGCGGCGATGACTGGCAATCCCCCACCTATGGTTTTTCTCCTATACCAGAATGAGCAATCCCACACTTGAAACCATTGTATATTAACGCTCACATTTGTGGTAAGCCGATTAACAAGGTTTTTATTGATAATGGGGCTGTCTTCAACATTATGCCTCTTAAAACTTTGAGGAAATTAGGCAAAAGGATTGGCGACCTATCTCCAGCGGTTATCGAGATGACAAGCTTCACAGGACAACCAACCAAACCAGAAGGGATGATGGTGGCACCTATTGAAGTCGGACCAAAGGTGATTTCAACAGTTTTCTTCGTGGTAGATGCCAACACTACTTATTCGGTCTTGTCGGGGCGAGATTGGATTCACGCTTCCAAATGCGTGTCTTCTTCTCTCCATCAACAGATCATGTTTTGTGAAGGAGATCAAGTATTTACTATGGAAGCTAGGACCAATCCATTCGGCTCCACAGAAGGTGTGGAAGAGTCGGTGCTTTATTCAGAGTACGTACCGCCAATTTCGCGGACAACTGTGGTAGACAAATATCCCTGGAAGGGCTGTAGGCTCACTACTGCAGGGTCATTAGAAACATTCTTCTGCTTTATGGCTCTGTCGTTAGCCAAAACACTTTTTATTTTATTTTAAGTTTAATTATGGAAGAAATAAGTAAATGTGAAAAGCAGATTAGGCAGTTTTATTTAAACAAATTAATGGTTAGATTACATAATAGTGAAGGTTCCAACAATAATGTTGGCGAGGGAGAAGGTTTTCGCTGGCCTGATCTCTTGGAAAAGACATAACCTTCCTTGTGAACTCAGGATCCTCTCACTGAGTATAATGTAGGAACCGAACAGATACCCAAGATGGTCAGGGTAAGTGGTTTGTTGTCAAAAAAATGAGAAAATTGTATCACTAATTCGGGACCATATGGAGTGTCTGGCATGGGATTACTCTGAGATGCCCGGTTGGCACGCGATTTGATAAACATAGGTTGCCTATTAAGAAAGGGTTTAAGCCGTATAAGCAACCACCAAGGAGAGTGAGTCCAGAATTGATGCCCCAGAAAGAAATTGAGAAATTGTTGAAGGTGGGATTCATTCGACCATGTCAGTATACGGAGTGGTTAGCCAATATTGTTCCGGTAACCAAGAAGAATGAAAAGATTCGAATCTGCATTGATTTCAGAGATCTCAATCTCGCTACTCCAAAAGATGAGTATGTCATGCCTATTGCAGACATGTTGATCGACTCGGAAGCAGGGCATTGAATTTTAAGTTTGATGGATGGATATGCAGGGTATAATCAAATTTCATTAGCAGAAGAAGATATACCCAAAACTGCGTTCAGATGCCCAGGAGCTTTGGGAATCTACGAGAGGACGGTTATGCCATTCGGTTTAAAGAATGCTAGAGCAACCTACCAACGGGCAATGAATACCATCTTTCATGATCTGATCGGGCATTCAATGGAGGTATACATTGATGATGTGATCATTAAGTCTACTGACTTTGACACACATCTGGTTGATTTAAAAAATGCTTTTATACGAATGAAGGAGTACAACCTGAAAATGAACCCAACGAAATGTGCCTTTGGAGTTTCGGCAGGGAATTTCTTGGGGTTTTTAGTGCATGAAAAAGGGATAGAAATTGATGCGAACAAAGCCAAGGCTGTTCTGACAATACGGCCACCTCGGTCGGTAAAAGAAGTGGAAAGTTTGTTGGGAAAGGTAAATTACCTAAGGCGTTTTATATCAAATGCTGCAGGGAAATTAAAACCTATCACAAAGTTGCTATGGAATAAGGCGGCCGATTTCTCTTGGGGTCAGGAGCAGCAGAAGGCATTAGAAGAAATCAAGCAGGCATTAATTAAACCACCTGTGTTGGTTCCCCCAAGAGGAGATCGACCCCTTCGGTTGTATGTTGCGAACAGCTTTGATGTTGTGAGTAGTCTGTTGGTGCAAGAATGGGAGGATGGTAAGGAAAGGGCTATTTATTATTTAAGCAAAACTTTGGCAGGACCAGAGTTGAATTATACTATGCCCGAAAAAATATGCTATTCTTTAGTTTTTGTGTGTACTCGGCTGGAGCATTACATTCTGCCAAGAGAAACCGAGGTGGTTTCTAAAATGGATTTGATCAGATTAATTCTGCACAGACCAACCATACAGGGAAGATTAATGAAATGGGCTATGAAGTTGGCTCCTTTCGCGTTGCGACACCGACCTATCAAATCGGTGAAGGGGCAGGTTGTAGCCGACTTGTTGGCTGAATTTGCAGGCGTGAATCATTGGAAAACAAAGAAGTGCCGTATATAGGCACCAGTCCTTGGAAAATATTTTTTGATGGTTCTCGTTCAAAAGGAAAGTCAGGAGCGGGGGTGATACTAGAAGGACCAGGAGCCAGTAAAATTAGTTTGCAGCTTCAAATGGAAGAGATGACTCATAACTCTGCAGAATACGAAGCACTGATTTTGGGTTTGGAAGCGCTTATCGCTAAAGGAGTACAATCGGTCCTAATTTGTGGAGATTCTCAACTTGTCATCAACCAAGTGTTAAAACGGTACGCTTATAATTATCCTCATCTGCGTCAATACCGAGATTTGGTATTTCATCTGTGTTGATGCACTTTTTCAACAAACAAAAAGTAAAATTCAAAGATATGGAAATATCCTTAAATTTGATTAATTAGTGCTTGAGATTAGGAATCTCTAAACACTGTACGGTACATAAGAAAATTAACTGAAAAATAAAAATGCTGGAAATTTTGAAGTGGTGATCCCCAGATCTGACTTTGTTTTTGTTGAAGTTGATTGAAGATAAAATTGCTAGTTGCAAATTTTAATCCTTAAATACTCTTCAGAAGCGGTGCTGGAAACCGTCGCCTGAACGGTTATAATGTTTCTCTTCAACCGTCTGCTAACCCCTCTCCTGCTGACACGTGCCCTCAGCCGACCGAAATTATCACTCTTATTTATTCTCACTAATATCCGACTCTTTGAGCCGACTGTAGACCGTCCGTCCTTTTGGCCCGAACGCAACTCTTCTACACAATTGGTCCGACCGCGAATCTTCCGCTTTGTTGGTCCGACTGCCAATCTTCAACCTTGTAGACCATCCAACTTGTTTGGTCCAGCCGCAAACCTCCCGACTTAAAGACCATCCGACTTGTTTGGTCCAGCCGCAAACCTCTCAACTTGAAGACCATCCGACTTGTTTGGTCCAGCCGCAAAACTCCCGACTTAAAGACCATCCGACTTGCGGATCTTCCGACCTGTGGACCTTCCGACCTACGGACCTTCCGACCTGCAGACTTTCCGACCTACAGACTTTCCGACCTGCAGACCTTCCGACCTGTGGACTTTCTGACCCGCAGACCTTCCGAACTACGGACCTTCCGACCTGCGGACCTTCCGACCTGCGAACCTTCCGACCTGCGGACCTTCTGACCCGCGGACCTTCCGACCCGCACCTCCCGACCTGCGGACCTTCCGGCCAACTATTTCCTTATAAATTAATCTATTTTATCTGAGTTCCCCGCGATCCATATCCACCAGCTCGATCATCTCGATTCTTGGGCCCATTTTTTTTCTTTTTTTCCTTGGGCTTTTAACCTAATTCTAAATTTCGTGCGTAACAACATGCCCACCGCCAAGGGACTTTCAAACTCCATTCGTCAATCACCGTTTGGAAGTTCATAAACCACAACCCTACTGAGGAATTGCTTCTGCAACTGCAATATGTTTTTGGAAACACTCTCCCTCTTCTTCAAAACTACTCTTGTTAATTGCAATTTCTGCAACCCCAAACCATGGCGAACCAGTACATACCTGCTCTTCCCTTCGACGGATCAAACCCCGAAATAGCTTTGGTGGCGACGAAAATGCTTACTCCAAACATTCGCCCCTACTGCACTACCTCTGAAGACTCTAACCAAATGAGAGAAGCCTTGAAGGCAAGAAATCTGCTAGCTATCAACAACCCCAACTACAACGCAATCCGTCTTCATGACAACATCAAAACTCATTTGACAGACCCCAAGGATCCATATTGCACCTGGTACCAAAGAGTAGCAGAACACTTCCAAGGTCAATGGAAACGCAACAGATTGACCAAGCCATACGCCTATCTACACTCCCATGCCACTTGCATGAGAAAGTCCTTCTAGCAATGGCAGCGTTTTGGCACCCCGAGATTTGCACATTCCTTCTTCCAACAGCCCCTATCGGCCCTACCCTCATGGATGTGGCCATGATCGCCCATCCGCCAATCGTAGGGGAAGATCCTGTAATGGGCGCCCTAGATGGGCAAGAGCCCAATGCAGACCATTTGGGCTGGTCTCTGACAGACGTGAAAGAGTGGGGCTGGACTAAATTTCTAATCGACCAGCAAGGAGCAGACGGGACCCCTGTAACTGATCGAGAACACACAACCTTCCTACTCTTTTGGCTCTGTAAGTATATTGTAGTTTCCCCATTTAATAATTCAAAGTCCAGATGGGAGAGCTATTCCTAATGCAATCGCCCCATACATATCCCAACTCATAAATTACATAACTTCCAACTCTTACATTCCTTACAAATCTTCTCCAACTTCAGTTGAATCCTTTTTCGAGTGGTGGTCGGTTACTTGGGCCTTGATTGCCCCTGATAGGGATCGCTTACTGGGTATTCTCCTTCCTCGACCTGCGTTGACATTAGGGATGACCCCCCCTAACTAATGTCTGAAGTAAATTAATTACTCAGGGCACTGGGTCGGGCGCTCTTCAGAGGAAAAGAGGGGCCTCTCATAGTCAAACTATTCCTCCCTCTGGAGACAATCAACTGACCTTAACAAACCGCCCATCAGGTCGGCCCCCTATAAAGACCCGACCTCGTCCAGGTATAATCTCATACTCTCAACTTAACTTGATCCTTTCTTTTATTTTCCAGTCTGTAGTTTTATTTTCCTATTTTATTTATATATCCTACAGTGTTTAGAGATTTCTAATCTTAGGCACTAATTATATCAAATTCAAAAAATATTTTCCTATTTTCGAATTTTACTTTTTATTGTTGAAAAATTACATCAACACAAATAAATAAATAAAATATTTTAATTTATGTATAATTAATGTAAGCTAATTTTATAAAAGATTTAGAATTTTAAATGTAGATAAAATATACATAATGTATACTCTATCCATTTGTAAAAAGCCAATAATTCAAAATAAAATATTATTTTTTCATAAACACAAATTTGTATATTTAACATAAAAAGAACGCATACATCCAAACACTAAGAGTACGATTTGGTGCAAGAATGAAATTGCAGAGAATTAGTAGTGGAAAATGAAATTGTAAAAAAGAGAATTTAACAAAGAATTGAAATTGATTATTCGGTCTGTTAAAGTATAAGTGTGTGTTTGTTTTGTGTTTTGATTTGAAATTACATATTTTTTTTATGTGATAAATAGGAAATTGTGTAGATAATATAAAATATATTTAAATTTTTTTAGTAAAAGAACAAAATTTTAATTCACTTGAAAAATATAAGAGAAGTATCAAAAGGAACAAAATAATTTATAACAAAATGGTGAATTGAATAAAAAATATTTTAACAAATAAATATTTATATATTTAGTTAGTACATTTCTTATTTATAAGTTTTATTTTATTAAAGTTTAATTTAATTTTTTTTCCATTTGAATAGTGGTTTAAATACAATATTAAAATAAAACTAATAAATAATTTTTATTATATAAGTTAAATAGTAAAAAAAAAATTAAAATTTTTTCTGTGAAGTAACAAAATTTATTTTTATAAAAAATTTATCAAAGTGAAAATGAAAAAGAAAAATTTTAAGTGGACAATTGGAATAAAATATATATCTATATTTCGATATTTACATCAATCTCTATCCAATTTTAATGCAGTTTGCACTCCCCATTTTAAAAACTATTTACATTAGTTCTCCACATTTTTCTCATTTCTAATTTTGCCATCATCTTAACCCAAAATCTATTTTATCAATTTCAATGTGTCCTCTCTATTTGTTAGGTTTTTTTTCGCGTAAGATTGTGCCCCTCCTTTGGTTTCTTTCCCGCGAAGGAAAAATATTGTCTACATCGTTTGATTTCGTCCACGCGGAGGAGTCTATTATCGATGATGAATCTGTGATGGATTCCGAATCCAAATCCCAAAATTTAGGTTTTTTTTTCGCACAAAAGAGAAACGGGTAAGACGAAGGTTCGATTTCTCAACGGGCAATGTTCTTTTGGTGTGATAATTTTGTTGATTGATTACGATGGTGTTGTTAGGGCTTGCGACCGATCCCGATAAATATTTCTCTATTGCTTCGGTGATTGTTGAGATTATGGTTGCAGTAGTTGTTAATTGGATTTTATTATGACATTACGTTAGAACAAAATATATAGGAAAAACATTTGTGGGCGTTGTTGCGATTTTCAGCTAGTATGTGTAAGCATTTTCACAAGTACATTTTCTCTGTGTAGTATATCTATATCTATTAATCTTACACCCATGTTGTCTGATATCGTATGATGCATTTGTCAGAAAATACCCTGGTTTTGTTGGTATATACTATGATTACTCATCTATGAATCTTGGTATTTATTTTATGTGCTTGTATTAGATAATGTTACAATCTTGTAGCTATGAAGCTTGTCTGCTGAAAATGATGAAAATTGAAAATAGTTTTTCCGGAGGTTATGGTATGTTGTTCACATTAATGGTTGATAATTGGGAAGAACACATTTTTTGAATAGACACTCGGAACTTCTAAATTTCATTCTGCCGTATTTCCTAAAGTCCGTCACGCATATTGTCTCTGGTACCTAATGGGCAACTTCCGCACTCAGGTATGTGTAAAATGTGTCATTTATTATGATATATATAACAAGATAATTATATTTTATATACACAATACGGAGATATCCGATGGACAACAATAAACGATTGACGTCCATTTTCAACAAAACCGGCTATGCCCTCATACAGAAGGATTTCGAGCAACATATAACGTATATTGTGGAGGTCATGACACTTATATGAAAATTTATTGCATGATTACAACGCTAGTATTGGACGAATTAACTATTCCAAGATACTCGTTGAGGGATAATAAATAACAATATAGCCGAGTCGTTTACTTTTTTCGGGATGTTTGATTCCATTAGGCAACATGTGATGTCTATATTCGATGATATTCCCCTATATATTACTGGGTGTACACAACTATTATGTCGAGGTACATATCAGCCCAAACTAATTCTTCCAAAGTAGAAAACAGGGGTATTTGAATTTATAAAAAAATGTACGTTACAGGTTATTATAATTATATAATATATCATCAGGAGTAATAGTTGTTAATAACAACAATACATTACAAAAGAATTTTCTTATTAATAGTTTTTAATAACAACAATAGTTGTTAATAACGATCCCCTCAAATCTCTCAATTCCCATGTTATTTTTCATTTGAATGCGCACCATCAATTTTTGACGAATTCACTAAAACATATCAATGATCGTTAGGTCCTTTGCCTTCAAAATATAATGATTAAAAAATTCACATATGTTGTTCATGAGGATACCACTCTGTGGAGTGAAAAGAATTCCTTGCTCAGTGATGCTGCAGAATCTTGCTCAACCATGCATATACGGCTTCTCCTATTTCAAAGGTTGCATCTTACCGAAGTATTTTTCATAGCACCTTCTCATGTTCCTTTAGGTTAACTGTCGATGCCGCATTCTAAAACAGACGCTTCAATTGCAATCCCTCAAACCAAAACTTGAAGTTGTTTCCGATATACCGCAAATAGAAACAATGCTCTACCCCCAGAGCTCGCTTAATAATCGTCTCTACCAAACCTTTCTGCCGATCGGATATTAGCGTCCATTCCCTAGTCCTAGAATCCCTCATATCTCTCAAAAATCACTCTAAGAAACAGTCCCACATCTCGTTCTTCTCAATCTCGACAAACGCAAAGACTATATGGTATATATTATATTGTCATTCGGATCTATCCCTATGGCCGTTAGCAGCTACCCTTTATAAATTCGCTTAAGAAAACAACCGTCTAGTCAAATTATTATCCAACAGCCTGCCTTGAATCTGTTCCTTGAGGCCGCCAAACAATAATACATCCGTTTGACCACCGACGGACTAACTCTCTGATTAAAGTGCAAAATACAACTGCTCTCCGTGTTGTACTTGGACACATTTGCGCATTCATCGTAAAGCCTTTTGTACTAATCAGATGTGCAACCCTTGATAAACTCTAAAGCATGTTGCTTAACTTGATAAACTTTGTAAAGACTCACCTTAACACGCACATCCCGTTGAATTTTTTCTTCAAAGTAGGTATAGCTACCATGTCTTTTATCCTCCCCCAATGTACTTGTAGTTTGTCTACGCATTTTTTGACTGATGTGCACACTGATGGGCATCCTTCGAAATTTTGATTTGAAAGGTGTCCCCTCTCATGACGGAAGATGCATGTATCCTCCATTCATAATTTTTTCTGCATACGGTTGTCACTTGTTTTTTTCATTCTTTATGAGATTTAAATCTTATCCACGCCAGAAAACCCAATCACGGAGGGCTTGCCTATATTTCTCTCAGTTAAAAATTTTATTCTGACTTTCAGATCATGATCGGCTACATCCATCTTGTTATTCCATTCATCGTGGGTTGGTCCCTGTGCATCATCTAATCTGGCCGGACTGCAAAGTACCCCATCCTTCTCGCTCGGGCCATCACTAATCCACCACTTTCTTTCCATATTGCCCCCATTTCGCGCTCCCACTCTCCAGCCCCCTCATTTTCGGCCATATGTAAGGTCTCATCCATCGGAATATCTCCCTCATCAGCATATGTTGCGTCCTTCTCCAAGAGTGAATCATCCGAGCTAATATTTCCCTTTACATCTTCACTTCCTCACTCTCCGCTATCCGAGATTTGCTCCGAATCGTCACTTTCTATTTTACGTGTATTCTCCCAGTTGCCCTCTTCATAGATCCACACATCCTCCTAATACTCGTCAGCATCTATGTTGTCATTTTCATTGTCATTATCCTCATCTACATAATAAAGGATAATATTAGCAATGTAGTTATGTCAAATCTAAGGTATGAACATAAAAAAAACTACGAGGTTTACTTGTGCCTTATTCGCACTGCATCCCAACTGAAACCCTGACGGGACTAGCACACTCGTCCTCGTGCCATCCATGAGTGCCAATTTCTTCATTGTAATCGATTTCGACACGGGTTTCTCAATGCCTATGTACTTGAAATCCCCATTTGTATCATCGTTCCTCTCACTCTCCTCATCATGCCCCCCTTTCTCCTCACACGAGTCTAGACTCGCAATGCATTTCCCTTTTTGAACCTTTTCTTCATTATGCAGATCAGATCCACCAGTTAAGTCCTTAGCTCTGTCAGTTTGAAACTCCTCAATCCTAATCCTACACATAGTCCATAAATATTGCATCATGATCCTCACTGTCCTCATCATCGTCATGGTCCTTATCATCGTCATCATCCTCACCGTCCTTAATAACGGTGTTTCCCAAAATGCTACTTTCCGATGCCATTCAAGAAACAAACCTTCTTTAGCACTTCGTATCTAATGGTATATATTGGACTCCAAAGATTTGCACTATGGGGACTATCGAGGCTCCAATGTGTGAACTCCATAACACCTGTCCTTCCTCCGGCGGGCAATACATGTCATAGATAGCACCAAAGTAGAACTATTCTCCCGGAACCAAACAAAGCTACCACCCCTATATCACCTAGCAGGGCCCTCCCACTCAATGTAGCCATCAACCCACACAATATATTGTGACTAACTTGTTCATTATGTTGGGGACCACAACCACCGAAAGTGCGTGAAATATGCACATGAACCGACTGATTTTTAGAATCAACCAAATCTAATTATCAATAAAATCACTAAGTTCATTCGAAATATACGAAAAAATACACACAATAAATGAAGGAATAAAGTAACCTTGACCCAAAAAAGACAAAAATTTACAACCTTTTCGACATAGAGTACCCGTCCCTGCAATTACATATGACCGACGGAGGGTTTCACCCTAAATACCAAAATCAAACTAAAATGTTTGGCACTAAAATATGTTCCTACTTACGATTAAAAGAGATTTAAGAAATTTTATCAAAATGGAAAGGACTTGATGTTTGGAGTCCTAGAACCGCCCGTCACCGGTCAACTGGCCGCGTCTTCCTCCACGAAGGGAAATCTAAGCGAGAGCAGTTGTGACAGTGCGAGAAGTGGCATCAGAGGATTAGCGGGGTCGGAGGGAGTGTAGCGTCGGAGCGGACGAGCGTACGAGGGCGGCATCGGATCTAGGGAAGTGTCGCGTCGGACTGTTGTGGGAGAAATTTAAGGTAAATGGTGTAAGTAAATTGGGGATAATTCCTTTTCTACCACTGTCTGAAAATTTTCGAAGTAAAAAACTAAAAACATAGGCATAACAGTCTACTTATGGTTAAATTTAACGCTGTCAAAAAAAATTAGAATGAGGGGTGAATGTACAATATTTTAAAAACCATGATTACATTAGATGAAATTTTAAGATCAGCGGGAGTTTTCAGCAAATAACAAAAACCAGAAAAGAGTTGTATACTATTTTTCCTAACATTAATTCCAAATTACTTAATAATAAGGTAAAATTATATATGATATGAATCTTTATATATTTAAATAATAAGGTAAAATTATTTACATATTAAAAAACCAAATTAAAAATAATAATAAATAACTCATATTAATAGTTAATCATTAAATTATATAAAGATATATAATTTTAGTGATAAAATTAGAAAAAAAAACTCACAATAATATAATACAAATAATTTGAATAAATAAATAAATTATACTATCTCTGTCCGGTTCTAAAAGTCTTATTTGCGTATTGATCTTTAAAAATTAATTATTATATGAAAATGTAATACAAATTAAGGAAAAAAGACAAAAATACTTTTATTAGTGTGTTATAATACTATTATAACGAAATTTATGCAAAAAATTATACAAATATAAAAATATTTTTAATATTAAGTACAATGACGTAAAAAGTAAATGGAACCTTTAGAGTCAGATGAAGGGAAATATATCATAAAAAAATAACTTTTTGTTCGCCAATAATTTTTTAAACAATTTTCACTGTATGATATATATATATATTTTTTTACAAAAAATTAATAGTATTTAATATGAAATATTATTTATATATAATCACATGATTTTACATGCCTCACATAGAAAAATATCTCAAATCAAAACACTATTAAAAAAATCAAAATATAAGTAAATATTTAAATTTGGTAATGTAAATATTTATTTATATTTTGATTTAGTCGTTGATGTCTCATATTCTGATTTACTTATATTCTGTAATTGCAGGGTGTCTTAAAACGTGCAGTGAAAATTTTTTGCATATTTAGTCATTGATGCTTATGTAGCATCTGCATGGCATGCCAGAGACATGTTGGCCAGGTCAACACTATATGACAGACACGTGTCCGCAACGTGGATAATTTTTATTTTATTTTATTTTAAGTATAAAAATTTAAAAATAAAAAATATATAAATAAAAAATAAAATTAAAAGTAAGTAAATAAATAATAAAAATTATCTACATGTCCCTTTAGGTCAACACCTACGTAGCCTTTAATAGTTTATATATTATACTCCTTCTCTTAACAATCTATCTATTTTTTTCATTTTGGTCCGTCCCATAACAAAGTATCTATTTTCTTTTTTAGTAACTGTACTATCTATCTAACGGTACATATACCCTTCCAATTTACAATATATTACACAAATATCATTACATTTATATTATACAATATTAATAAAGGTAATTTAGTCTTTTTATCTTTCTTTCTACTACATCTCAATATAATACTAATATTTCTAAAACTTCGTGTAAAAAGCAAATGAATATATATATGGGACGGAGGGAGTAGTATTTTTTATTTTTATTTTAAATTTTTTAAATTTATTATAAAAAATTAAAATTATCCACGTATTGGGCATGGGGTTGTGACCTGGTGGATATGTGAATAACTTTTATTTTTTATTTTTTATTTTTTTTATATTTTTGATTTATATATTATATTTTATATATTTAATATTTTAAAATAAAAAGAAAAATAAGAAAATATCCATGTGGCGGACACGTGTGCACTACATGGCACTGACCTGGCCGACATATGTTCACTGGCATGCCATGCAGGTGCCACGTAGGCATCGACAACTAAATTGCAAAAAAAAAATTCACTTACATGACTATTTTAAGAAATCCTCCGGTTGCCTGATAAAAGAGTCCAATTATGAGACACAAAAATCAATTTACCCTTATATATATGATTAAAAAATTTAGAAGGTATTTAAACATTTTCAAAATTATATTTCAATAAAATATACTATAATATGGATATTAATGGATATTATTAATAATAAATTTTATATAATTAAAATAATTAAAATAAAAAAAATTATTTATTTATTTATAATTAACTTGAACTAATTTTATAAAAAAAATAGGGAGCTTTAAATATAAATAAATATATTTTTTTTTATTGAAGATAGATAAAAATTAGAGGCTTTGAGTGAATCCGTAAATGTGATACTCGAGGTTCTCACTACTCATTGGCCAATATATATTTCATATTTTAGGTGCTGGTAAATTACGTATATGTTAATTTGTGTTAGTTTAAATATACTTCATGAGTTGCATACATTAGTTTAATTAAGTATTAATTGTTTAATTATATGTTCTGTTTATATTATTTGTGTTAATTTATAATTAGTTTAGTATAATTCATATTTTGAGTGCACTTTATATTATTTATATATCAATGGTGATGTTAGGTTATTTATTTTCTATTGAATGTTAAATTGTTTATAATTTGGTATATGCTTTACTTGTTTATCAATAAGAAAATATTGTCATAATTTATCTGAGATTCTAGTAGGATACAAATAGTTAGGTAAATTATTTGGATATTGGTGGTATAAGTTAAATATAGATCACTTGAAAATTAATTGTAGTAATTAAATAAAAAGTAAAATAAATAGAATAATTAAATATATAAATAAATAATAATAGTAAATTAAATTTTTTTATCAATTGCAGAAGAGAGGGAGAAAGGCAGAGGGATACGCGAAGAAAAAGAAAAAAAAAAGAACTTTTACGCCGAATTCGTTAAAAGCCTAGTTCATGTATTTTTCCGTGTTCATGAATTATTGCTATTTTACTAAGTAGAGGAAGTTTTGAGTGGAAATAATTATTTAGTAAATTAGGATAATATTTGTAATTAATTGTTGTTACTGTAATACTGGAATCGTGAAAAGAGCTTTAACAGTCAGGGTTATTGACGTTTTTGGCGAATTTCATGTAAGTAGAAATTCATTTGCAACTACAATGCATAAATATATTATTTTGTGAGTTATTTATGTTTGATTGGTAATATGTGAATATCAGAAAACTGTAATATGTGATTAATATTCTTTGATCATGTGGTTTGAGCCTGCGAGCTCCGTATATAAATTGGTTTCAACCTGTGAGCTCTGTATGTTATATGGTTGAGCCTGTAAACTCTATATTTGATATTGAAGGAGTCTGTGAGCTCCAAAATTGATGTGGTTTGAACCAGTGAGTTCAATAATATCTGTATATTGTGAAATATATTGCATTGTATTTTCATTAATCATGCATATCATGCATTGAAGTGGAATAAGATGGTTTTACTATGTTAGACCGCGGATTATACACCGAGGGCGGGAGAGGCGACCTGGGAAGAAGCGACCTGGGGAAACCTGGTGTAGGCCACCGTCTATTGTGACTTTACATACAATGCATAAACAATGCTTTCGGAATAGGCGACCTAGGAAGAAGCGACCCGAGGAAACCTTACGTGGAAACCCGGTATAGGCTACCTGGTGTAGGCCACCGTTTGATTTGAATAAGTGGATATTGAGCTCCTTCCGGTGTATAGTAGTGTCTCTAGCGGCCCTGGAGAGTATTTCATAAATAAATTGGTGATTTCAAACGAGAGAACATTCTGCATATTGAGAATTTTGAGATAAACTTCACATCATGCATAATTTCTACTTACGGAGATTTATAAATCTCACTCAGTTTATGCATTGTAGGTAATCCTGATGATATATGACTTGATGGTCAGACTGGAGTAGCCGTGGCGCTCTTACAGGCATTTTAAGTTACCGTTTACATAGATGACGACCTGCGGGCAGGACCGTGGCTTGTTTTGCTTCCGTTGTTCTATATTACGTCTGTTTTAGAAGTTGTATGGTGTTGTTATAAATAGTATGTCGATTGTGTAATTTTTTATATGGTTTGAGATCCTTTTGGTGAATGTTAACAGGCTACTGTTGAGTTATTTTATGTTTTGCTGAGAAAAAAAAAATTATAGCAGGTGAACAGATTGTTATATATGTAAGTAATTAAAAGAGATTATAGCATGTTTATCATTTTCTTATATGTGAATTGGTGTTAGTAGTATAGTGTAAGTGTGGTCGTGTCAGAGTGGTATCAGAGCACGATTAGCTTCCTGTAGACTGTCCATGTACACGAGCTCAGAACTTGAGCGAGCCCGGCTACACCCAGTAGGTGTTTCTTTAAATTTTGTTTATATTTTTGTATCATGAATTATATTGACTTTAGACTTTACTTGATAATGAATTGCTGGTTATTAAATAATTTTATAATGAATGGCGATTGGTTTCCATGCTACGCGCTCTTCTGTGTTTCAAAATTAATGAAGATGATATATGGTAAAATGATTCCTATTACCGTACTTCTACATAATGCTACTGTTACTAAAATGCTATTGTTTGATCGCCGCCATTGAGCCGCTGACTGCAGCAGTGTGTGCTCGTGAGCATGTGTGATCGTGCATGTGTATTGAGGTACAGTACATGTGTGGTAGTCATGGTACTTGTGAGTTTAGGTTTGTGTTTAAAATTTGGATAGAAGCAGTTTTAATTATCTTATATATAGTATACTGTGAATAATACGAATGTGAAATGAATGGGGTACATGTTTAGTAGGCTAGAGTCAAGTTATTTCTTGTTCCTACATTATATGTACTATGAATTATATTGGCCATGTGGTGCAGGACAGGTG
This sequence comes from Andrographis paniculata, assembly GCF_009805555.1. NCBI lineage: Eukaryota > Viridiplantae > Streptophyta > Magnoliopsida > Lamiales > Acanthaceae > Andrographis > Andrographis paniculata. The sequence continues at coordinate 3,909,807 of NW_026137391.1, read as the reverse complement.
GTATTTTTTAATAGATATGGTGAGAGAACAGGGTGAAAGTAGTGGTATGGAAAGAACGCCTGAGCAGACAACACCGATTGCTGGTGTTGATCGGGATGCTGTTATAGCTCGGCTGACAGACTTAGTTGAACGCTAGGCACAAAAGATTCAACAGCTTATTGAACAAAAAAATGTGGATAACCAATGTACTGATGTGAATCAACCAAAACCTCGAACAGAGACTGTTGAGTTGGTGTCCAAGCGATTCCGTAAACTGAATCCACCAATCTTTGAAGATGCTACTGATCCTTTGGTTGCTAAAGACTGGTTGAGAACTTTAAAAATATGTTCCAATATAGCAGAATTCCAGATACAGAGAAGGTTTTGTGTGCTTCCTTCATGTTACGTAGTAGTGCGGGACACTGGTGGGACACAGTCAAAAGTATTGAAGATGTTGCTGTAATGACTTGGGACAGGTTCAAAGAGATTTTCAGAAATAAATACTTCACTGCTCCTGTCAGAATCATGAAGATGAATGAATTCATACAGTTGAAATAGGGAACCATGACTATTACAGACTACCTCTGTAAAATTGAGTAGTTATCTAGGTTTTCGGAACACATGGTCAGTACTGAAGCATTAAAAGTGGAGAGATTCCTTGAAGGCTTGAGGCCTGAGCTTTATAGAGATGTGAGTATGGCGGGAACTCAAGGAATGACTTATGCACAAGTTGCAGAGAGAGCACAAACTGCTGAACAAACTGAGATACGAATAAAACATGCACAAGAGATGAGACGTCATTTTCAGCAGCGGAAAGCACCACAGTGGGGTGGAAATAATAGAAAAAAGGCATGGCAACCTCAATCATCACGACCATTCCAACCCCGACAAGGACAGAGACCTGAACAAGGAAGACCAGATAAACGTCCCAGGGTGGAGCAAAGAGAAGTACCACTACCACCGCCACCACCACCACGACCTCTGTATCGAAATTGTGGTAAATCACATTTTGGGATTTGTCGTGACGAACTGAAAACTTGTTCTTCTTGCGGACAAAGGGGACATATGACAAGTATGTGTCCGAGAGCACAAAAGGACCAAGGGAGAGTACCAGCGCAAGTTTTTACGATGACAAAGAAAGATGTAGAAGAAAATCCAGTTGTCACCAGTAAGCTTTCTATCTTCGGTACTTCGACTTATGTGTTATTTGATTCTAGAGCTACACATTATTTTGCATCCACTAAGTATGTGAGAAAACTAGGTAGAACACCTAACGTAACTGAGGCTAAATTCAATGTGATGATTCCTTCCGGTGATACAAAACAAATGAATCAAATCCTGCGAGGATGTGTTATTCCTAGAGAATGTAGAGAATTATATGCTGATTTGATCGTTCTGGACATGAATGATTATGATGTGATATTGGGTATATTGGTTATCAAAATATGGTGCTACAACCGACTATCAGAAAAAGAGTATTGTATTTTAGTACGAGGGTGAAGAACCATTTTCTTTTATCGGGATAAAGAAGCGTTTCAAATTTCCTATAATATCAGCTGTTAAGGCACAAAGATTACTGGAAAGGGTTTGTGAAGGCTATCTGATAAGTGTGATGGGTGTCCAGGGGAAACAGTGTCCTACTGTTGGTGATGTGTCAGTAGTGTGAGAATATCCTGAGGTATTTCCGGATGATCTTCCAAGGCTACCACCAGATCGCGAAATTGAATTGTGATTGAGCTACAACCTGGAGTGTCACCTATTTCTAAATCACCATATCAAATGGCGCCGAATGAATTGAAAGAACTGAAAGTACAACTGCAAGAACTACTAGATAAAGATTTCATTCGTCCAAGTTTCTCACTTTGGGGAGCACCAGTCTTGTTTGTTCGGAAGAAAGACGGCACGTTGAGGATGTGTATCGATTACCAAGAATTGAACAAAATCACGATCAGGAATAAATATCCTTTACCCCGAATCGATGATTTGTTCGATCAGCTACAAGGTGCGACTATCTTTTCGAAGATTGATTTGCGGTATGGGTATCATCAATTGAAGATAAAGGCAAAAGACATTCCCCAAACAACATTCAGTACGAGATACGGGCACTATGAATTTCTAGTAATGCCATTTATACTGACAAATGCCCCAGCAGCGTTCATGGATCTGATGAATCGGGTGTTCAAAGGCTTTCTAGACAAGTTCGTCATTGTATTTATTGATGATATTTTGATTTATTCCAAGACTGAAGATGAGCAAGTGATGCATCTGAGGAATGGGTTAGAAGTTTTGAAAGAGAAATAGTTGTATGCAAAGTTCAAAAATGTGAACTCTGGCTAGATCGAGTTGTATTCTTGGGACATGTGATATCGGGAGCAAGAATTTCAGTTGACCCAAGCAAAGTTGAAGCCATTAATAATTGGCCACAACCTACAAATCCATCAGAAGTGCGTAGTTTTCTCGAACTAGCAGAATATTACCGTAGATTTATGGAAGGCTTCTCTAAAATTGCTTCTCCTTTGACACAATTGACTAGGAAGAATGTGACATATAAATGGACAAAATCATGTGAACAAAGCTTTCAAGAATTGAATAGACGATTGACATCAGCTCCTATCTTAGCAATCCCAATCGGGACTGGAGGTTTTAAAGTTTACAGTGATGCTTCAAAGAATGGTCTCGGGTGTTTATTGATGTAGAACGATAAAGTGATCGCTTATGCCGCTTGAAAGTTGAAAAAGTACAAGCAGCCGTGGTGTTTGCGCTCAAAATCTAGAGACATTACTTGTACGGTGAATGTTTCGAGATCTATACCGATCACAAGAGTCTAAAATATTTCTTCACTTAGAAAGAATTGAATATGAGACAACGAAGATGGTTAGAACTTGTGAAAGATTATGACTTTGTGATCAACTATCATCCTAGTAAAGCTAATGTTGTGGCAGACGCATTGAGTCAAAAATCAGTATGAAAGAGTGGCAGCTATGACTTTAATTCAGAAATCTGAACTCCTTGACCTACAGAGGATGAACCTCGAACTTATTGAACCTGGACTTGTAACAGCAAAACTTGCAGCTTTAACACTCATACCGACATTTCTAGATCGAATTCACACAGGACAACAACATGACGAGTACTCTGCTGAAGAAAGATATCACTTTAGGTGAACCCTCTGATTTCCAATTGACAGAGAATGACGTACTCTGATACAGGAAACGGTTATATGTCCCAGATACTGATAAAATTTGTGAAGATGTGATGGTTGAAGCACATTTGACACCTTATTCTGTACATCCAGGAGCCACTAAAATGTATAGGGACTTGAAATTGCATTATTGGTGGCCAAGTATGAAAAGGGACATTGCTCGATATGTAGAACAATGTTTGACTTGTCAGCAAATCAAAGCAGAACATCAGAGACCAGCGGGAACTTTACAGCCCTTGTTTATTCCAGAGTGGAAATGAGAGAATATTACAATGGATTTTGTTACAGGGTTTCCCAAGATAGTCAAGAGTTATGATTCAGTTTGGGTAATTGTTGATAGATTGACTAAATCTGCTCATTTTCTACCGATCTGCATTAAATATTCTCACGGATACTTACAAGCAGACAGTAGATGCTGATGCAAGTATTTTGTCGGAGAGTGCTGGAGCATCGGGGGCTAAGACTAAAAGAAGAGAATATGTGAGTACACTTTTCAGTGGTATCTTTATTGCACTATTCCCTTGCAATTTTAAAATCATGACAATACCCTTTACTCTTTAACATGCATCATGCTAGAAGTTAGCCTTAAGCCACTTACTTGGAAGAAAGAAAAGTTTGTGATACAAGGCATCAATATATACAATCGAGAATATAGTGACTTCTGAGTTACAAAAAAAAAAAAAGAATACATTGAACTTGCTCCGGGGGTGACCGATATAGTGTGGTGGGTGAACTTATAATCGCAAGGGTATGGGGTTCAAGATCTTCTGCCGACGCGTTCTTGATCGAGCCTAGATGGCCTAGCGTGCAAACTATTGCCCTCGGTTAAGTAGTTAACCCAATTCGCACTCAGGTTCTCCCAATAACTAAAAAGTGTAGCATGCCGGAATCGAACTGGAGTTCATAAATCTTTCTTTCGTGGAGTTTTTCCCTTATTCATACTTGTAATGACTTCGAGTTCCCACTAATAAAGTTTTTTCCTCAAATTGACATTTTAACTAATTTAGTGGTTGTACGATGATATATAACCATTATATAGGCAACATATAGGACTGTTTATTGATATCCATGGAACGAAGTGCTTTAAGTTGCGAGCTGTTGGCTATGCAACGAAACCTAGTGGAAAGATTTGGATAAGAAGATCATGTCACCTTGTAAGTTCCATGTTGCCGGTTGTGTCAGTATGGATTTGCCAGTGGAAAGCATATATTAAGTAATCATCCTTCAGAATTAATGTGTTTGAGCAGTGGGCACTGCACCCCATCAAGATCTGTTACCTATATCACCTGTCTTGAGAATTTTAAATATTACAGTACATGAATAAACTCCAGTAATATTATCTTACCATTCAGGATTTACCTACAAATACCTTGAAAAAGGCATGATTTTTTCAATTGAAAGATTTATAAAGCACTTAGAATGATGGATTATATGACTAATGTATTTTACCTCTCTCTCTCCTCATCTGGTTAAGAAAACTCCTGACATAGGACATGAACAAACTGGGCCTGCTTCTTCAAGTAGGCTAATGAGTTGTACCAGATCCAGATCAGGTATGTAAATTCCTTTTAAGCTCTTTAATATTATCTTACTTCCATCAATTAATATTTTGATGCTCTTTAACAGCCAGAGAGAATATATATATAAAAAAGGATAACATTGATGAAATTTGTTTCTTCCCTCTCTTCTTCACCAAAAATTCAGGGAGATTGCTGATGCCGACATTGGAATTTTGGCGCAATGAAAGAGCGATATACAGTGTGGTAATGTTTTTTGTTTTTCTTATCTCTTATCATTGAGTGTGAGTGTGCCATTTGTTATTAACGTTTGCACAAGCCCATAACTTGCCAAGCACTATTTTTTTTTTTCATAAAACATATCTCAACCATGTGCACCCTTAAGTGCTAGAAACAGCTTATGTTTTCTCTATTTTGGTAAAACTGTGGTCCTAACTTCGAACATATTATTCATCTGTAAAACCAATTTTTGGAATTATGCTTTTTGAGAATTCAATAATGTACATCCGCTTATATTAATGGATATTTGCTTCTTAACCTGCTTTATCCAACCAAGTGTCCTAACTTCTTTCAGATCAGTAGTATTAAAAATGGCAATGTCTTGAATGCTCAACTTGCAGAGATATTCTTGCAGCCTAAATCTTTTATATTTCTAGTTTCTATGTGGTTTGTATTCTTGGGGACGAAATTGATATTTGGGGTGCGTTTGTTTGGGGGTTTGCATTTTGGGTTTGAGATTTGAATAGTAAAAATTTTGAATTGGAATAATTGCATGATGTGATATAAATAAGTATTGATGTTTGTTTTGAATTTAAAATTGATTTTTTTTATAATATAAAAAATAAAAAATAAGTGTTTGATTTAATGCTTTTTGAAAGAAAACTTTTATGAATAGTAAAAGTCTGGAAATGTACTTCTAAAGAACACACCTTTGTTGTTTTTCTATAACCTATGCTTCTATCTCGCTGTACTATTAGATCATTAACTTCTATCGATAAACTACTTTACTCTTAAAAAATTTGATTTTTGTTTGTGCAAAAGAGATCTAGTGGGTTTAGGCCTTTAGGTGTATATACTTATCATGAGTAGACTGTTTTTATTTATTTATTTATTTATATTTTCAATTCACAAAATTTAGGAAATTCCTTTATGAAATGATAAAATAATAACGTTGCAGGATAGAACGGTTACTGGGTTTCAGAAAAGCATGCGGTCGGAAGAGCTAAGAAAGGGTAAGTGGTTAAAATCCATTCTTCTTTTCTTAGTACTGATGATTGCATCAATATTTGGGCTTATTGTTTTTTCTATGACAATAGTATTATCCTGGCATATATCTGTTGCTATAATGCCTTTCTCATAAAGAATCGTTTGAATGTGAATATTAGAGGGTAGGAGCAATGTTTTGAAAGCAGATTACTGTTTAAGCATAAACTAAGGTTTTTTTTTTTTCCTGTCATATGATATGCATTGTTTACAATGGAATTTTACTGACATAGTTGGCAATGCCACCTGGTTTCCGTAGTGTATTCAAGCCCGGTACAGAAAATATTTGTGAGCAAGAAGTGTATCTTATAAATGTCTTTCTATGAAAATAAAACACATGAAACTTTTTACTAATACAAATAATTTCAAACATTTTTTACATGAAAATGGTAAAGGGTTTCATTTGCAACACAAAATTGCCCTAACATATAATGGCTCGAACCTAGCTACTGCCCACTGAATGATGCTAAATTGTTGCTTGTTCTCCTATATAACTTGCTTTTGATATAAATTGTTTACTGAGTGCTACCTACAATATAATTGTCTAGAAGAATGTAATAGTGACTTATTTCCCCATAAATACATTTGAATGATGATTGTTCGTCAATATTGTGTTTGAACTTCTGCAAATCAATTCTATCTTCTATTTATTTATTTTGGTTTGTAGATGTGCAATTTAGTATCAGCACATATGATAATGATTATGAAGTTGTGCTTAAGTTTTCCTTATAAACTTAAAGAATCCTGTATGCCTTTGTATGCATAATTAGTTGACCGCAAACTGAACTAATCATTCACAGAAAATCAATAATAGAACCGATCTTTTTTTGGATATTTGTATGCAGTGGCTGTTTTTTTAAGTGTATTACTCCTATGATCATATAATTTTATTTTATTTTATTTTATTGTTTAGAAATGAAATATTTTTATTTGAGCTGTTGGTTTAAATGATCTACAGAACGTGGATCAGAGCCTCCAAGAAAGTGATGGAATAAGTCGAGAAGCTAGCTTCTTCCATCAGAAGGGAAATAAACTGCATAAATTGGTTTATTTTACTACCTACATAAGTTAAAGCTATATATATATTGCTTTGCTAATGAATTTTAACAAAATCAAGTAGGGTGTAAGTGACAAATTGATTTACCTAATAGACTTGTATCTTCTATAGATAGATATGTATCAATATCACTTGACAAAGTTTGCAGTAAAAAGGCTAAATCATCTGATCTTATGAATTTTTGCGGGATTTAAATAAAAACGATAAAGTTGAATGTGCTATTTGTTATAGATAGCCCAAGTAACAGGGAAAACCAATGCCATAGAACCTCAGCTTCCTACAAACAATATTTAATTACAAGTTGCATCTAGAAATTTCTCTTCTTGTTTAAATTCTATTACACTTCTATTTATTTTATTATTATCCCTTTTCTGGATGAGTATTTGTACATTATCATGACAATGCATTTTTTATTTTTTTTTCAATGTTTTTGAGTGATAGATCAAATGATGAATACGGTTTTCTGTCATTATATTGTATTTGACTGAATCGATGAAACCACCTCTGTGCAGGCTGTATATTAATCATATAAAAAAGGCAAAGAAATCAGAAGGCATAGAGTTAGAAAAATGCATTAAGAAACTGAGAACAAAATCTGTAAAATGCAGCATGAAACCTCTTATCCATGTACAGAAAAAAGAAATGGACGAAAATTTTGCTAAAATATCAGAGTGAGTAAAATCTTTCACCTCTCCTCAGTTTTTTGGTAAACATATAAGATTTGCTTCAAGTTCAGATGATGATCCCTCCGAAGAAGATGATAACTTTTAAGATGTTGAATATGACACTACTCAAGTTGGGAACAATACTGACATCGGCCGTGTTCCCCTGTCAAATAGATTAGATCGTGCAAGTAATTGCCCCTATCCATCCACAAATGAAGAAAAGAAAAGGCTGGGGTTGATAAATGATAGTGACTCAAGGCTTCGTAGGCATAGTGGTGCTGTAAGTCGCACTTCAGATCATGTGCCTGGGAAAAAGAGGAAATATGAGCAGATCAGATCAAGCAGATCTTCTCCGGCGAAGGAGTCTAAATGGGATAACACCAATGCAAGTACCACGCATAAGAACCCTAACAATGAAGTTTTAGGTGGTCCTTCTATATCTGCAGAGTCATTAAGAATGTTTGTTACACCTTGGAAAGAGGCCTGCCAAGTGAACAATGCTGATGAGGTAATAGAAGCAACTTTTAGAGTCTTTTAACTTTTATCTGACATGCATTTTGTTTGAAATGCTGATATTTTGTTAAGTTGGATATTGCAACAAGTTACATGTGAACTTATTAGACACTCAAGAGCATTATTGGTTAGCTCATCCTCTAGCAATCATGTTTGCATTTTTACCTTTATGGATATCTGTACTCTGTATTCTTTTATCCTTGTTACTTTTCCATTTTGGTAAATCCCCACCCCCACTTTTCCCCAGAGAAATGATTATGTTAAGGTGCTATTTCACTCTTTAAATATTACTTAATCTTGCAGAATAGGTACTTGAAAAGATGCTTCAGTTTTATGAAACAAGGAAAAAGAGAAAAGTGAAAGAAATGTTCACAACATATCCGTTTGTGGGATTGCTCTATGCTGCTGTAAGTATATGATTTTGAGTCTTTATTTTTTTCATTTTTTGGGCATTAGATTCATAACATCGAACATTTTGATAAAATTTTTATCTTCAGCAGGTTTTTGTGCATAAATTAGTATACTGTTCTTGCTGATATATATGACATTTTTTTCTTGATTTTTAATTCATGTATTGTAAATATGTTAAGTGTCTGTTGATATGAGAAGTTATTTTAGTGCCAAGTGCTGAGCATTGAGTTGCTTCTTAACATGATTTTAATGGTGGATTAAGTTCTGATGATAGTCATATTGGAATCATACATACAGAAAGTGGATTGCTTTCATAAGATTGAACAATAAAATGTCCTCGAAAAATGGAACAAGAAGTTAATTTTTTTACTTATTTTTAGAAGAGTAGAATAAAAATTTTAATAGGGTGACAAATATTTTGCCACATAGGAGAAATAAAGAGAAGTTATTTACATCTATAGAATTTATTCTGAAGGCAGGGCACTTAGGAAATCATAGGATTTGAGTAAATAATAAGGAGTGGACCCATGCAAGATGCTCTGAATCTTGCTGTGCTTGACCAACTTTGCCGAATTTATCACTATCCAAATCCTAGAACTGGAATTTATAGGAAATATACTCAGACACTTCCGGTGTATCAAATCTTATTATTGTTGCTCTCTGCAAATCACTTTTTTCTTGCTTGCACATGTTTGTTTTTCAAAGATGCTTTGCTTGATTTACTTCTACTTGTCATAGGTGTCATGCAAATGGTAATAATGCATCATTTTATCCTTGCATATATTGGCCTAACTAGCTTATTTTCATGACAGCTTATGTTTATAAAGCTTGAAATGCCGGATAATATATACAACACTTTTTACCAAACTTCTAGCGAGCATGGAATGGATGACACCCCATGTGACAGTTCAACTGCTTATAAGAGCATTGATGTTAAATGTACTAAGAAGGATCTTCTTGGATCAACATCAAAAAGTTTGTGGCCTTGATTATAGTATGGAATCTGGAGTGCAATTTAGTAAATCTCTGCCGTACACTTATCCTTTGTTTATGTATGTTTTCAAAACTGCTTTCGTACTATTCATCAAAATTTATCTCTCTAAAAAACATCTCATCCAAAATCTATCTTTCTATCTAAAATATTTCATAAAATTTCTCTCGTGTCTCCTAAACATCACATCAAGCATCTATTTATATCACACTAAACACCCATTCTCTATTCAATTTTTTAAGATTCCCAAACCAAATCAAAATCCCAAAACATTTCCAAAACATATCTAAACACTCTTAGGTGTGTTTGGTTTTGTGTTTTGGTTTAAATAGCAGTTTAAATGTGATATTTTCCAAAGAGGAAATAGTGTATTTTTTATAGAAAATCGTGAGAGTTGAATAGTAAAAAAAACTTAAAAAAATAACTCAGAGAATAGATCCTTAGGGTGTGTATTCCTTTAAGGTTTGATTTGGGTTTGGTTCTTGGGAATAGTAAAAATATCATTGAAATAGTGTTTGATGTGATATAAATAGGTGTTTGACGTGTTGCTTTCAATGAAATTGTTATTGTGTATGTATTAAATGAAAAAATGGGTGCTTGATTTTATGGTTTTTAAGGTGAAAATTGATGAATCAGACCTTAAAGAAACTTACCCTTAGTGTTTTTATGATTTGGTTTTCACACATTGCATTCATGTTATGTTCAAGTGAATTTAGGGAGCATTCAGTAAAGTTGAACAATGAATTTGGTATGTATTTAATGAGCTTGTGGGTGTATCATGTAAATACTAATGGTAGCACACTATTTTCGTTTAGGGTCCAATCGCATGCTTATAGCTTAATGACCTATGACTTTCTTTGTTTTACTTGGCACATTTAGCTCCACTTAATCAATCTATTATTATGATCTTATTATCATTAAAAATGGATATAATGAAATCATATATATAATCATGAAGTTTAGGTGACAAGTTTCTGTTACCAAAGAGGCTTTTTCGTGTTATTAATTTATTTATTTCTATGTTTTTACACAATTGGAATAAAACAAAATATGTGTACTGAAACATTGAGATAGGCAGATGCTAAATCTTTTTCCATCATGTGGAAATTAAAGAATCATGGTTGAAATCTTTTTTGTACATAGCAAATATTATTTCCCCTATAGAAATATGACTTGATGAGTTCCATGAGGAATGGTGCAGGGAGTTGTGTCTGATTGATCTATTTATAATTTATTTAGTTCGCTTTTAACGTAAGTGGAGTTGTTTTATTTATTTATCTTCCCTTTTGGTTGCTTATAAGTTTTACATTTTTGTGGTGTTGTCATGTTGGCCAATCTCATTTCTTAATGCACTATTGTAATATTGGGCTTGTGTTTATTGCCACATCATTGCTATCTTTTCACATGTCTTGCTTCATATCTATAATTCAATATCAATTTCTAAAGTCAGAGTTGCTACTCTATTTTTTGTTTTAAAAAAATAAGATAATGTTAGAGCTCAAGCCCATCAAACACTGAATCTACTGTTGTTGCCATGGACCATTAAGTCCCAATCCTTCTTATCCAAAACAGGTTTGTTTGGTTGCTTTTCAAACACACATTTTCATTATTCATCTAATTTAACTTATTTCTCTCTTCAAAAAATGTCACGTCATAATCTTCATTCTTATTCAACATATTGCATTTATTTTCTTCTCGTTCAAAATATCACATCAAACAATCATTTCAATTCAAAATTCTACTATTTTCAAAACACGACAACACGCAACCAAACAAACCCGATACAGTGGTGCTAGTTTCCTTGACATTATCCTTGTGATTTTGCTATACTTCTGTCCATCATATTTATATGATGCCCACACTAATCATCTCCATGGAAATTGTTTTGTGCCGTTTTTCCTCAACACTACTGCCCAGCGCAAATTGAAAGAGTAATGATGTAACTCACAAATTATCTTTGCTCAACTCCTCTAATAAAGAGAACAAGTGGCTTATGTTATGTAGATTTCAAAAGTCTTCGACTGAAAGTTATAACCTGATTGGGGTTATTTAATTTGTTCTTGCCCTTAGTTTTGCAAAGAAATTGCACTTGCATGGTATGCTTGATCACATGAAGTTTGTATCATGCAAACATCTGTTTGTCTTTTCTATAGTTGCTGATAATTAGTACAATGGCGTAGTTAGTGGGGTCCAAGTGTGTTGGGCCCTCCTTAATTATTTTAATTTTATATTTTTATTATGTAATTGTTGATGCAATTTTTTCAACAATAAAAAGTAAAATTCGAAAATAGGAAATATCTTCAAATTTGATATAATTAGTGTCTGAGACTAGGAATCTTTAAACACTGTAGAATACATAAATAAAATAGGAAAATAAAAACAAAGACTGGAAAATAAAGTGGTGATCCCCAAAAGCAATTCTCTTGAATTTGATGTCGATTGAAGATGGTTTCTTAGGTTAGGAACAGACCTATTTAAAACCCTTTAAAGAAACGGTTTGAACCGCCGTCTGGTCGGTTACAGCAACCGTTGTCAACCGCCCAGAAAGTCCTCTTCTGTCGACACGTGTTGCAACTTCCTTCAACCGTTCGCCGGTTGCAACTTCCTCAAACCGCCCCAGAACTACCTCTCACGACTTGAACCTGCATATCCACTGCCATGTCCCTTCTTGCCCGACTTCGTTTTGCCCGACCTATGTGCCACCCGACCAATCCAGAGACTAACTGGTCGCTAGACCAAACGATTCTTTGGCTGTCCTATCAAGCGACCACCATCTGGTCTCTTGTCCGACCACGTATCGTCCGTCTCATTCTTCTTCGTCCGACCTCACTTGGTCCGAACTCCGCATCAACTGACCTCCATATCAGCCGACCTCCGTGTCGTCCGACTCAACCGACTGCGGACCGCCCGACCTGCTCAACCGACTTTGGACCATCCGACCTATTTAACCGACTGAGAACCAACCGACCGCGGATCAGCCGACTGAGAACCAACCAACCGTGGATCAACCGACGGCGAAATAGCATCCTTTGGTCGCCTTATCTCCTTAGATGGATGGCTGGACCAACTGACTTCCTTTTGACTCTGCTACCATACCGTCTTACCTTGGCCCGTCCGTGGGCCAACCAACCAACTTACTTTGGTCGGACTGCAGACCAACCGACCAACTTCCTTTGGTCAGACTGCAAACCAACTGACCTGCTTATCCGACTGCGTACCATATGATCTCTTTCTTCGCCCGACCTTCCTCTTGACAGACCTCCGCGACTGCCGATACTTCTTCTTTGCCCGACCTTTATCCTGTCCGACTTCCGCGCCCGACTTTATCACGTCTGACCTCCGTGTCTGCCGTCTCAATGCCCGACTTTATCCTGTCCGACTTCCGTGCTCGACTTTGCACCCGATCTTATCACTCCTGAGCTCCGCGCCCGATCTCTACGCCCGACCTTTATTCTGTCCGACCTCCGGGCCATTTGGCTTATATTCAGACCCATCCAAAACCCTACTGCCATTCTTATTATTATTATTATGTGCTATACAATTATTATTTTTTGTGCTCAACAATAAGCCTCCTCCTCAAGACTCCTAAATGTCACTTCCAGTGATGTTTAGGAGTTCGCAGGTCAGCATCCGAGGCTACATCAGCCTCAGATCCGACCTCCATCTTCCGAAGCTACGTTGGACCCGACCTCCATTTATCGCGGACTGGTGGTGGCCTGCACGTTGATCGATCTTGCACTAGCATTGCTTCAGCACCTCCCTCTTGACGGAAGTCGTGATCATTTTCTTTAAAAAGGGATTCTAACCTCCCTGTCTTGGATGCCAAACTTGCCAGATCTCGAACATCGTGGGCTGTTAAAGCCTCTCGAAGGCTGGTGAGCATGTTCCTGGCCACCAAAGTGGTCATTTCGCTTTCTTCAATGATCGTTGGGCAACGTCCCCTCATTAGACGTATCCGCTCTATAAATTGATAAGCAGACTCGTCTGGCATCTGTCGGATCTCCAAGAGATCTGTGAGTGATACAGTCGGGAGAGGGTTAAAAAATGTCGTATGAAACGCTGCCTCGAAGCCTTCCCAGGTTCGCAACCGTCCTGGCGGAAGATTAACAAACCAGGAAAAAACGGTTCTTGTAAGCGATAATCTGAACAACTGTAATTTGTAAAACGGATTATTGCCCACTTCCCCCAATTGAGCCGTGAACCGTCCCACATGTTCAATGGTCGAGGCTCCATCTTCTCCTGAAAAAGAATGAAAATCCGGTGGCCTATAATTCATCGGGAGAGGATGCTCATTGACTATTCTCTCTGGAAATGGCCTCTGATACGCCGGTCGGTTCACCGTTTGCGGATTCATTCCGAAATGTACCCGCAAAACTTGAGCGATGTCCTCCGGATCTATTCTGGGTGGAACAGGGTTGAACACCGGAATGGGATTATGGACCTGTTCCCTAACGAAGGCTGGCTCGGCTAGGGTGGGATTATGAATCTGATCTCCCAATCTTTCTTCTCTGAGGACGGTTGGCTCGGCTGGGATGGGATTATGATCATGTCCCCCTAACCTCTTCCCTTACGATATTCGGCTGAGTATTATCAACTTTTGGTCCCAAAGGAACAATATCTGGGAAAGTTAGAGGAATCTTTCCTATATCTATTCGGTTGAAAGTTGTGGCACTTGGAAATATACTGTCAGCATATAATGGCCCTGCAAACGTTGGTCCTGGCAAAGTTGCCTGAAAGCGAGAAGGAGACAGTGCTGGAGGCGTAATCGAATGTAGTGTGACTTTGGAAAGCGCCTAATCCAACATGTTCTGCATTAAATTTTGTTGCTCACGCAACATGTTTTTTTATTCACGCAACATTTTTTGCATAGCCAAAGTATACTGATTGTTCAATTGTTGAACATAAGACACCCAGTCGGCGGGTGCTTGGGGAACTTCCCCTGCATTTGGCGTTGCAGGTGGTGAAATGGTTTCTCCCACCGGTGCTGAAGATGATTGAGGTTGTGAGCCTGCCATATGATTCCTTCTGATGATTCGGCCGGATCTCAATCGTATGAAATCTCTTGACGTAGGATCAGCAATCTTGCCTTTCTCCCACTGTGGTCGCCAAATTGTTGATGCAATTTTTTCAACAATAAAAAGTAAAATCCGAAAATAGGAAAATATCTTCGAATTTGATATAATTAGTGTCTGGGATTAGGAATCTCTAAACACTGTAGAATATATAAATAAAATAGGAAAATAAAAACAAAGACTGGAAAATAAATTGGTGATCCCCAAAAGCAATTCTCTTAAATTTGATGTTGATTGGAGATGGTTTCTTAGGTCAGGAACAGACCTATTTAAAATCCTTTAAAGAAACGGTTTGAACCGCCCGTCTGGTCAGTTACAGCAACCGCTGTCAACCGCCCAGAAAATCCTCTTCTGTCGACACGTGTTGCAACTTCCTTCAACCGTTCGCCGGTTGCAACTTCCTCCAACCGCCCCAGAACTACCTCTCACGACTTGAACCGTCCCAGAAATGCCTTTCGTCCGACCAGTATATCCACTGCCATGTCCCTTCTTGCCCGACTTTGTTTCGCCCGACCTTTGTGCCACTCGACCAATCCAGAGACTAACTGGTCGCTAGACCAAACGATTCCTTGGCCGTCCCATCAAGCGACCACCATCTCGTCTCTTGTCCGACCACGTATCGTTTGTCTCATTCTTCTTTGCCCGACCTCGCTTGGTTCGAACTCCGCATCATCCGACCTCCATATCAGCCGACCTCCGTGTCGTCCGACTCAACCGACTGCGGACCGCCCGAACTGCTCAACTGACTTTGGACCATCTGACCTATTTAACTGACTGAGAACCAACCAAACGCGGATCAGCCAACAGAGAACCAACCAACCGTGGATCAACCGACCGCGAAACAGCATCCTCTGGTCGCCTTATCTCCTTAGATAGACGGCTGGTCCAACCGACTTCCTTTTGACTCTGCTACCATACCGTCTTACCTTGGCCCGTCCGCAGGCCAACCAACCAACTTACTTTGGTCTGACTGCAAACCAACTGACCTGCTTATCCGACTGCGTACCATATGATCTCCTTCTTCGCCCGACCTTCCTCTTGACAGACCTCCGCGACTGCCGATACTTCTTCTTTGCCCGACCTTTATCCTGTCCGACTTCCGCACCCGACTTTATCACGTCTGACTTCCGTGTCTGCCATCTCAGTGCCCGACTTTATCCTGTCCGACTTCTGTGCTCGACTTTGCACCCAATCTTGTCACTCCTGAGCTCCGTGCTCGATCTCTACACCCGACTTTTATTCTGTCCGACCTCCGGGCCGTTTGGCTTATATTCAGACCCATCCAAAACCCTACTGCCATTCTTATTATTATTTTTTTTTTTGCGCTAAACAATTATTATTTTTTGTGCTCAACAGTAATATTTGTATAAGTTTTAAATTTAAATAATTTATCATTCTTATATATTTAATAAAAATATTATTATTACATATTTTTAACTCAAACATCCCAAATATTTAAAAGTATCTGAAAAAGATAAATTGAGAGAAAATATACTAAAAGGTTGTTTGTAATTTTTTTTAAAAAAAATTAATTATGTTATATAATTTGAAATTTATTAGATATTGTTTACATAAATAAATTTTCGGCCCACCAAAGTTATTTTCTAACTCCACCATTGATCAAATACATATATAGGCTCTCTCGTAAAGTGATTTTTATCATTTTATTTTTTATCAATCAATTTTATAATTTTATAATTTTTATAAAAATATATTATTTCATAAAATATTATAACCAATTACCTTTTTATTATAAAAAATTATACTTTTGACACAAATTTTAATATATAAGTGAATAATAATGTTAATTTTTATTTTCCATACAGAAAAAAAATACTTAGATTTATTTAAAAACATTTCAAAAATAAAACTAAACATAAACTTAAATAAATAAAAAAAAATACTATTTAAACACAAATATAAATATAAAACACAAATACAAACACAATAACAAGACAACACTACCAAAAAAAGGGCTATTCACCACGGGTTGAGAGTCCGTAACAATAAAATCGTAACAAATAGATATATTAGTTACGACAAAATCCGTGACGAAAAAAAAAAAACCCGGTCAACGTTTTAGGTTCTGTCGTTACGCAAAAAATATCGTAACAAATAATGAGATGGTAGAATTTGGTCAAAATAACATTAGTTACGTAAAGTGTTCGTAACTACTGGTATTTAATTTTTTATTTTTGGAAAAGTTAAATTAAAAAAAAAAAAAAAAAAAGTAAAATACTGGATTGACGCTTTCATTCCAGAAACGATCAAAATGGACAAAAACGCTATATCATCCCACACTTAGACAAATTAGGGCATCTGGTTCATTTCCCTCGTTCGCTTCTCACAGTCGTCCGCGATCCGATTTCCTGTAGCTGCCGACGACGACGCGCGAGGTGAAATCGATCCGTCCCTGGGATCTACTCCGGCGCACCTCACCCAGGTAAGGTTTTGAAGGTAGCTCGAAAAAGATTTTGTATTACGCGAGGTATCTTCGACAAATTAGGGCATAATCTCATTTCTCCCTTGTAGAAAACTCGATCGAGTTTCCTTCCTCTGAACCTGCAGGACGACGAGCATTGTGAAATCAACGGAAACGAGGGATCTACTCCGGCATCTAGGTAAGATTTTTAAGTTTTCTCCCGAAAGATTTGGTATTACTCCAAAGTTCTTCGCCTCTTTCTCGGTATGGATATAGTCTTACATTTTAACTCCATTTGTTTGGGCTTTATCGTGTGTTACATTTGAGGTGAATTTGTATTCCTTTGTCCAGAAGGAGAGTTTTTTTGGTTGAATTTATTTTTTTGATATTTATCTTTAATTTATAGTTAAACACCAAGTGCAATGCTTTACTGTATGTTAAATTTATGAGGTATTTCTTTGTTCTGGTAGCTTAAATGTTAGATTAAAACATATTAGCTCAATCCTCTTGCTAATTTGTTCAGAATACAAAGTAATACATTACGTCAGGAAACTTAATTCGGCTGTTGGGAAGCATTTAACAAGATTTATGAATTGCGAAATACCTCAAGTTGCATGCTTCTTGAATTGCAGTTCAGTTTTCTGATCGTAGGTAATTTACTATCAGATTTCGTTATCCTGCATTTGTAGTATGCGTATACACATACAGTCACCCATACATATATTCATTATAGCATTTCTATAAATTAAGGATAAAATCCAGGGCTTATTTACACTTTGCATTGAGAGTAGGGAGTAGAGAGTAGAGAGTAAAGGATGAGGGCGAGAGTAGTAATGTGAGAAGAAGATGATGCAAATGCAGTTTTGGTGGAAACAGATACAGTGAATCTTGTGGCTTTGGTGCTGTGTACTATTCCTATTTGTATCCCTCTAATTGGGGTAGAGAGCCATTTCTGTACCTCTATATATATATATATATGTATATCTATCTCAAAATTCTTATAGTACACGTCTTCCATCTCAATCTCCATCTTCCAGTCCCATATAGATAGATAGATAGATAGATATAGTGGTTGCAGCATACACACGGATGTCCCCCCCATGCTCCCCATGTCTTGTCAATTTCAGAAACTTTTTCACTTCTTTCTCACTCTCTCTTGCTGCTGATGTGTCTATTTGTGACGGCCCAGCATTTGTGACGGGAAATATATCCATATAATACTATTTACATTGCATCTATGGAAGATTTTTAAGTGGTGAGGGCTGCTGATTTTGGTCCATGTGCCTTAATGTTGTGATAAATTATAATGCTAGCGTCATGAAGAGCATCCATGTTTCCTATTATATCGGTGAAGGTTATGTTGTACTTATATGTTTTTGGTTGCATGTTTTGTTGATGGAATCGCATGTATATTATATTGCTAGATGGATAGGAGTTGGATAGACGATGCGAACCATATCTCCGCTCAATATTTGGACGGGGTCAGGGCTTTCTTAGATTTCGCATTTAAAGATCGTAGCTCTGAATCTTGCATCTATTGCCCCTGTACATCTTGCGGAAATCGCTTAACAAAATCTCGTAGAGATGTCTTGCTCCATTGTATTCGTTATGGATTCGACCAAACCTACAAGGTTTGGACTTGCCACGGAGAAGGAGAGGTGAACCCTGCTGTTGCAAACGACAATATGCCAATGCGTTGGGAGGAGGAACTAGAACTTCTATTGCGAGAGTGTGCATATACAGAGCACACCGATCCGGGGCCCAGTGGAAATGAACCTCATAGGGATGACGAAAATGAACATATACATCATGGCAGTAAGGGGTATAGAAAGATGTTAGAAGATGTAGAGAAAGAGCTCATACCAGGGTGCAAGAAGATGAGTAGACTCTCGTTTATCGCACGGCTTTTGCACTTGAAGGTTTTGTGCCACTGGTCTAATAATTCTATTGATTTGCTGTTAGAGCTGTTACGGGATGCACTTCCAGACGATGTTGTCCTTCCGAAGAACTTCTATGAGGCTAATAAGCTGACCAAGGACTTGGGGTTCACATGCAAGACTATCCATGCGTGCATCAACAATTGCATGTTGTTTACCGGGGAAGATGTTGACCGTGAGGTTTGTGTTGTGTGTGGGGAAAAGCGATTTACACAGGGTAAAGATAGATCTCCAGTGAAGAAGTTAAGGTACTTTCCATTAATTCCGCGATTGTAGCGATGGTACGTATCTTCCAAAACTGCATCTTCTATGAGATGGCATGCCGAAGGGCGTGTAGACGATGGCAAGATGCGTCATCCAGCAGATAGTCCTGCGTGGAAGAGTTTCGATCATCGGTACCCGACGTTCTCTGAGGAGATTCGCAACGTACGCCTCGGTCTGGCCACTGACGGTTTCAACCCTTTTGGGAATATGAGTGTGAGTTATAGTATTTGGCCCGTCGTACTTGTGATATATAACCTACCTCCGTGGCTGTGCATGAAGCAACCATCGTTCATCCTCTCTACGATTATAGACGGCCCGCATGGCCCGGGGGATCGGATTGATGTCTTCCTTCAACCTTTGATCGATGAGCTTAAGGAGCTTTGGTATGATGGTGTTCGGACGTACGATGCGAGTACTAAGGAGGATTTCCAGATGCGAGCTGCATTGCTGTGGACTATTAGTGATTTTCCCGGTTACGGTATGTTGTCAGGGTGGCCGACTCGTGGGGCGAATGCATGCCCTGTTTGTGGTTTAAAAACTCATTCCAGATACCTGAAAAATGGACATAAGTATAGCTATTGCGGGCATCGACGGTTCCTGCCGGCTGGGCATAGAATGCGCTTTGATAAACATGCATTTGACGGTTCGATGAGCTTTGACGGAAAGCCTTCTCGCTTGACCGGCGCTGAACTTCTGCAGCAGCTTCAAGATATGCCTACTGAGTATCGTACGGTTGACTTGATTGAGAAACGCATTGCACAGGGGTCTCGCAAGCGTCGCCGGGGGGTGGACGGGCAGCAACAGGTGTGGAAAAAAAAGAGCATATTCTTTCAGCTCCCTTATTGGTCTGAGAATGAGGTACGTCACAACCTCGACTTGATGCACATTGAAAAGAATGTGTGTGAGAATGTACTGTATACATTGTTGGGAACTAAGGGGAAAACAAAGGACAATCTGAACACGAGGAAAGACTTACAGTTGATGCAAATACGTAGTTCTTTACACCCGGTATCGGGTCCTAGGGGCGCTATATATTTGCCGGCAGCTACGTACACCATGAGTAACCCCGAAAAACGGATATTCCTATCTGTGTTGAAGGACCTCCGACCACCTCATGGGTTCAGTTCAAACTTATCGCATCGTGTGAAGGTAGAACAACAACTAATATGGGGACTTAAGAGCCACGATTGCCATGTTCTTATGCAACGAATTCTACCTATTGCTGCCCGACGGTATACCCTTGAAACGCAATTATTTTAATTAACATGATATATGCCTCCTCTAAATATAACTGAAGGTGCTGATTCAACACTTCCTGTAGGTGTCTTCCCAAAAATGTTGTGCTCGTGTTGATTGAACTTTGTAACTTCTTCAATTCGATGTGCTCAGCTCATAACACAGTTCGTGAACTGGAGCGAATCCAAGAAAGAATTTCTTTGACGCTATGCCATCTTGAAAAGCTATTCCCACCTTCATTCTTTGATGTAATGGAGCATCTGCCTATCCATTTGGCTGAGGAGGCTATGGTGGCCGGTCCGGTGCAGTACCGGTGGATGTATCCCATTGAGCGGTACTTGGGTACTCTGAAGAGGTACGTACGGAACAGGGCACAACCTGAGGGTTCGATTGCACGTGGATACCTCATGGAAGAATGCGTGACTTTCTGCTCAAGATATCTCGGAGACATAGAGACCAAAGAGAACCGGGCTGCTCGAGGGGAGGAGGACGGGACACAACACGGGAAAGGATTGTTTGGTTCTAGGTTCAATCTTGATTACAATACGATGCACCAAATTCATTGCTACATCCTAGGAAATATAGATGAAATCAGTCCGTTGCGAAGGTTTTTTCACATCAATTTAACAATACTTGTATGCGTATCCGACCTGTGTTGAATATCTTCGACTTTTATTTTTGCACTGTAGGATTCACCTTGATACTATTAGGTCATGTCGAACTCGCGCACCCCCACGTGAGGTGCACCAGCAGCACAACGAACAATTTGCGTCTTGGTTTCAATCATATGTGAGTACCGCCTACATCGTCCGTACGTGGTATCTTGACTACACTCCCAAAAAACATTGAAATCACGAGTGTTCATGAACTACTTTACATCAAATGTAGGTAGATGATCCGACGAATAATGATGAGTGCCCAATCTCAGCGGAGATCCGTGCATTGGCGGGTGGACCATTATGCAATGCAACACGGTACTCTTCGTGCATTGTGTCAGGAATACGCTATCGTGTTCAAGACCGGGATGCAAGGAAGAGGACACAGTGTGCAGGTGTTATGGTTACGGCAGATACAGTGAGTTATGCCTCAGCTAGGGACCATAACCCACGAGAAGGTTCCGTGGCATATTACGGGATTCTTACGGACATTGTGGAAGTGTACTATAGCAATCAACAGAAGTATCTCCTTTTAAAATGTGACTGGGTGGATCTGGAGAGGGGCGTTAAAGAGGATGAGTTCAAATATAAATGTGTGAACTTTAAGTATTTGATGTACCCCAAGAACTTGCCCACGGATGAGCCTTTCATCTTAGCGACCCAAGCCTCTCAGGTGTAGTACATTGCAGACCCGGTTGATGAAGGTTGGAGCGTTGTCGTTCCGGTGTCACGGCGAGACACGTATGACGTGTATAGTACGATCGATCATAGATTCAGCACAGGGTTACCTTTAGATGACGGAGGCAATGTTAGAGGAGCAGCCGATTACTGGCTAAGGGAAGGTATTGAGGAGCAAGTAGTAGAAGATGCAGGGCAGATGGACCATGCCGATACTTCGCCTTCGGATTCGGAGGAATCCTCCGAAGATGATGGTGCTTAGCGCAGAATCAAATAAGCGGGCATTTTTGGTAGTATGCGAATATAGCCTAATTGGCCCATTTTTGATGGTTTGGCAACCACGCAACCTTTTTGAGTTCGCAGTTCAGAATAAATTACACATCTCAACAGATGGTCATCTATGTGGGGAGGGGGGGTCGGTGATTGAAGTACGTAATAGGTAACCACTTTCGGACATGCATGCCATCGTTCATAGGCCCTGTTTTCGCTTGATTTGCTGAAGCACTTTGCATCCATTATGCGCGCGCAGGATGTTATGATTTTTTCCGAATATGTCAACGCGGATAAGCTCTTTACCCCCGTTTGCGTATGCTGAAGCAATTTACCCTGATTAATTGCAGAAACTATTATGTGAATTTCTCGTAATATGTCACTTCATAAGCTTTGTTGTGATAAGTGTGTTTTGATTTTCTCCTAATATACGTTTTCATACTGCCAACTAACACTGGTGTCTTGCAGGTTATGGGCAAATCTCAACGTGCTGCCGTTGGAGGGTCACAGGATCCGGCAGTCTCTCCCGCAAGACGTTTTACCCGGGCATCCGCACGTAACAGCCCCCTAGAGGCAACTCATCCCGCAAGCAAGAATCCATCGCCCATCCGCAATCCCACAAAGAAAGTGACAAAACGGAAGGGATCTCGGGTCTCGCCACTGCTCCAGCGACTCCGGTCCATCACATCAGAGTGGGAGAAAGAGCGCGATGCTCGTGGTCAAAGCATGAAGCCAACATCTTCCACTCGAAGGGCAGTGCTTCAGGATTCAGAGGGCCCTTTGGAGGTAATGTGGTTCCTTTGCCGAAAGCATGTCCTTATTTGAACTCTCAGTATAACACTACAATAGGCTGACACTGTTAACCCCAACAGGAACATGATGATAGGGATGTTCCATCACTTTTTGATCCGACGGCACTGACACAGGATGACGATGATACAATCCCCCCCACACAAGCAGATGACGAGACACTTCCGCCGACGCAGGACATGGAGACTGCAGAGAGTGATATGCCACTCTTGGATGAAGGGCCAGGCTCCGACCCCACTCTGATGACAGGAACAGAGGCGGGCAATATGGCACCATTGGACGAGATGACATCGCACGACGGTTTGGAAATTAGCCTTCAAAGATTACCGATTACATTTAGTGACTTCATATTTTGCATGTAATATCCTTATTAGAACATGTAATCTCCTGTTTGTGTCAGCTGGTTCGTCAAAGAAAAAGCAGGGGAGAGGGGCGGCACGAATGCCGCGTGGATGGGGAAAAGATCACAGGATGCTTGTATTCACATCGCCGGATGGTAAAAGCATCGTCGGACCCGACGTAAACGAGTACAAGACAGCCATTGGGGTCATCGCACGCAACGGAGCTCGACTTCCTCTACATTACCCCACGTTCGCTGAGATACCGGAGACGAAGAGACAGGGTGCATGGATGGAGGTTCAGGTGATGCAAACTTCATTAAATTGAAAGTTCTTTTATTTCATATAGATTCTTATATATGGCCCTACCATCTTCTCCGGACCTGGTGGAAACCGTGTGAAACGGCATTCCAGAGTAACAGCGGATTACCAGACTCAGCGGAGAAAGTGGTCTTGGCTGACCTAAGGGAAGTTTGGAGGCACTGGAAATACAGTATCAAATCAACTTACTTCAATCCGATCGAGGACGATGAAGAAGCACTGAAGAAGGTTCCCTCAAGCAGGATTGTGCCCGATCAGTGGCCGAAGTTGGTTGAGTATTGGCGCGACGAGAAGGTGAAGGTACGCATAGGGACATGCCAAATT
The DNA here is from genome assembly GCF_009805555.1 of Andrographis paniculata. NCBI lineage: Eukaryota > Viridiplantae > Streptophyta > Magnoliopsida > Lamiales > Acanthaceae > Andrographis > Andrographis paniculata. Next base: position 3,885,881 of record NW_026137391.1, on the reverse strand, counting down.
AATATACGTTAAATCTGCACGGGCATGGACTGAGAACTAAATAACTTTGATTGACGTAGCTTCAATCCAAGAAAAATGCGTCGAACGTAGCGAAAAGAAGCTTTCCACATCGTACTGGGCGGAAGTCATTCACGACTCTGGCAGAGGAGGTACCTTTTATTACAATTAAGTAATTAGTCATGTCATGCTCCATCCCCATATTTTCCTCTCCTGTATTTCATTATGTTTTCGATGACAGAAGGCCTTGTATTGCTGCAGATCAAGGCAAAGGGGAAGGACCCCGACAATCTGGAGATTTGGATTTCCAGTCGCACACAAGGCAAGGGAAAGGATGACCAAGAAACCGAGGAGATATTGGTAGAATAAATTCGTTCCCAACTTAGTTACAATTCAGTCAGTATTTACATCTCTAACAACAAGAGCAAGTTCGGCCTCACTTAAATCTTTCCTGTAGACTTATTTACAGAATGAGCTAAACAAGGTTCCCCCTGAAGGGCGGACTCCCTCTGTTCGGGAGACTCTGTACCGACGGGCCCTTGGGGGAAAGATTAAGAAGCGGTCAAAGGTCGACAGTGCGGCAAGTTCAGCTCATCCCCGCAGCGAGTCAACTGGTTTAACAGACAGTGTAGCATTCCAGCATGGGTGGGAACAACTACAGAATGGAATGGAGGAGCTGAAGGCAATGATGGATGAGTTCAAAACCATCAAGGCTGATGTGTATGCATTCATGCACAGAAACTCCGGAGCGGTTACTGGCCAGGCAGTAAGTATTCATAATCCCTGACCTGTTTGGTATGAGTATCCCATGAGATTTGGATGGCGAAGGAATTTACCATCCTCGGCATGTTATATGATAGGGCACATCTCGTATTGATTCAGTCCCTGAGATTCCCAGGCCTGTGTCCGAGCCAAGCATGACGGTATGATTCCGTGACGCCCTGGAGTTTCTTAGAAATCAGTGCAGTGTCTAATTTAGGCTACTCTTGACTGCGTACTACCTTATCCAACTCATATGCCCTGTCTGTTGTAGGTCGGCACACATGTGCTTCTATTATCCCGCACCGGTGAGAAAAAAGTTGTTGCAGAGGGACTTCTGCTCTGCCCCCCTGGGCCAGGTTGGTCCGGTATCTTTGAGGATGTTTAATTAAACTTTTAATATGCCTCAGCGAGATATCGTAGGTTTTCGTGACTGTTCAGGCCTCATATTTCGTATTAGCATGGATTCACTAAGTGTAGAAGTATACAATGATACGATCCGTGGATTTCCAAAGCGATGTAGACTGTTAATGTAGGGGTGGTAAAATAACTGCTATTATGACGACCCATGTTTATTGAAGGATGTTTGGTTTAAAGATCAAGCTGCAATTACATAGGAAATTAGGGTATAATGTGCTTCGCTACCTAACTCATGAATGTAATACCATGTACTGTACGACATGTCTGAATGTACGTACTCCTCTTGTTCTAGTTCCAAAGTATTACACTTATAATGTCTGTGTTATGACATGTTATATATACAGTTCGAACGTCTGTTGATATATATGCTTGAATGTAATCAAAAATTGCTCTTGTGAATGCTGTAGGTGACACACTTTCCTTGGTCAAGGTCTTCGTGACATCCGCGTCAGTCCCGGACACACCCCTTATTTTGCCGACCATTTCTGGGGCGACTACCCTTCGCGATGTTGTCGGCGAAGATCCTATTGAGTGGAGCTACAAGGACGTAAGGATCTACTTTAATACCTTTCTTGTATTGCCTTCCGAAATTTATAAGAAGTATGACTTAAAGTAATCTCTGTGTTGGCAATTGCAGCTCATGCGCCGGGCTTGAAATGTTGGTACCGATACACCCATGTTAATTGCCCCGTTTGTCATATGGATTGAATGTCGAACCTGTCTTTGGATGGATTGTGTTGAGTTTTTGTTGAACTATGTCTGGAATTGATGCGTAGACCTTTGTGGTTTGAATTCGTATGGTGAAAAATGTGCCTAATGGGATTGATGGATAACCGTATTTGCTTATTGCGTTGTTTACTTGTGTTTGAACTGTTAAGCACGTTTTGCGGAACAGGTTGTTGATGTGTAGATACTAGTAGGCTTGTTCTATGGGTTGCTTTACTTTGTTGGTAGGTATGGAATTCAGATTTTAATATGAATTAATGTTTGCGCGGGGCGTAATGATGATGATGTTTATAGCAATCTTTGTATTCGTAATTTATTTTCGTATCATACGCATCACAGCAGGTCCATTTTTTACGAACAATTTCAATTGCAGCGTACCCCCTGTTTTTCACAATACGCTATTTTTCCGTAACAAAAGGCCAGAAAATCGTTACAAAAAGTGGTCTTTGGATATTTGTTGTTACAGACGGTTTCGTGACTATAAGTAGGTAATATTTTTTTTACGGGGTTCAATGCCGTTACAAATAGTCGTAACAAAAACCAAGTTCTGACAACCGGTCAATGGAAAACACTTGTAACGCGAGGAACTTCCGTAACAAATACCGTAACTAAAAGTCCTGCCACACGCGCCGAAGGATCTACCTTTCGTTACGAGAGAAAATTCGTAACAAACATCGTAACAAATACCATACTTCAGGGAGCGTTGACCGATCGTAATAGTTACGAAAAGTGGCGTGGCAAAAAACATTCGTTACGCGAGTACACATTACGGAAAAAAGTCGTAACAAAGGCGTAGCAAATACGCAAATTGCACGAAATATGGCTTCTTGTTACGATTTTCCGGCCGTAATAGAAAACAGTTTTTTTGGTAGTGCAAATACATCCTTAGAAATCAAAAGAAAAAAAAAATGAGTACCTTTTAGGATTTTTTGTAAATAAAATTATTTCAAAATAATTTTTTCTATAAATACTTTAAATTTTAAATAATTTCATATATTTTTGTCACAATGTGACATGTATTATCTTGGAATTTCATTTTATATTTAAACGTGGATAGTAATTTAAATGTGATATTTTTTATTAAATAAAATAAAATATTTTTATAAAAATTGCAAAACATTAAAATTAAAACCAAACCCTAATACATCATAGGCAACAGCTCTAATTTTAATTAAGCATATGAATATTGAATACTAATATGTATTCACTACAAAAAAAAAATTGGTCATTTGTAGCGGTTCAATAACCGCTACAAATGGCCATTTTTTTGTACAAATAGCTATTTGTAACGATTTTGTACCGGATTTTGACCGGTGCATATACTCGAGTTACAAAAATTCTATGGACCGACTTTTTCTGCAACAAAAAAAGGGCGGTCAACGCATTTATTGTAACAGTGTTTGTAACGCTATCACTGTACTGTCGATTTATTTGTAACGAACATTTACTGTTATAAAAGAATCGTTACAATAAGTGTCCATCCACTTGTAACGGCTTTTGTTGCAGTAATAATTTCGTTACAATAGTTGGTTTTCAGTAACTTATTTAGGATGTGTTTGTTTGGGGGTTTGGATTTTCAGTTGGAATTTGAATGGTAAAAATTTTGAATTTGAATAGTTGTATGATGTGATATAAATAGGTGATGATGTGATGTTTTGAATGTAAAATTGATTTTTAGTATAATATAAAAAATGAAAAATAGGTGTTTGATTTGATGTTTTTCGTGGGAAAAAATTGGATGAATAGTAGAATTTTGTTAGAATTCTACAAACGAACACACCCTTAATATTTTTTGTATCAGTATTTGAAACGGCCAATTTTTTGTAACGAAAAAAGTCCCCTTATTTTTTCAATAATAACCTAAGAAAATAGTTTCGGAACCGAAAACCTGTACGCTGTGAGAAAATACGGCCAAATGACATTACAAAATATGGAAATATTACGGAAATTCAGTATCACCATGAATTGTAGCAAGTACGCACTGTGTAGAAACATAAATATTTTGCAATATAGCCTAACATATATGGCAAAGCGTAGCAACAAACACACAAAATGTAGCAGAGACAGCAAGTTCAACCAACATAAAGGACTTAGTTAGCATCAATCCACAAACAAAAGTCAATCAGCATAGAACTACGTGCCATCCTGCAACGCCCCATATAGCGTCAAAGTGGCCGTACACCGTAGTTACGGACGACGAACAAGCTGCCAACATTGTGTAAAATTATATAAGAATTCATTTGTGAGATGGTTAAGTTGTAATCGAATAGAAAATCTTGTAAATGTGGTTGCGTACATCTTCGAATGTCCAGTCGATTGGCTCGTTGCGGACAACCTCACCGAGTGTTTGTGCTCCAGATGTTGTCCGTAGAATAACCGCAGCCTCTGGAACAGTAGTTGTTGTAACAAAAACTCTTACTATGTCAACAGTGTCACCTACGGACATATGAAGAAAATATGTGCAAATCATCGGTAAGAAAATAAAACTCATGAAATATTTAATCAATATAAAAGATTAAAGATATTAACTAAAACATTATAGCATACGTAAGAGAAAAGGTCGGAGATGATCGCCTAATTTAGCCATCCATACAACAACGTAATCAAAATTGTAAAACATAGATTAGTATAAGTATAATTATAGCATGGATCCTATCTTGATGACATCCGGACCAACATCTGTACACCCTCATAGTATAAAACAACCAGCAACATAATCAATTTATTTTATACATGTGAAAGCTGTTTGTTTAAACAACCAACTTAACCATGTACCAATTTAAAAACAACAATTAATTGAGTGTTGATGTTTCCAAATACCTAACAAATAAATTAGATCAAAAATCAAAGTGGTTTGGGGAAAAAAATCAATTTACCCACCATCCTACAAATCTATATTTAATTATAGATTTATATGCTACCCAACAAGGTCATACAGAGCAAACAACCACCCGATTACAGTTCCACATAAGTAGCATTGTCACCATATCATGTATTACTATTTTGACTTACTAATAACCATAGAATATGTTTTACTCAAAATGGCTGTAACCAAAACCGATTTCATATAGAAAATATAAGTAGGTTGACAACAAATCTGGGGTAGGGTCGGATAGCAACACCCCCTCACCAACAATGCGTTTTTCCAAACCACGAGATATGAGAAGAATACGAGACCCGATCTACATGAAAAACGTTATCATATGTCAATCATGTAATCTACATGCATGTTCTCGAAGGTGGTGGTGATGCGTTAGTAGTGGATGTTATTATCTAAAGGGTGATTCAGTTAACAAATACAAATAAAATTAGCAACGAAAAATTACTAACCGTCAACGGGTTAAGAACATCAGTCCCAGGCGTCTCTGACCTTCCATCTGTGCGGCTAGAACACTGTAAGATAGGTGAGTATGAAAACGACATGACTCGCCCCAAATGATACAATGTAAAACTAACTAATACACGAGATATGCATTCTTACAGGGCCCCGTATCGAGGCACGCGGGGAAAAATTCAACAAAGCAGACATCTCAGCACGGATGGTTCTAATTTCAGCCATCTTAGTGCGGGCACTCATAAATTTAGACATAAATTCCCTAATCTCAACAAGGCCTTTATGATAGTCCTCAGCAAGCTTTCGGAGATCAAGACCATTGGGCCCTCCAGTCAAATGACTTTGGGGGTAGGCAGAGCTGATAGCACTATCAACAGCTGTTTTTCTATTCCTTTTCCCCCCGAGTGCACGGCAGTACAAAGCCTCACGAGCCGTCGGGGTTCTTTTATCAACAGGAATTTTATTAAGTTCATCATTCAAATAAGCCTACACAATATCAAACAAATTAAAACTATGAGGAAGAGAAGTACTACAATTCCATTCGACAAAAGGTGAGATAGGTTTGCATACCAAAATATCATCAGTCATCTCATCATCACCACCACGTCCATTCGTGCGAGACGACATCCAAATTTCCAAATTATCAGCCTCTTTCCCGGTTGCCTTTATCTAAGAGTTAGCCAAATAAGAAACCGGTAGTTAACTTCAATGCCACATAAGAAATGGGGAGTCACAGTTGTTGATTAAATTATTGCACAAATAAGAGAATGAAGGACCTCATCCGCCAACGCTGTGAATGGTTTTCGGCCAGTCCTGTGCTGAAACTTTCTTTTGATAGAATTATTGGTTTTCTCCACGCAATATCCTGCGAACATCGACCCATATGAATTGGAGTAGTATAGGTAGGATGGCATGAGCATATAAAGATGAAGGAAGAGATGTAACTTGCCTTAACCTTCTCATCCTTCCAATACTGGACAAACAACGGTCATTCTTCAATGCTTCGTCGTCGTTCTAGTGTGGTGCGAAGTATGTAGACTTGATGATGCATTTCCAATGGCGCCAGACATCCTTCAGGTCACCCATAACAACCTTCTCTGCCGAATCCGCAAGCCCACAATTGTCCTAAGATAATATAAAGTGTTAATATGTAAGCTTGCTCTACTCAAGGAAGCACGTACAGTAAACAGAGGTTTAATATAAGGGTTTCTCATCTTTATTATATAAAACTTACCCGTATCTCAATCCATGCACCTTGCCACAACTGTTCGGGAATTGCTTGGAAACTCGAATACCGTAACGGAAGACGCATCCCATTTCTGGCGATGACTCCAACTCCACTTTTGTAATCCTTCACATCTGGCCCGATGATGCTTCTGGCATCCCTAGCCATAAACACAGTCATTGGGGTGTCCCCACCCCATCCACGAGGCATCTTAGCCGCTCCCCGCCCCCTCTTAGTTTCTGTCATTGGACCTATGAATATATTTGAATATTGTGTTAGTATTCCTATGCTTCAACACTTACCTTGTTAGCGAGTACTAGAAATCATATATGTTGTAATATGCTACCTTCCGTCTCAGTTGGTTCATCCCTCTGGGTGAGATCATCTTCATCCATTTCCGGAGGTTCTTCGGTTTCAGCCACCGGTGCATAGTTTATTCCCAACGTAATGGGCCCAATTGTCTCCATCCCCTGCGTAGGGCCTATCGTATCATCATCAATCACATCGCCGATCACCGTCTGCAATATTTTACTCATGAGGTGTCAGTAGTTTCGATGTATCATTGTACCAAGGCAAGGAATTTATTAGGCGTATCTAACAATCAATATTACCTGCTCTGGCTCCTATGAATCCTGCAGTAAAGGGCGTCGAACAAAGGATGCATCTGCCCTTGCTGCCGTCCGAGCATCCCGTTCTCTCTCCCACACTTCGGTAATTGATTTTAAACGTTCCAAAAGAGGTGAGACATGGGCACCCTTGCGTCTAGTGGTGATCCGTTTAGGACCAACTTGCTTTGACGGAGAGGGTGCACTAACCTCCGGATGATTGGTTGTCTTGGGGCTGCTGCGTGCAAAGGCTCTTGTGACCCGTCGGAGTGGTGAACCACCAACCTCTTGCAATACAGATTGCCTCTCACGGTTGGTTCTTGCCATTACCTAAAAGGAAAGAATTCAAATTTTCTGTTAGCAACATATATGCAAGAATGTATAAATAAATTAGGAACATCATTCTTTCAATGACAAATGTAGGATGATAAGATAACTATTTCGTAGGAACTACAGTTACTAGGCCGAGAATATATTAAGTGTGAATGATTCTATTTATCTTATTTAATTCAAAATCGTCTGCCGTAAGTAAAGACTACTATAGGAATGTTTCCACTTGCCAAGTCCGTTCATCTTTTCCAAAAGTCAAAAAGTATATAAGAACCCAAAAGTGAAGCCAGTTACTACACTGACTCATCTCCGCTAAATTGGAGCCCCATCGGTGTCCTTGTCCGAGGACTCGCCAAGGTGGCTTTGTATACCAACGGATACATTCCCTAGCTGCTCTCCTTCTATTATCGTACCTTCTACGCCCTCTCTCACCCAATAGTCACGAGATTCCCGAGAACAATACCCATCATCTAAGGGGAACCTATTACTGAATCTGTCATCAATCATCGTATAAACATTGTAGTTATCTCTCTTTACCATTGGCACAACGACTCTCCATGCTCCATCAATTGGATCATCGATGTACCAAACTTGTCTTGCTTGTGTAGCTAGACAGAATGGTCCATCCGTGGGAAGATTTTTTGTGTACATCAAATGCCAGAAGTTTACTAACTTGTACCTAAATTCGTCTTCTTTCACGCCCCTCTCTAGGTCCACCCAATCGCATTTGAATATAAGGTGTTTATTCTCGTTGTTGTACTGCACCTCTACAATGTCGGTCACCATACCGTAATATGCAATGGTGCCTGAACATGGGTTAACGTCTCTTGCACTAGCAAAACTCATAGTATCCGCATCGAGCATCACTCCGGCACACCGAGTCTTTTTCCCATCGTCTATTGACTTGACTCTAAAGCGCAAACCTCCAACTATGCACGAAGTGTACCTTGTTGCATGATGGTTGGGTCCGCATGCCAATGTCTTCATATAATCAGTAACCGTCCCCTCGATAATGTGTGTTGGTTCTTCTACCTAAGCGCACAAAAAAGTTATGTTTATGCATCATTGATAGGTTTTATTTCTTAAAGTGAGATTGGAGTGAAAATGTACACGGACATAATTTTGAAACCAGCCTGGAAATTTTTCTGTATGAATTCGTTGCACTTCCCGGGGACTTGCACGTGGCCGTGTTCTTCTTATGCTTTCAAGGTGAGTCCTAGTAGTAGATGGTTGAAGTTAATCTAAGTACTCACTATGGGGACAGTAGGAATATTTTCGTAGAGTAAATAAAAGTACATTCTTGCTGGCTCAATAGCTTCCGAATTGTCTAATATGTACCCGTGAATTTGTTGCAAGGAGATAAAATCGAGGTTACAACACATCCCACCAACACCACAGCCAGTTGTGCACCCCTGGTCATCATGTCGCGAGCCTCGGTTCTCTTTTGTCTCGACATTACCAAGATACCTTGAACAAACTGACATACACTCCTCCGAGAGGTATCCGCATGCAATGGACCCCTCTGGTTGTGCACGGTTGCGTACATACCTCTTAAGAGTAGCTAAATACCGTTCAATAGGATACATCCACCTATAATGCACAGATCCTGCAATCATTGCCTCTTCCGCCAAGTGAATTGGGAGATGCTCCATCACGTCAAAAAATGACGGAGGAAATAACTTCTCTAGATGACAGAGAGTCAAAGCTAACCTTTTCTGTAACTTCTCCAACTGACGAACTGAGTTGTTGGGTGAGCACATCGAATTGAAGAAGCCACACAATTCTATCAATACAAGAACTACTTCTCTCGGTAGTGCCCTAAAGAAGGAGAACGAATACAACATTTGATCTTGTTGATGTATTTTTTCAACAAAAATAAAGTAAAATTCAAAGATATAGAAAATATCCTTAAACTTGATTAATTAGTGCCTGAGATTAGGAATCTCTAAACACTGTACGGTACAGAAACTAAACTGGAAAATAAAAGACTGAAATTTAAAGTGGTGATCCCCAAATCTGACTTTGCTTTGTTGAAGTTGATTGAAGATGCCTTGCCAAATGATGATCCAAATCCTTAAATATTCTCTGGGAAACCGTACTGAAAACCGTCACCCGAACGGTTACAACGTCTCCTTCCCCAACCGTCTTCCAACCCTTTTCATGCTGACACGTGTCCTCAACAGACCAAAATTATCCTTATATTTCGCTCTTTGAGCCAACCACAGACCTTCCGCTCTTTTGGCCCGACTTCGTCCTTCGCCCGACCTGCTTCTTCGCCCGACCTCACTTGGGCCGACCTCCGCATCAGCCGCCCTCCGTCTTCGACCGAAGACCTCCGCGTCTGTCCGTACCTCTTCCTTGCCCGACCTTCCTTAAAACAGACCTCTGCGTCTGCCCGACTTCGGTCTGGATTTGGATCAATTCTTGAGATCTTAACTTTCTTCCTTTTCCCGACCTTAAAGCCTCCCGACCTGCGGACTTCCCGTCCTGACGACTTTCCGTCTTAAGGACCTACCGACCTGAGATCCTTCCGACCTGAGGTCTTTCCATCTTGAGGACCTCCCGACCTGAAGACCTTCCGACCTGAGGTCTTTCCGTCTTGAGGACCTACCGACCTGAGATCCTTCCGACCTGAGGTCTTTCCATCTTGAGGACCTCCCGACCTGAAGACCTTCCGACCTGAGGTCTTTCCGTCTTGAGGACCTACCGACTTGAAGACCTTCCGACCTGAGGTCTTTCCGCTCTGAGGACCTTCCGTCTTGAGGACCTTCCGTTTTGAGGACCTTCCGTCTTGAGGACCTACCGACCTGAGGACCTTCCGACCTGAGGACCTACCGACCTGAGGACTTTCCGTCCTGAGGACCTTCCGTCTTGTATTTTCCTTAGAAATAAATCTATTTTCTTTGATTTCCTCACGGTATCCTTTAGCCAGTTCAATCAACCCTATTGCCAGGCCCATTCCTCTTTTTACCTTGGGCTTTTAACCTAATTCTAAATTTCGTACGTAACAACTTGCCCGCCGCCAAGGGACTTTCAAACGCCATTTAACAATCAATGTTTGGAAGTTCGTAAATCACTACCTTCTTGAAAAATTCCCTCATCAACTGCACCAGTTACTGCAATACTCCTGGTTAACTTCCTTCTCCGCAATACAAGCCTTTGTGAGTCACAACCCCAAAACACTCTAACTATGGCGAATCAATACATTCCTGCCCTTCCTTTCGACGGAACCCTCCCGGAGGGCCCATTTTCAGCCTCGAAAGTACTAACTCCGACGATCCGTCCATACTGCACTACTCCTGAAGACTCAAATCGGATGAGGGAAGTTTTGGAATCCCGAAATTCCTTGGCGATCAACAATCCTAACTACCAAGCAGTTCGCATTCGAGACAGCATCAAAACCCATCTCACAGACCCAAAAGATCCTTACCGCGCTTGGTATCGACGGGTAGCAGAACACTTCCAGGCCCAATGGCGATCTCAAAAAATCGACCAAGCCATACTACTGTCCACCATGCCTATCAACCTGCATGAGAAGGTGCTGTTGGCCATGTCTGCCTTCTGGAATGCGGAAAATGGGACTTTCCTCCTACCATCTGGCCCCTTTGGTCCAACTCTTATGGACGTGGCAATGATCGCGCATCTCCCAGTCGTGGGTGAAGACCCTGTAATGGGAGCCCTAGATGGGCAGGAGCCATCAGAAGACCATCCAGGGTGGTCTTTACAAGGTGTGAAGGAATGGGGTTGGACAAAGTTCGCAACCGACCAGCAAGGGGCTCCAGGGACCCCTGTGACCGACCGGGAGCATACTGCCTTTATCCTTTTTTGGCTTTGTAGGTACGTCATTGTTTCCCCTTCCAAATGTGTTCTTCCTTCTCATCTCGATCTGGCAATTCATATCGCGTCAGGTCGGTTCTTCTCCCTTGGCACCCTGTTTTTAGCCAATCTGTTTGAAGGACTTACTAGAGTTAGCCTTCGTCTAACAGATAATGATAGTAGAAAATTAGACACTGCCGCGTCGGGTCCTTTTTGGTTTTTAGAACTTTGGTTCCGTCTTTACTTCCCCAACGCGTTTAACTTAGGATCTCCGCCCACTATGCCAATAGCTGAAAAACATTTGGGATTAGCCCTCAACCGACTCTGCTCAGGACGCAATAAACTCCAATCTTCCGATCCAATAATAACCGCAATTTTAACAGATACCCGCAGTAACTCTCGATTTTCTATGTATAAAAAGTACGCGGGTTATGCTCCCGACCATTTTTGGCCCTTTCCGGCACCAAATCCTCTTCCGACTCCTGAGCCTTGTCCTCATCCCACCTATTCTTTTGCCTGGGACGTTGCCCTCAAACCCAGGTCTCTTTTTAGCAGCAAAAAACTTGATAAAAAAGGGCAGAAAACTTTTCACACCTTTAATTATGAACCTCAATTCCTGGCGCGCCAGTTCGGCTGCTGCCAAGGTATCCCTGGACCCGTCGCGTGTCCACATATAATTTTTCAAAGCCCTGACCGACGAGTCCTACCGAATTCAATCCCTTCTTATATCTCCCAGCTCACCACGTATATAACTTCCAATTCTTATATTCCTTTCCGCTCCAACCCTGAGACTGTAGAAACATTCAATGAATGGTGGTCGGTTGTATGGCCCCTGATTTCCCCTGATGAGGGTCGGTTGCTGAACATACTCCTTCCCCCCCAAGGATTGGTTCTAGGGGCGGCTAGACATACTAGCACTCAACAACAAACAGCCGCCCCGGGGATCGGGTCTAGTGCTCCAACGCGAAAAAGGAAAGCGTCCCAGCTGCCAACACCCCCGACCTCTAGGACCGACCAGCAAGCTCCAGCGGACCTTGGAACTACTAAAACATCAGCAAGGATCCGACCCCGAATAGGTAATTTTTCTTAAAACCGTGAGCCAATTCACTACATCTTAACTTTGATTTCACATATCATTCACCAGAACCGACCTTAGCAGCACCGACCACACAACCGACGCCAGCCCCAGCCGACCATTCAACCGGGCCTTTGGTCCAGACCAATCTGCCAATGAGCAGTCGGGCGGAGGACCCGACGAGGAGGCAAACTCTTCCTCCCGCACCGAGGAGCGGTCGGGCCAGGCACCCGACCAGGAGGCAATCTTTACCAGTAGTGCCTAGAGAACCAGTAAGTTCTCTCATCAGCAATACTTAGGATTCTAATGATCAACCCTGATATATTTAACAACCAACATTTCCATGATTTTTTCACAGACACCTTCACCCATCGGATCAGCAGCAGGGGTCTCTTCTGACAGCGAGGGAACTACTTCTCAGATGGGTCGACCGCCATACATAGCATCAGACTCATCCATGTCAAAAGAAGAACCAGCCGCCCTCGCCGAAGCTGACCCTCAAAACGACATCCTTGATGTTGCTGATCCCGAAATCGAAGGTGCCCCAGAGATCCCGGCTGCAGCGGCTCTAGAAGCAGCCGCCCAACCTGCAGCCGCCCAGCCAGCAGCGGCACTTCCTCTAGCAATCGAGTGGCAGGCAGAAGAACCACCTGCGGCAGCCCAACCTCCAGAAATGGAAGAAGTGTCTTCATCCGATTCGGAGACTTCTGTAAATTTGGTAAGATTACACCAATCCATGCCACAATGTCTCTTTCAGAAAACACTAACTGTTTTACATACTACTTTCAATAGGGACCCAGGTCGGCACCTCAGCGACCATTTGCAGCAGCCGACGAGTCGGCTGCTATTATACCAGCTGTCTGCCCTACTCGACCGACCTCACTGCTGCCCCCCTCACTGACAGCAGTCCGCCCAGAGGTAACACATATCTTATCTGAATAAATTTGCACCTCCCTTGGAATACTGATTGACATTGTAGGACTTGCAGGGGCCTTCGGACTTAGCTGTCCTATCGACTGTTCCGGTTCCGGCGGAGGCCCAAACTATATTCACTGAGGCCATTAACCATCCCCTGTCAGAATTGAGATCCGACTTACTGGATAAACTCATTCAGACGGTTGGTGGCCTTCTTTTTTACACTCCAACGGAATCGCCAGCCGTCCCCATTCTGCATCGGCTGATGGAAAGACTTACAGAGCTCAAGACTGAAGTGCTAGTCATTGGACTCCTGTCAGCCGAAACCCCCCAGCCTGACTTCGATCAAACAACGCTGGAGAATTCTTTGGCTAAAACCCGAGAATCCCTTCAGCAGACTACTGGAAGGCTGGGTGGTCTCCTTAGCACGAAAGCTCAAGTCGATGAAGCTATTCAGAAAAAGGAGGCAGAATTGCGGGAGCTGAGGAAAGAACAGTCTACCCTGGATAAGCAAATTATCAATGAACAACGTCTGCTTGAGAAATATACAAAGAATGAGGCTGAGTTGGATCAAGAGCTGAAAGCCCAAGCCCGATCCCAATTCATCATAAGATATCAGACGGCTGCCAATACCAGAAGGCTATCCAGGGATGAAATCAAATGGACCCATATAAAAACTGCCCTAGGGGCATTGTTGTAATACTTTCCCCTTTGTAACAATACTTGACTTAGTAATCCATTTTTTCTTTCTTCTCAAAACAAGGATCACCTTTCAATTCCCAATTTTGTAGGAATCGAAACAAACTCCTTCTTTAAAAGAACACTGTTTCTCACATTTTAAGAAACACATTCCGAGGCATAATTTGAAAATCAAAACACTTAAAGTGTTAACAAATATGGCGAATGACCGACCTTATGTTCCATCAAACAACTGGCAGGGTGTTCTTCAACCCTTCTTTGTGGGTAATCACCCTATTGGAGGCCATGCAGAAGACTTGTTACATATACTCAAGCAACTAGACTTCAAATTCCGATTCTCCCAACGAGGAAGAAGAACCATTCATCGCGTCATCCGCCTGATGGAAAAAGTCATTGAGGGGTATGAACCTCTTCGTGACATCCTTAGCCGCATTCCTGATCTCCATCACCACATGGAAATGATAGAAAATCACGCAGCAACTATACTTCCAGATCTTGGTTGGGATAACATCTTTTCCAATCAACGAAAAGTCTTCTCAAGATTACGGACCATTGTTGATCGTGAACATCAAGCCATAACAGACATGCAAGCACGTACCCATCAAGATTTAGATGAAATGCAAAGCCAATGGGAAAGATACCGACCAGATTTGGAAGATCTTATTGAAGAAGAACCAGAACTAATATCCACTCATTGGGATGAAAAGTCTGATTCAGAGGCAGAAAATTTCTCACCAATACATGATGACTAACTGAAATGAACCTTTAAATAGGTTCGAACCCTACAAATGGGTTCTGAATAATATTTTATTTCAGGCAGTTTTGTTATCTGAAAAGGCAGGATAATACCTCTTCAGATATTTAGCATTAATACAATCATGCACTCTTCTACCTTCATGATTTACAATAATGAACGCGCCATTTCCAATATTTTTTTGAACAATGTATGGTCCTTCCCAATTCGGTGACCATTTTCCCAATTGGTCCGTTTTCTTATATGTAGGAAGAATGGTCTTCCAGACTAGGTCTCCTTTTTGGAATGTCCTATGAAGAACTTTCTTTCCGTAACTCCTTGCTCTGATTTCACTCTGTTTCACACTTCGATCTATTGCATGGAGACGGTTGACATCCAAATCCTCCAACTGTTGCAACATAAGTTGTTGGTATTCTTCTGTAAGACCACCATCAGTAAATTCTGTTCGGCCAGATGACACTCGGATTTCGGCTGGTAAAACAGCATCTTGGCCAAACGTGAGTTGGTAAGGTGAGAACCCTGTTGCCGTATTTCTAGTATTCCTATGTGCCCACAAAGCCTGAGACAATAACAAATGCCACTTTCTTGGGTTCCCTTCAACCATCTTCTTTATAATCCCAATAATAATCTTATTTGCTGCTTCCGCTTGTCCATTGGCTTGGGGATAATAAGGTGAAGAATGATGTAATCGAACCCCGAATTCTGCCAAGAAACTAGAGAACTTTTCCCCTGTGAAAACCAGGCCTTGGTCGGTTGTTATAGACTGAGGAATACCATATCTGTAAATAATTTGGTTCAAAACGAAGTCTATCACTTCTTTCGTACGTAACAGATCTGAAGTTGTACAAGCACACAATGATCATATTCGAGAAATGATAACAAAAATACAATGTGTACTGGCGGACGGAAATAGCAAGAATCTTCTGCATTAGAACATGACAATCGTGGCTCTTCAATCCCCAAATGCTTAGTTACTCCACTCTCACCCTACGGGATAAATTGCTACTGAAACCATCGGGGGGTCTTAGATTTTTCAAGACCGATAGAAATATTTTCTTTTCAGAGGAACTCATGGTGTAAGGGGCTGCAGGTAAATAAAAACCACCATTCGGTCTCGGAATAGGATGCAAAGAAGTTCTTATATTCAACAACTGTAAATCCTTTCTTGTATTAAGGTTGTCCTTTGTTTTGCCCTTCGTGCCTAGCAAAGTGTGAAGGACATTCTCACAAATATTTTTTTCAATGTGCATCACATCAAGGTTGTGTCGTATATCATTCTCAGCCCGGTATGGTAATTCAAAGAATATGCTCTTCTTTTTCTACCCTAAACTTCTTCATGCTCGTGGCGACGCCGTTTTCTAGATTGATGTGCCAAGTGTTGTGTAATCAAATCATCATTCACATATGTAGTTGGCACATCGCGTATTTGTTCTACCAGTTCTGTACAAGTTATGCGTGTCGTAGGTGCTGCGAAGTCCATCGTTCCATCGAAGGACTGTCGATCCAGACGCAGACCGTCGGGCAGGTATCGCCGGTGTCCACAATAGCATAATTTATGACCCTTTTTCAAGTATGCCGAATGTGTTCTCATACCGCAATTAGGGCATGCGTTTGCCCCCCTTGTTGGCCAGCCAGATAACATGGCATACTCTAGGAAGTCACTAATGGTCCACATTAAAGCGGCCCGCATTTGAAAATTTTCCTTACTTACTGCATCATATGTTCGAACCCCCGTACTCCATAATTCTTTCAACTCAGCAACCAGAGGCTGAAGAAAAGCATCAATGCGTTCCCCGGGTCCCTTTGGACCATCAATAATTGTAGATAAGATGAATGATGGTTGTTTCATACATAACCATGGTGGTAGATTGTAAATGACAAGAACTACTGGCCAAATGTTGTAGCTCACACTCATGTTTCCGAAAGGATTAAACCCATCAGTGGCCAACCCTAGACGTACATTGCGTATGTCACTGGCAAATGACGGGTGACGACGATTAAAGTTCTTCCATGCTGCACTATCAGCAGGATGGTGTAACAGTCCATCGTTGACACGGCCTTCAGCATGCCAGCACATGGAAGCTGCATTTTTCGAAGATAAAAACCATCTCTGTAAACGGTGCACTAAGGGAAAGTACCTCATCTTTTTTGCTGCCTTAGTGGGGCTGCCGTCAACGAACCTACTAGCCCTACAAATCGCACAAGATTTAAGTTTTACATCATCTCCTGTGAACAACATACAGTTATTAATGCATGCATCTATACTCTTATAATTGAAACCCAACTTCTTTGTTATTTTTTTTGCTTTGTAGTAATTCTTCGGCAAGATCACAGCATCTGGTAGGGCATCCCGCAATAGCTCTAATAGTAGGTCGACCAAGTGGTTTGACCACTGACATAGAACCTTCAAATGCAAGAGACGTGCAATGAATGAAAGCCTGCTAATCTTCTTACACCCTGAGATAAGATAATTTTGCATGTCTTCAAGCATTTGCCTCCACCCACGATTGTTGTCATCTCTATGGTCGTCACCTACATCATTCGCAGTGTTGCCTTCATTGATCCCTTCACCCAAGTGGTCAGGCATAGCACAATCGCGCATTAGCATATCTAGGTCATCTTCCCACAGTGCTGACCTTTGCCTGTCTTCCGTGCTAGTTGATGTTTCACCCATAACTTCACCATGGCTAGTCCACACCCTATAAGACGGGTCAAACCCATACCTAATGCAATGAAGCAATATCTCCCTACGAGTATTAATGGCACGGTTTAAACAAGTCCAACATGAGCAATATACAACCGAGTCTATGTCTCTCCCACGAAAAGCATAGTTTAAGAGTTGTATCACACCATCCAAATAAGTAGACGAAGTATGGTTCGATTCGTCAATCCAACTCTTGTCCATCTAAGAAAGAAAAACTTTGAAGATTTTTCATAATCCCATTAACATATATTGTATGCACTTAATTAAACACATGTTGTAATGTGGATCAAGATATAAGTACCACTTTAATAGCATGTCATGTAAATAATTTTCAGACCCTAAGATAACTTATTTCAGGTTGGTTCTTAATACTAACCTGCCTCGGCTTATATAACCACCGAAAATAATAGTATTGAACTAAAAATATGAATATCAACATTATAATTCGAATGTTCATATCATAAAAACTATACAAGTAATGTGATATACTATTGATGCATGAATAACTTACTACAATGCAGCAAGCTTGGATCGACGCTTAGACTTCTGCCCGAAAGTACGTTGTCCCTCAATGGTGGGTATGACACACCTATTCAATTTCAAAGACGCCTCGTGTCATCCATAATGCACATGAGTAGATCGAAGAATCAGCAGAACACTTTATAAAAGCAATAACGGGTAACAGAGAAAACACAAACAATATTATACAAATGAGTGATTGATAGTTAGAAATCGCATGCGTTTTATATTCATATCATATGCGATATTTGGGTGATTTTGATTGGATTCTACCTAATTTATATGCGAATTTTTTATTTGCTGTGTGCAATGGACAAATATTAAATTTGGCATAATTGGCAGAAAAAAGAAATAAAATTCATTAAAGACCCAAAAGCCCATCTACAAAATAATTAGGGCAAAAATCAAATAAGAAAAAAAACACACGCCTATTGCCAATGAGAGAACGGCTAGGGCAGAAACGCACAAGAGTAGGAGACTGACAGATTCATAGATCGCGCAGGAGCAAATCGACAGAGAAGATTTCCCCTCCCACTATGACTTCATCTTTCTTTTTTATTCTCTGTTATTTGATTATGAAGTAGATACTTTTCTGGTTTGAGGGGTGATAATGTTTTGGTTCTTTTGTTTTGGAGATTCTTGATTTTCTTTATAAAAGTTCTTTTTGATTATCAATATTTGTCTAATTCTGATAATAGTGTTTGTGATTGTTAGATTGATTGAATATTTTGGTACCGATATTTAAATTAGTCTGATAATCTAAAGTCAATTCAGGTAGGATATCCGTAATTGTATTCGCACTTGAATAGGTGATAACCGGGTTGAATAGTTCATTCCCGGGGGTTAGACAATCAAATCTAATTGCTCCTCCTAGGTAGTAATTATTTTGAATTGGGTTTTTCTAAATTACAATGTGGTTAGGCAATATTCTTATGGGCACACCTAGGTTTATTTGCTTAATTAGGGGTAGTTAACGGTCGTACCTTAATTACCTACACTGTAAGGAAAAATTGGTTGTCAGAGCTTGTTGATAACTATAAGCAATTTATTGATACTTTAATAAGAATTAATTTTATTGAATCAATGATAAAACACAAGTGCCATAACTACATCATCCCTTGAGCCAGGCATCCCCTTGATAGTCAGTTCCCTCCTTAATTTAATTGCTTTGTTATTTTATTTTCATTAGATTATAAAAGAAAAATCCCCATCTATTTACTACATTAGAATACGAAAGAGTGAATCACACAATCCCTGTGGAGACGATCCCTTCCCCTATATTACATTAAATTGTGATCACGGAGTAGGTGAAATATTTGATTGACCGCGCGACAGGTCAATTTTTCGCGCCGTTGCCGGGGATTGGCGCTTTGTTTTACTCTTTTGTGTTATTTTAATTCATCCTCTTGTTTATGCTCCGTTCTTCTCGTACAGGTTATATTTAATCTTGAGATCGAGAAGGTTGAGCGAAAGCTACGAAAGGAAGCCAAGCAACGAAAAGCTGCTCAGGTTGCGAAGCTGGCAGAATCTTTAAACCACCTCAAAATCTCTAGCTCTAGCGACTCTGAAAGTGATCAAGAGACTGTCATGGCTGAGGATACCCGCACTCTAAGGGAGTTGGCTGCTCCCAACTTGGCGCAGTAGCCCTTATGCATTAACTTTCCAACTCTGAATAACACTATTGCTTTTGAACTGAAATCTGGCTTAATCCATTTACTGCCTTCTTTTCATGGACTTGCAAGTGAAGAACCTCACAAACACTTGCAAGAGTTCGACGTGGTGTGCTCCAACATGAAACCACCAGGTGTTACTGACGAACAGATCAAACTCAGAGCCTTCCCATTCTCACTCAAAGATGCTGCAAAGGATTGGCTCTACTATATCCCACCTGGAAGCATCGACACGTGGAACGACATGATGAAGAAATTTTTGGAGAAGTACTTTCCAGCTTCCAGAGCTGCGATCCTGAGGAAGGAAATATGTGGCATCAAACAACAATCAGGTGAAACGCTCCATGAATATTGGGAGCGATTCAATAAGCTTATCATTAAATGTCCACAACATCAAATTCCCCCTCAATTATTGATTCAATACTTTTATGATGGTTTGTCGTTGATGGACAGGAACATTATCGATGCTGCAAGTAGTGAAGCTTTAGTAAATAAGACGCCGGCACAAACTTGGGATCTTATTGCGAGGATGGCTAAAAACACGCAGCAATTTGGTTCAAGAGATGTTGGACATATGAGCGGAAACAACAACGACCATGCCATCCAATCGATGCAGCAACAACTTTCTGAGTTGACGAGCTTCGTTCGCGAGATGGTCGTGGAAAAATCCAACCCGAGTGTCCAGGTCAAGGCGTGTGGAATATGCACGAGTGCAAGACACCCTACAGATGCATGTCCGACCCTCCAAGAAGAATGTACAGTGGATGTGAACATTGCAAACTACGGTATGAATAGACCTCCAGTGTACAATCCATACTCCAACACTTACAATCCAGGCTGGAGAAATCATCCGAACCTGCGTTATGGAAATGCACAGCAGGGTAATGCTCATCAACCATTCGGAGCTATGCAGCAGATGCAACAACCTCGTTTTTATGAGAAACAGCCGCCCCAAGCACCCACAAGCAACTCCAGTCCATCTTTGGAAGACTTGGTGAAGTCTATGGCTACCAGTACCCTACAATTCCAGCAAGAGATGAAGTCAACTGTAGACAAATTACAAGGTCAGATCAATCAAGTGTCAGAGGAGGTGAAACAGCTACGTGAAAGAGGAAAGTGGCCTGCTCAGCCTGAGCCAAATCCAACAAATGTCAGCGCCATCACTATCTGCAGTGATACGATGATTGAATGTTCCTCCCGGCCTAATCCAAGGAATACGAGTGCTATAACCCTTCGTAGCGGAAAGGAATTGGAAGGTCCACCTCCTATCTCAAAGGAACAGAATAAGGATAAGATTGAGATGGAGATTGAAAAAGAGGCCGAAATTCACGAAAAGGAACATCCTAATTCTGTTCCTCCTACTGAAGCTAAATCAGCTCCTTTTCCTGACAGGTTGAAGAAACCACAAAGACAACAAACGAAAAGAGATGATGGAAATATTCAAGAAGGTGGAACTTAATATCCCGCTCCTGGAAGCTATCAACCAAATCCCCAAGTACACAAAGTTTTTAAAAGAACTGTGCACCAACAAAAGAAAATTACGAGGGGACGAGCATATTATAGCGGGTGAGAACGTTTCTGCTGTTATCAAAAGAAAGGTACCACCTAAAACAGGTGATCCAGGTATGTTTTCTATCCCTTGTAAGATTGGAAAAACTGAGATAACTAAGGCTATGCTAGATCTAGGAGCTGCTATTAATGTCATGCCTCGATCAATATACGACTCTTTAAATCTAGGGCCTCTAAAAGAAACAGGAATTATTATTCAACTTGTTGATCGAACCAATGCTTATCCCGATGGTATGATAGAAGATGTACTAGTTCAAGTGAATGAATTGATTTTTCCTGTTGATTTTTATATTCTGGATATGCATGATGCGCACTGCTCTAATCCACCGCCTCTTTTGTTAGGAAGACCTTTTATGTGCACTGCAGGAACAAAGATAGATGTTAAAAAGGGCACACTCAGCTTGGAGTTTGATGGAGAAGAATTTCATTTCAATATTTTCAATCCCGTCAAATGTCCTGTTAAATCTAAATCGTTATATGCAATTAATGTTATTAATTTTGTGGTGCAGGAAACTTGTGAAGTTGGTAATGAGAATAAACGAAGAACTGTGTTGACAAAACAGTTAGAGAAAAGACCCATTGGAGAGAGTAAAAAAGGAAAAAAGATTGTCACAAAGTGGAGATGGATTCCCAAGGGATCACCATTGCTGGCAGCGAAAAAATGTCATAAGGAGAATAAAAATTCTAAGCCGAAGAAAAAGTGTGTGCCCAATAGACATCGCTTCAAATTATACCACGAGGGACCCTCACTTGATCCTATAAAGTCGGCACCCGTTGCCGATTTCGATGTTCAGAATTGATGTGAGGCGAAGTCTAGCTCAAAGACTATAAAGAAAAGCGCTTTTTGGGAGACAATCCAAACCGTTTAATTGCTTTTTGTTTAATTGCTAATAATACTGTTGATTGTTTTGTTTGATTTGATGCAGGTCTTTGGGAAAATACTTAATGATTCTTAACGAAGGCGCGGCGCTTAAAAAAAAATCAGATCACAAGGTGCCATTTAGTCATGATCATGACTAAATAGCACCTATAACACTGCTTAATCCCTCCAATTTCCAGCATGCAAGGTAGTCTTTAGTCATGACCATGACTAAAAACCACTTATCACACTGCCTCTTCCTTCCCTCTACCCACTTTTAACCCTAAATCCCCAAATAAAATAAATAAATAAATAAAAACCTTTTCACTCCCTCACCCTCTCTCTCTGCCAGCCCCCCCTCCGCCGTCTCCCTCCACCAGAAGCTGAGACGTCACCGGTTTTTTCTCCGCCAGACGCCGAGCCCTTTCGCCGATCCCCCCCTCCCTGCGCGTCGTTCTCTTCTGCCCAGACCTTCTTCTTTCTCCTCCAGCAGCCCACCAGTCCAAACCAAGCGCCGTCACCTTCCTCCACCAGACGCCGCCAAAACACCGCCGATTCCATCAGCCGCACACCGCCGCCTCCTCCCGACGATCTCCGCCAGTCCGATGCCCAGTTCGCCCCTGCGCCTGAGTTCCAGACCAGTTGCCGTCTCGACTCCGCCGCGATCTTCCTCTTCTTTCATTCTCGCCGAACAGCCAAGCCTGCCCCAGCCGACGCCCACCTTTCTCTCCTTCACCGCCGGCCATGTTTGCGTTATGTAAGTAATCGTGGATGGGTAATATCTATTCATCCCTTTGTTCTAATTCTTTCAATTTTTGGAGATGGATTTATTGAAGCTATGCGATTGTTAATTTGGAGTCGAGATTGAAATCACTGCCCATGTTAAGTGTTTTATAATGTTTATCTGCGATGATCATGGATTATTTGGCTTGAGTTAATAAGGTTGATTGATTGCTTACATAGATGTGTTACTCATTGAGTATGTTGGAGACATTGATATTCTCGAATTGGTATCGAGACTCAGATTTTTGGATCATTAGGCATTGCTTTGATTATAGTTCACGCGTGGGGTATTTTGTTTCAATTTGGCGTGGTTTGGCATCGCGAGTTAGCATGATTGAAAATTACATTCTTGAGTTGAACCTTTAGTTGGATTATGAATCACCCACTTTTTGGAGTAGCTTGCGTTGGTTAGTTGTTTTTGCAGGACTCAAGAGATCTTCAAGCCTCCCTAAAAATCACAATCAAATAAAGAGGCGTTGGCAAAGCCCTATCTACTCCACCCTCCTACGGACTCCAGGAAGTCCCTCTTTTCTTCTATTGCTTTCTTTACATTGAGGACATTGCATACTTTAGGTGTGGGGAGAGTTATGCAAATTTTTGGGCAAAATTTTCATTTTGTGCTATTCTTATGCCTGATTTGCTGTCTTTTCGCATGTTTTTTAAATTAGTTTGAAGTGAGTCAAAGGTGATTTGTGTGATAGGTTAGTTTGGCATGACTAATGACATTTGATTGGTGATATGTTGAGTCAAGTCGACGTTTGAACCCTGTGAGAATTTGAGCCTATGTTCCAAAAGTCATATTAGAAAATAAATTGCATATACTCAAGCTTTTGGAAATTTCTTTCATGTGAGATTTGTAGTGCTCAATTAGATGACCTAGAACTTGAGTGATTATGCATGTTGAACTTGCAACTATCGAGTCTTGCGTTTTGAAAATGATAAGGGCATTAGGTAACCCATTAAGCCTTTCTTTATTACCCAGCACAATTTCCCTAGTTAGCCCATTTGAGCCTTCTTAGCCTATTTTTTCTTTTATAACAAACTATTTTTTAGCCTCATACCCTTCTTTCGATTGAGTCTTCTCCGATTTGAACCCTATGTTAGAAAGAATTACTTTAAGTCCATGTTGTGATGCATTTTATTTCTTCGGCACTAGTTAGAAACGAACTTTAGGTACGAATAAGTCACAGTATGAAGGAATAATTATGGGTAGTAAAAGTATATTTATATGTATATAAAGACAAAAGCAAAAAAAAATCAAATCAAATCAAAAATCAAAGAAAAAACAAGAAATAAAAATATATATAAAAAAATGAAAAAAAAACAAAAAAATAATACAAAAATAAATAAATAAATAAATAAATAATTATCTTAATAAAGTATTTTCATTTAATTTCATTATTAAAGTTTGGGTAGTGAATAGAGTAAGGATTTCATTGTTTATGCCGATTTGTTTTTCATATGCTAGCATCGTGTTCTTATTGTATTCTTTTCTGACATATTTTAGCCCTTGTATATCCTTTTTCCTACCCTGACCGCAAGCCCCGTTAACACCTTATTGAAAGTCCCTTTGATTCTCTATGCTAGATTCGAATATTTTAAGCAAGGGAGATTTGATTTTTACTCAAGCCTATAGGATAATCTTTTGTTACATTACTTGAGTGTTGAGCCAATTATACACTCAATTCTTTCAGAGAGCATGTGAGAATGCATTTTATCTTGTGAGGTTGACTTGGCTTGATGTGTTAAAATTCGGATTGAATTGGTTGTGTTGGATCCTCTTGTCATATCGAGTTGTCTGCGATTTCTTTGGCTTATTTCGAATTTATGCTTGAGGGCAAGCAAGATCTAGGTGTGGGGAGAATTGATAGTTAGAAATCGCATGTGTTTTATATTCATATCATATGCGATATTTGGGTATTTTGATTGGATTCTACCTAATCTATATACGAATTGTTTATTTCCTGTGTGCAGTGGACAAATATTAAATTTGGCATAATTGGCAGAAAAAAGAAATAAAATTAATTAAAGACCCAAAAGCCCATCTACAAAATAATTAGGGCAAAAATCAAATACGAAAAAAAAACACACGCCTATTGCCAAGGAGAGAACGGCTAGGGCAGAAACGCACAAGAGCAGAAGACTGATATATTCATAGATCGCGCAGGAGCAAATCGACAGAGAAGATTTCTCCCTCCCACTATGACTTCATCTTTCTCTTTTATTCTCTGTTATTTGATTATGGAGTAGATACTTTTCTGGTTTGAGGGGTGATAATGTTTTGGTTCTTTTGTTTTGGAGATTCTTGATTTTCTTTATAAAAGTTCTTTTTTATTATCAATATTTGTCTAATTCTGATAATAGTGTTTGTGATTGTTAGATTAATTGAATATTTTGGTACCGATATTTAAATTAGTCTGATAATCTAAAGTCAATTCAGGTAGGATATCCGTAATTGTATTCGTACTTGAATAGGTGATAACCGGGTAGAATAGTTCCTTCCCGGGGGTTAGACAATCAAATCTAATTGCTCCTCCTAGGTAGTAATTGTTTTGAATTGGGTTTTTCTAGATTACAATGCGGTTAGGCAATATTCTTATGGACACACCTAGGTTTATTTGCTTAATTAGGGGTAGTTAACGGTCGTACCTTAATTACCTACACTGTAAGGAAAAATTGGTTGTCAGAGCTTGTTGATAACTATAAGCAATTTATTGATACTTTAATAAGAATTAATTTTATTGAATCAATGATAAAACACAAGTGCCATAACTGCATCATCCCTTGAGCCAGGCATCCCCTTGATAGTCAGTTCCCTCCTTAATTTAATTGCTTTGTTATTTTATTTTCATTAGATAATAAAAGAAAAATCCCCATCTATTTATTGCATTAGAATACGAAAGAGTGAATCACACAATCCCTGTGGAGACGATCCCTTCCCCTATATTACATTAAATTGTGATCACGGAGTAGGTGAAGTATTTGATTGACCGCGCGACAAGTCAATGATGATAGTATATTTAGACTGGCTTTTGGCAGTTGTTGTGCTTTTGACCTGTCGCGCGATCAATCAAATATTTCACTTAATCCGTGATCACAATTTAATGTAATACAGGGGAAGAGATCGTCTCCACAGGGATTGTGTGATTTATTCTTTCGTATTCTAATGCAGTAAATAAAGGGTGATTTTTCTTTTATTATTTAATGAAAATAAAATAACAAAACAATTAAATTAAAAGGGAACTGACTATCAAAGGGAATGTCTGGCTCAAGGGATGTTGCAATTATGACACTTGTGTTTTGTCATTAATTCAATAAAGTTAATTCTTATTAAAGTATCAATAAGTTGGTTATAGTTATCAACAAGCTCTGACAACCAATTTTTCCTTACAGTGTAGGTAATTAAGGTACGACCATTAACTACCCCTAATTAAGCTAATAAACCTAGGTGCGCCCATAAGAATATTGTCTAACCACATTCCAATCTAGAAAAACCCAATTCAAAACAATTACTACCTAGGAGGAGCAATTAGATTTGATTGTCTAACCCCCAGGAATGAACTATTCAATCCGGTTGTCACATATTCAAGTGCGAATACAATTACGAATATCCTACCTAAATTGACTTTAGATTATCATACTAATTTAAATATCGGTATCAAAATATTCAATCAATCTAACAATCACAAACGCTATTCTCATAATTAGACATATTGATAATAAAAAAGAACTTTTATAAAGAAAATCAAGAATCTCCAAAACAAAAGAACCAAAACATTATCACCCTTCAAACCAGAAAAGTATCTACTCCATAATCAAATAATAAAGAACAAAAGAGAAAGATGAAGTCATAGTGGGAGCGGGAAATCTTCTCTGTCGATTTGCTCCAGCGCAATCTATGAATCTGTCAGTCTCCTGCTCCTGTGCGTTTTTGCCCTAGCCGTCCTCTCTTGCCAAATAGGCGTGTCTTTTTCCTTCTTATTTGATTTTTGCCCTAATTATTTTGTAGATGGGCTTTTGGGCCTTTAATTAATTTTATTTCCTTTTTCTGTCAAATATGCCAAATTTAATATTTGCCCTATGCACACAGAAAATAAACAATTCGCATATAAATTAGGTAGAATCCAATCAAAATTACCCAAATATCGCATATGATATGAATATAAAACGCATGCAATTTCTAACTATTAAATCAGCATGGAACATGAACTACAGCAGAATGCACCACTATCTTCTTACACACACATATATATATATATACATATATACAACAGCTTCTAGAAGGTTTGGAGAAGCAACCAATTGATGTGGTCCCCGTTAGAATTAAATTTGGAGGTGGTCCCCAAAACTTATAATCCAAGTAATTCTTCTGGTTGATGTACCCAACCCTCCCTTTTTCTGATTGCAATATTCATTCATACAAACAATACACAGACATATATATAAACTTATATATATATGCTCTGCCTCCACCAACTATATAGTAAATTTTACCTGTAAAAATAAAGTTTATGCTAATCACGTGCTTCAGGAACAACTTACATGCCATGAACAAACTTTCCACTTAAAAATTCCATTAGAACTAAAAATATTATATCTAGCTGCCCAGTAATGAGTTAAACCTCTGACTTGTAAAAATGCAGGAATAATTTCTTTCTGGAAAAGGCTATTTGTCATCCATAAAGTAAGGCACAAAAGGAATGAATCTAATTATCAAGTAGTGTCAAGACGAATCATATAATTACAAAATCTCTCATCATCTATGTAACAAATTAAGCCCTAAATCTAACATTACGAACAAAAATTAAAAATCAGAAAAGCCTAACTAGGCAGGAAAAAAAAAACAGAATTAACCCCATATCCAAACTTACAGGAAAAACTATGGTTCGCGTTTGAGGACGTCCGCGGGCAGCGGTGAAGCGCGGTCGACGGCCGAAGACAGTGAGGAGGTGCGAGGTTCAGGGGTGTAGGTAGGAGGACAGCGAGTCGGTGAAGAAGAACACAAAGAAGAAGACGACGACGAAGAGGAAGAAGACGAACCAGGAGATCGACAAAGGAAGAAGAAGAAAGAAGACGAAGAAGAAGAAAGAAGACGAAGAAGAAAGAAGACGAACGGAGGGGGCTGCGGCGCGCGATTGCTGCTAATTAGGGTTATGGTAGATTTTTATTATTTTTATAATACTTTTATTTTAAAATAAATAATTATTTTAATTTTAATTTGTATATTTTAATATATAAGTGTTATGTATGTATTATATATGACATACATATATCTATAAATTAATATGATATATTATTCTAGATTATTTTAGATTTATTTTGAAATTTTATTATTTTAAAATAAATAATTATTTTTATTTTAATTTGTATATTTTAATGTATAAGTATTTAATTTGTATATATTAATATATAAGTATTATGTATGTATTATATATGACATACATATATCATATATATGTAAATATGATATATTTACATATATATATATGTTATTTTAGATTTATTTTGAAATTTTATTATTTTTAAATAAATAATTACCTTAATTTTATTTTGTATATTTTAATATATAAGTATTTAATTTGTATATATTAATATGTAAGTATTATGTATGTATTATAGATGACATACATATATATGTAAATATGATATATTATTTTAGATTTATTTTGAAATTTAAAATAAAATTATTGTAGTTGTAACGGAAATATACCGCAACAAAAGAATAGGTGTTGACCATACCAAAAATATCATTTGTTACGGTAATATCTGGAATAAAAAATATTTTTTGTAGTAAGAAAATTGTAGCGACTAAGATTTCGCTTCACATAACCTTTTTCTTTGTAGTGATTGAAATAATAGTTAGAAGTATTAATTGGAAATATAATATTTCATGATACAAAAATTAGTCAATGGTTGCTTTCTTTTATAATTTTAAAAATAATTAGATTTATTTATTAAAAATTATAAAAGTATTTTAGGAATTGTTATATTATTTGAGTGAAGTAACTTTTATTATTTTTTAAAATATTTTATCCGTCTATCAAATTTATGCATATATATATTTGTCTAAAATAAATATATACTTTATATTTATATATAATATTTTTGCATTCTTTAATTTATACATTTCAATATTGATATTGTTCATTATTCTTCCTGAATGGTTTTTATTATTTTTATTTTTATGTTAAATATGAGAAATTGTCTTGGTAACATTGAAAAATCTATTTTATTGAATTCTTAATTTTTTATTAATGAATAATATATTATATTTTTTTAAATCATATTTATAAAAAATTGTTCCACCTAAAAACACTTACATTTTTTGGATGAATTTAAATAAAATTGATTTGAATTTGATATAAAAATAATATTTTATTAAATATTTTGAAAGAAAAAAATAAATATTTTTGAAAAAAAATTATAAATTCAAATAGTAAAATTTGAAGAATTTTGAAAAAAAAAATACATCCTAATATATAACACTTCATCCGTCCGCCTCTAAGGGTCATATTTACCTTTTATGTCATTGTACTTAACATTAAAAATATATTTATATTTTTATAATTTTTGTATAAATATCCTTCTATTAGTATTATAAGACACTAATTGAATACTTTTGTAATTTTTTTTAATTTATATTGTATTTTGATATTATAATTAATATTAAAAAATAACATGCAAAAAGTAAATAAGACCCTTAAAGCCGGACGGAGATAATATATATGTATTTTGTAATATATTATACGTATATTTGTTTTCTAATTATTTCAAGTTATTTTTATCAAAATGTATTGGTTGGATGTTAATAATATAGTGTAAGTATATGGGCACGTGTTGTTTACATAAAATGTTTTAGTTATTTTATCAATGTGTGCCGACTGAATGTTAATAATGTGATTATCTATATATATTTATTTACAAAAAATTATACAATTACGGGGATATTTTAAATTACAATGCCGTAAAAAATAAATGTGACCTTAGAGACGGAGTCATGGAGTATTATATATATATTTATACTTATTTACATTAATATCCCCATATTAAATTTGCATATCATATGAGTAAAATAATTTGTATTTACAAAAGTATTATTAACTATCATTGAATTAAAATACAAAATATTATCCAGTGCACACTTTTAAGTAGTTGGCTGCGAATTCCCACATTAAAAAAAATAAAAAAAATCCATTAAATTTCACATAGAAATTAGAAGTGCAAAAGAGAGAATATTATTTTAATTAAATAAATATTAAAGATAACAGTCATAAATAATTCCAATTATTTAGGGGTAATGAGCAACCGCCCCGAAAGTTATTTGTCACAATAATTAAATGAACAATAATGTGATGGAATGGAATGCGTGTAAAGCATGCCCATTTATTACACTTAATTATTTAATTAATTAATATATAAAATAATTTAAAAATTAATAAGTGGGCATGCAAAGAATGATATAAAACGAAATGAAATGCAACTTCCCAACAGGTATCTCCCAACCGTTTCCAATATTAAAAAATAGGGAAAAAATCAATTTTGGTCGTAATATAATCTAAATTAATTAATTTTAGTTCTAATATAAAAAATTCATCAATTTTGATCACAACATAACCAAAATTTATCAATTTTGGTCTCAATATAAACAATTTTAATCAATTTTGGTTCAATTATAAACAATTTTTATCAATTTTGGTCTACACGGCCATGTTGTTACATGGCCATGTATATTTCAATGTATAATTATACATGACCATGTTGTTACACGGCCATGTACAATTATACACGGCCATTTTGTTACATGACTATGTATATTTCAGTGTTGTTGATGTATTTTTTCAACAAAAATAAAGTAAAATTCAAAGATATTAAAAATATCCTTAAACTTGATTAATTAATGCCTGAGATTAGGAATCTCTAAACACTGTAACGTACAGAAAATAAACTGGAAAATAAAAGACTGAAATTTAAAGTGGTGATCCCCAAATCTGACTTTGCTTTGTTGAAGTTGATTGAAGATGCCTTGCCAAATGATGATCCAAATCCTTAAATATTCTTTGAAGAAAACGTTCAGAACCGTCGCACTGTTTCACCAACCGTTCCCACCCGTTACAGAACTCAGAACTGCCTCTTTCATTGACACATGTCTTTAACCGCCTCGCCAACAGCATAACCCACCGACTGACTCTGGATACCTTATTATTATTATTATTATTATTATTATTATTTTTTGTGCGTAACAACATGCCTCCTCCTCAAGACTCCTAAGCATCATTTCTTATGATGTTTTAGGAGTTAGTAGGTTAGCATCCGAGGCTACGTCAGCCTCAGATCCGACCTCCATCCTTTGAGGCTACGTTGGACCCGACCTCCATTTATCGCGGACTGGTGCTGGCCTGGACGTTGGTCGATCTTGCACTACCATTGTATTCAGACTCCCGTCCGACTTATTCCTCCTTTCGGCCACTGTTGTTCTGTCATTCTTTTGCTCGTCTGAAAAGTTATGGTCGGCGACCTGACCCGTGTCCGTCCATTCGGCGGGGTCCTCCTGACCTGTATTCGTCCATTCGGCGGGGTCCTCCTGACCTGTATCCGTCCAGGTTACGTAGTCCTCCCGATTTTTGTCCGTCCAGTCGACGTGGTCTTCCCGATCTGTATTCGTCCAGTCGGCGTGGTCCTCCCGACCTTTGTCCATCCAGTCGGTGTGGTGGTCCCGACTACGGTCCGTCCATTCGGTGTGGTCCTCCCGACCATGGTCCGTCCAGTCGGTGTGGTCTTCCCGACCATGGTCCGTCCAGGCGTCGTGATCCTGCCGACTTGTCTCCGTCCATTCGGTCGTCCCTGGTCGGACCTGTCCTCCTGTTTGGTCCTGTCTCCAGTCTGTCTGACTGGGTATATGCTCAGGAATGGCGTTGTCCGTTTGGGGGCATGACATTTCTGGCGGTGCAGGAACCGAATTCAACAAGTGTATAATTATACATGACCATATTGTTACACGGTCATGTATAATTCTACACGGCCGTGTATCTTTCTGTTTCGGTCTAAAATTTTAATTTTTTGTTATATTTTTAATTTTTTTAAAAAATTTAGATAGTTGATATAATTAAAATGAAAAAAATAATAATAATCATAATATAATTAAAATATATCAATTTTAGTTCAAATATAAGTATTTATCGAGTATGTTCTTTTGGAAGATTTTGTCTAAAATTCTACTACAAAAAAATTTCTCTTACAAACATCCAATTAATGTATTGAAATTTTTGCTAAATAGTATAATTTTAGACAAAATCTTCCAAAAGAACATACTCGATAAATACTTATATTTGAACTAAAATTGATATATTTTAATTATATTATGATTATTTTTTTTTCCATATTAACTATATCAACTATTCTAAATTCAAAAAAAAAATTAAAAATATAACAAAAAATTAAAATTTTAGACCGAAACAGAAAGATACACGGCCGTGTATAATATATGGCCGTGTAACAACATGACCATGTATAATTATACACTGAAATATACATGGCCCTATAGCAACAAGGCCGTGTATAATTGTACATGGCCGTGTAACAACATGGCCATGTATAATTATACACTGAAATATACATGACCATGTAACAATACGGCCGTGTATAATTGTATATGGCCGTGTACTTTACAGGTCAACTGCCACGTCACCTCCGTCGTGTCCACGTTAGCAATTTCCGTTAGTTTTTTAACAGTAGGACCAAAATTAATAAAAATTGTTTATAATGGGACCAAAATTGATTGAAATTGTTTATATTGGGACCAAAATTGATAAATTTTGATTATATTGGGACTAAAATTGATGAATTTTTTATATTAGAACCAAAATTGATTAATTTTGATTATATTAAAACCAAAATTGATTTTTTCCCTAAAAAATATAATATATCACATAATATATATTTTATTTATTAATAAAAAATTAATAATTCAATATAAAATATTATTTAAAATATATCTATCCAAAAACAAATGAACAAACCGTTATGCTATTAGGTAATCCATAATTAAGATCAATTAGGTCAGAGTTGTACATGCCAAATCATTATAATAACATTAATATTAGATTTTATTATTTTTAAAATAAAATAATTATTGAAAGTAATATTTTTTTTAAAAAATAAAGAATTAAAAGATATATGATTAAATTGAACAAAATTTACATATGGTTAAATGAGAAATAAATATTTGCAATTTAGCTAAGGTATATATATATATTCAAATATTGGGAGATTGAAGTACAAATATTGGTGATTTACTGGTCCTCTAACATTTTTAAACCAAAACCCTAAAACCAAAAACCCCCGGATTCTCTCCCTTCTCTCTACGATTAGAGAGAGAAGGTCTCCCCTGCCGCCGCCAGCCCCGTTCCGGCGGAACCAGACGCCGGACGGTTATTCTGCCACCGCCACGCGACTCGCCACCCCCGAAAACCCCCCCTAACCTAAGCCCCGTCGCCGATAACCATCCACAGCCGCCGTCCGCGTTTGAGCCAGAAGCGCCGCCTCCAGCGAACTCGCCGTTCCCGGCGTTTTCCGGCCGGCGCTCCACCCCCACCGCCCTCGCCACCCCCGAAAACCCCCCCGTACCCCAAGCCCCGTCGCCGGATTCCGCCTCCAGCCGCCGGTCGCGTTCGAGCCAGACGCGTCGCCTCCGGCGAACTCGCCGTTCCCGGCGTTTTCCGGCCGGCGCTCACCCTCCACCGTCCTCGCCTTCCCCGAAAACCCCCCTACCCCAAACCTCGTCGCCGGATTCCGCCCCAGCCACTGTTCGCGTTCGAGCTCGAAGAATCGACGGGTTCGAACAGTAGCCGACCCTTAGCCCCCGCCCGCTCCTTTGCGCCCAAGGCGTCCTCTGCCTAGGCGCTCCCCACCGCTGTGTCGGCTGTCCTCCAGTTCCCCCGTAGCCGCCCAGCCGCCACCCGCCTCAGGCGCCCTCTGCCTTGGCGGTGCCTTCAGCCGACTGGTCGCTCTCACCCTTCCCGGGCGCGCTTCTTCAACCGACTGGCCGCCCGCCGTCATCAACCGACCCCGCGCTTCCTCCTGGTGATTGCGTCCCGGTCATCGACGCCTCGGCGTTCTCTGGAAGTCTCCTCCTCCCCGAGTCTGGCTCTCTCTGCTTCAGTGCTTTGCTTCGCCTGAAGTTGGTGTTCGTTCTCGGCCTGTTGCGGGTCTTCTGTTCGTGTCTTCCTTCTCTGGAGTATAGGTCGGCTTCTCAGTGCTGCCTTCAGGTATTTTTCTTGTCCTCCTCGCTGGCGCTTGAATCCTTATCCCCTTTCCCTGGTCGCGCCCTAGGTCGGAGTCCCCGCCCCTCTCCCCTTAGGTGTATGCTTTGTTCCTTCTTGCGGTGGAGGACTCCTGGTGATGGAGTTAATTAATTATCTTGTTGATTCGGTTGGTTGTGTCCCCCTCTCAAATCTCTGGGAGCGTTCTGGTTCAATGACCCCGTCAAGTGCCCCTCCCCCTACCTCCTATGCCGAAGCAGTAGCTCCCAATGACTGTTCACCAAGTGTTCGGAAAAATGCCCCAAAGGAATTCTCTTTTCTCGTTGATCCAAAACCAAAGAGAATCGGTATTATTGAGGAAATTGAGGGTGATATGTCTGTTTTGTTTGAAGATTGAGGTGATCGACAACCTATCAGAAGCCTTTAGATATACTTTTGTGGGTAAATTCTCCCATGGGTTCTCCTCCTGGATTGATCTCAGCAATGCTTTCGATTCCCTCAAGTTGTCCGGAAAATTCAGCATCCATGAGGTTGAACTTTAAACGCATTTTGATTCGGCTGTCTAATGAACAAGATTTCACTCGAATTTGGTTAAAAGGCATATGGTTCTTTAAGGGCTTTCCGATGAGAGTCTTAAAATGGTCTCCAGATTTCTCACCAAATATTGAGCCTCTTCTTGTTCCAGTTTGGATTTCCCTTCCTTTGCTCCCAGTGCAGTTGTATCATCGAGATGCTTTTTACACGATTGCTCTTTCCATTGGAACTCCTCTTAAGGTGGACGCTCCCACAGCTTCTCTTGGCAGGGTGTCAAATGCAAGAGTTTGCATCGAAGTTGATATATCCAAGCCATCTAAGGAGTCTCTTAAGCTAGAATTTAAGGGCAAGGCTCTTTCTCAGAAAGTTGTTTATGAGAACTTCCCGGAGTATTGTAACCATTGCAATCACATTGGCCACACTGAGAACTCTTGCATAGGTCTTGGCAAGACACAATCTTCAGGTCAAGAGAATTTGAATGGCTTGATGAAGGATTCTAGGACTCAGAAACATGGAGGAGTGTCCTTTAATAATCAACTACGACCCCTTTAAGAATAAAGGGAAACAGATTGCTCATGGTGTTGATCTCAAAGGCTTCCTTAATACTAAAAGGAGAAATGAGACCTTAATCATAGCTCCAATCCCCGTCATGTGAGAGATCTTTCCTCTTCGAGCTTTCCTTATTGGATTAAAGCTGAAGGAACCTCAAACTCGTTTGCTCCTCTTGCTGAAGTTGATACACCGGATTATGAAGGGCGTAAGCGAAAAAAGGCTGATGATGATGGTGGAGAACATCCTGATGTACCTCAAGAACCCGAGGACAGTCCTCTTGTCTAATCCAGAGGTGTTGCCCTTGATCACATGAATGATTCTCCCTTGCTTCATGGAAATTTAGGCTGTGCAGGTAATGGCGTGGGGGAGATGGACGAAGCTGGCAACAACTCTGAAGAAGATTCTGGAAATGAAACAAACTCGTCTGGTACTGACACTGAGGAAAACTCTGTTAGAGTTGCTGGAATGAACTGTGAGGAATCCCCTTCGGGTGCTAAGAACTATTCTCTGGGCAATATCATATGTGCTAGTGTTGGGGAACATAACTCCACTATGGAAGGAACTGGAATGGCTAACGGCTGTAAGGTCAGGAATAAGGGGAAACAAACTAGAATTGTCAATGTATGTCAGGAGCTGGTCGAGAACAGTGCTGATGATGGGTCAGACGAAGAACAATTTGGATTGGTTTCTGGTAAAAGTTTGGATAGCTCCTTTGGGGATACTCCTCACCTGGACTTCTCGACCAATGATAGATTAGAGGATGTTGAGGGAGTTGATGAGGATTCCCAGTATGATAATGACGGTGACTACACTCCTTTTATCAAAGAGGTGAGCATGGAGCTGGAAAACCCATTATACTTGCACCTTAATGTCACACAGAGACAACCAAACCCCTTGGGAATTAATTTGGTCAATAATAAGAGTTTGGAAGATATCATCCTACAAGACAACACACTTGACCATAAATATCTCTCAGATGGCCTCGATCAAGAAAGATTCCAGGATCCTCGACAATATGTTTCGTATGGAGATATTATGGAGAATCGCAGCCACACGAGGCATCCAAAGGTGTGCATAAATAAAAATCTGGAAGGTTACATCAGTCCACAAACTGATGGGCGTCGGCAGCAGTATAAGGACAGAATACAGGCCCCTAACTGTGTCCTCAACACTGAGATGAAGGTCCTTCCCAGCAGTTCGCAGGAAAGGGATGAACCGACTAAGGTTTCGTCAGAAGCAGTCGAATTTCACAGAGACAATCCTCTGAATGAGGAGACCCCTCTTTCCTTGAGGCCATTTACAAGGAGTTTTGCTAGGAAGATGAATTTGCTTGCAGCTGCCAATCTGAAGTTGGATTTATCACCCCAACATAATTTCCCTTAATAGATTTTCAGATTTTTTTTTGGAATGTCCGTGGCATTGGTAATAAACTCACCCAAAAACATCTGCATCATATTTGCAAGAGAGAGAAAGTTCAAATCCTTATCATCGCCGAGCCGATGGTAGTTGCCCAGTCGTCCTATTTTTGTCGTAGACTGGGTTTCTCGAATATGTGGAACAATTGCTCTAACAAAATTTGGATCTTTTCTACAGTTGATTTCCAGAGTAATGTTTTGCAGGATCATGATCAGCTTCTCTCCATTTGAGAATCACCTCCCCTCACTCTGCTAAACCTTTCCTCCTTTCTGGTATTTATGCTAAGTGCAGTTGTCTACAAAGAAAAGATCTTTGGAAGACAATCAGAGACATTGCTAATATTGCTTCTGACATTCCTTGGATCTTAAGTGGAGACTTTAATGCTATTGCTGATATTTTTGAACGGGATGGTCCGGGGAGGCCAGAATTACGATCTATTAGAGACTTTAATGATATGATTTTGGACGCCAACCTTCTTGACGCTGGTTTCACAGGAGCTCTGTTCACTTGGACAAATCATCGTGTTTGGGAAAGGTTGGATAGAACCTTCTATAACTCTGCATGGTTGGATGCTACCGCCCTCACGAAGGTTCTTCACTTCCCAAGGGGACCCTCAGATCACGCTATTCTTCTCATATCGATCAATCACAATAATTTCCTCAACCGTTCTACCTTCAGGTTTCAAAACATGTGGGTTAAGCATCACCTCTTCTTGGAGACTGTCAAATCTAACTGGGAAATTCCGACTGGTCATCAGGGTCAGCTTAGGGTGTGTTTGTTTGGAGGTTTGGATTTTGAGTTGGGATTTGAGTAGTAAAAATTTTGAATTTGAATAGTTGTATGATGTGATGTAAATAGGTGTTGATGTGATGTTTTAAATGTAAAATTAATTTTTAGTATAATATAAAAAATGAAAAATTGGTGTTTGATATGATATTTTTTGGGGGAAAAAATGGGATGAATAGTAAAATTAAAATCCAATCCTCCAAACAAACACACCCTTAATCTTCACCTTAAACTGTTGAGACTGAAGCATCAGCTTAAATGGTGGAACAAGAATGTGTTTGGCAATGTTTTTGTTATCCTTGATCAAGCTGAATGTAAGGTGAAGCTTAGTGAAACAGAATATAACAGAGACCCCTCCCAAGCTAACCTGCAAGAGAAAAATAGATGTCTGGCTGAGCTTACTAGAGCTATAAGTATGGAGGAGGCCTTTTGGAAACAAAAAGCAGCATGTATATGGTTGGTGGACGGGGAGAAAAACTCAAAATTCTTCCATGCCATGGTGAAAAGAAAACGAACCAAATCCCACATCCTTGAGATTAAGGATGGTGAACAAACCCTCTCTACCCAATCTGAAATCTCAGCTTCGGCTATAAGATACTTCAGCTCCCTCCTCACTAAACAACAACACAGCATTGATAACAAGCTTCCTACTTTGCAGGAAATCCATGATGTTATTTTTTCAATGAATGGTGATAGTGCTGCTGGGCCCGATGGTTTCTCCGCCCTTTTCTACCAACACAGCTGGGATATTGTTAAGGAGGATGTGTATAAAGCGGTGACTGAATTCTTTGAAGGCACCCCTATGCCAAGAAGTTTTAAAGCTACCACCATTGTGCTTATTCCAAAAGTCGAGAACCCTGGGTCTTGGAGTGAGTTCAGGCCTATCAGCCTTTGCAACGTCTCCAACAAGATTATATCCAAGCTGCTCAACCTTCGGATTTCCAGAATCCTTCCTAGAATTATCTCCCCCCACCAGAGTGGTTTTGTTAAGGGAAGATCGATATATGAAAACATTCTTCTGGCCACAAAAATGATTCATGATTTAAGAATAGGTCGGATGAGAGAGATGATCGGGACGAGTTTGAGGATGAGATGGGTCAGGATGAATTAAAAAGAGATCAGTCGAATATTGTATGAGAGTTTCTTATACGTAGAAGTGGGAATTGCTACGATCCTAGATTAGAATTTGGGCGATGATAGGGTCAGATGGATAAAGATAAGAAGAATTATGGGTCAATCTGGCGAGGGCATAACCAATAGATTTGTATGGATTTGGATCAATAAGGAGTCGGCCAAAGAATGCAGAGGAAAAGTACAGACGGAGCCACAGTTCTAGGAACCAGAATGGTCCCGAAGCTACAGTGTCTGCTTTTTTGGTATATGTTAGACGAGTACTTACTCGAGTTAAACCTTAAAAAAGGGTAGCTAAAAACAGGGTTCCCAATGAGAAAAAATGGCCGCAGGCCAGTTGAATGGCCAGATCAACTTGAGTAGAAAGAACGAGTTTAGAAGGAGAGAGAATGATGTACCTGTAAATAAAAGAAAAGAATTCTACCTGAATATTCAACATCGAGAATACGAAAGAAATTACAAGGGAAAAGACATACCTGCAAAGCCGGAAAAGGAGGAAGGCCGTGTGTTCTAGTTCAGAAATAGGGGTGCTTTCCTTACCCTGGTACCAACTCCTTTCTTTCTTAGGTAGCTTGGCCAAGGCCCAGCCCGCGTGGTTGGTTGACGGTTCTCGACCCCTGAAAGAAACTAGAATAGGATCGTCGCCTACTATAGGTAAGTGCGCGATAACAGCCACGTCCATCAAAGTTGGCCCGATAGGACCCGCAGGAAGGAGGAAAGCACCCATTTGAGAATGCCAAAAGGCCGCCATTGCCAATAGGGCCTTGTAGTGGAGATAGAGAGGTTGCGTTGAGAGGAGGATAGCTTTATCAATTCCCTGGTTTTTCCACTGATCTTCGAAGTGGGGGAGAAGCCTCGCATACCATGTACGATAGGCGTTCTTTGGATCGGTGAGGTGAGTTTTAATATTGCCCAGAAGGCGTTCTGGCTTGAACGCAGGATTGTTGACAATGATTGGGGAGACTTGGGGGCAATAACAGATCTCATACGTTCGGCATCTGCGGTGGTTGTGCAATAAGGGCGTATGGTAGGGGTAAAAATTTTCGAAACC
This sequence comes from Andrographis paniculata, assembly GCF_009805555.1. Lineage (NCBI taxonomy): Eukaryota > Viridiplantae > Streptophyta > Magnoliopsida > Lamiales > Acanthaceae > Andrographis > Andrographis paniculata. Next base: position 3,846,394 of record NW_026137391.1, on the reverse strand, counting down.
ACGGAGGGTACTGAGGGATTGGCCCCGTTGAAAGGTAAAGCGGGAACATATTGGTTAGCCATTGTAAGCAGAGGTGAAGAAGACAAAGAGGAAATGTTTCAGAGGAGGCAGTTAGGAGAAGATACAGGGAAGGATTTTCAGAATGCGTGAATGTGAAGATGATGGAAGGGTTTTACATAAACCCCTTTGATTTGACACGGCTCAGTGTGATGATTACACTTTGTAAACCCCTAAATGTCACGTTTCCCGAAGTTCAAGGGGTGACGTTTCGGCGTTAGGCGGGAGGAGGCAAGTTGTTGAGCATAAAAAAAAATGGTAGATAGGGTTTTGAGAATGGGCCTACCAAATTAGGTTAAGATTTATTCAAAGTTTAATGGGCTTTTGTAAGTCCAAATATAGTTGCAATGATCAGGTGGTCAGGTCGGGCACTGAGGTCGGACCTGATCGGGACTAATCCCAAAGGTCGGGCGTAAGAAGGTCGGGCATTGAAGTCGGACCTGGTCGGGATCTAATAAGGTCGGGCATTGAAGTCGGACCTGGTCGGGGCAAATCCCAAAGGTCGGATGTAAGAAGGTCGGGCACTGAAGTCGGATCTAGTCGGGTCAATCTCAAAGGTTAGGTGTAATAAGGTCGGGCATTAAAGTCGGACTTAATTGGATCAATTCCAAAGGTCGGGCGTAACAAGGTCGGACGCAAAATTAAGACAGTATGAGGTCGGGATTGAAGGTCGGGTGCGATGAAGACGGGCGATAAGGTCTGGTACGGAGACGAGGCAGGATAAGGTCGGGCGTGAAAGGGTCGGGTACTAAGATTGAACATGACCAGGTCGGGCGAGGAAGTAATAGATGTGCAGGTCAGTTGAAAAGAGCAGTTTTTAGACAGTAAAAGGAAGTTTCAACTGGTGAGCGATTTTGAAGGCACGATTTGGTGGGTCGGTTAACACACGTGTCAACGTCAGAGAATTTTCTAGGCGGTTGACAGCAGTTATTATAACCGACCAGACAACGGTTCGAACCGTTTCTCTAAGGGGTTATTTAAAGATCCGGAACCGACCAGACAACAGTTCGAACCATTTCTCTAAGGGGTTATTTAAAGATCCGGTGTTCGGAAACGGTATCTTCAATCGACAAAAATTCAAGATAATTGCTTTTGGGATCACCACTTTAATGAAATTAAATACTATTTATGTTCGGGTCTAAGGGTTTCATTTATTTTTGGGGTGTTGAACTTTGAATAGTAATTATTATATCAAAACGTAGTACAAATTAAGAAAAAATTACAAAAATACTTCTATTAATGTCTTATAATAGTAATAGAAGGACATTTGTACAAACAATTATACAAATATAAGGATATTTTTAATGTTAAATACAATGACAAAAAAGGTAAATGTGACCCTTAGAAGCGGACGGAAAAGAGTATCATATTTAAATAATATCCGAGCTTTGCGTAGATGCAATTTTCTTGAAGCGAATTCGACCCCCCACCGATCGCCTTCGAAAATAGAATGAATTAACGAAATAACGGATTTTGCTAATCGAATTAGGGGTATAAATTTTTTAGAGGAAATTTTTTGGAGTAAAAAAAGTTTTTGAGAAAGTGAAATTGTATATATATATCAGAAGAAAAAAAAATAGTTAATTTATTTTGAAAGATTGTTTGTGAAGTTTTAAAATTACACGTTGCAATTCAATTGCAATAAAATGCAAAATTGAATTTTTTTATTATAATTGGGCTTAATCCATAAGCCCCACGGCCCATGGGCCATCTTGACGATATTAATTTATAGTATTGCAGTTGGTTGTGGCTCCGTTCATATTGGCAAGATTTGGAGAATCCATTTCCATTTGGAATATGGCCAAGCTAGGTTTGCTGTGATTCGTTAAGGTAATGTTTTCATTTGTTACATAAAAATGCGACACATGTTACATAAGGAGCGCTTTCAGGGCGGTTACTAGGTCCACTCATTTCTGTTCAGTTCGGGCCATTCTTCTTTGATGGACAACACTTTGGTGCTCCTGCATCAGCCTTGATCGAGTACTGGCTTGGAGTTGGTCATGGAGGCTGGCGCAAGTCTAGCGCTGATCCTCCACCAGGCGACTTTCCTCCTGAATGCAGCTGTCTAATGACTCCAGCTCTTTCTGAAGGTTCTCGAGTTCCTTCATTTTCTGAGAGATTTCGGTGGCCAAATGATGGCGCGCTTGCTGGAGTTCACTCAACCTATTAGAACCTTCATTGAGTATCGCTGACAGGGATGCCTCAATGGTTGCAGTGTCAGGGATGGGCTGTCACGGTGCAAAGTCGGATGTTGGGGTCGAATAAAAGGTAGGTCGGTTTGAAGTTCAATGATCCTCTCCATCATCCGACTGAGGATTGGTGCCACGACAGACTCAGCAGGAGTCTGCACCAATAAATCCATGACACCTGAACTAGAGAGTTTAGATCTGCAGCTTAGGTCGGCCAATGAAACATCGGCGCGGCGCATTACTATTGGTAGGGCAGATCCCAGTAATGGCACTTTGCTGAGGAAAGTAAGGTCACGAGTTGTCTGTTTAAGTACGTTAGAGTGATTAAAGATTCGTAAGTAAAAATAATCTAATGCAGTAATATGGAGGTTACCTGGTGGAGGACGGCCGTAGCTTCGGAAGGATTTAGCATAACCGGAGTTAGTGGGGAACGGCCAGATGGGATCCTCGTCCGAGCAACCGATTTGGCGGTTGCGGACTGAGGACCTATGAAGCTTGGCTCAGAACCCTGAAAATGTAAGACGTCAAGTCAAAGAGAGTTGGGATTAGCATACGGGTATGAAGACAAGGAAAAATCCTATCCACGACTTCGTTGTTCTGATTAACAGATGGGTCGCCCGACTCTGAAGAAGAGACGTCGACTGGTTCAAAGTGTTGGACTGGTTCAGGGTTTGCTTGGACTGATGCAAGGACCAGCGGATCTGGTTCTGCGGTCGGTTGAACCAGATCAGGGACAACCGGCGGTTGGTGTTCAGTGATCGTTGGTTCGACCACCGGGTCGGCTGCCACAAGCCCTTGAGATAAGGAATATAAGTTTGACTCTAGATAGGAAACATAATTTCACAACTTGCTATATACTCACCGGGAGCACGGCTGGCTGAGGAGGGGTAGAAGTCGATGAGAAAATCTGCCTCACCATCGGGTCCTTTTCCTGACGAATCATTGGCGGTCCTGCCGATGGAATGATGGACCTTTGGCCGACCGGGATGTCCGGTCGGGAAGGGATGGAGGTTGATGAAGAAATCTGCCTCAACGTCGGATCCTTCTCCAGACGCATCACGAACAGCTCTATCGGTGTAGCGGCCGATTGTTGGCCAGTCGGGGCAACATGCGGTGAAGAAGAAGTCTGCGCCCAGGTAAAGAGGTTAAGTTAGAAACCATAATTATGATAAATGAAAGACTTTGGGGGGATTACCTCGGGGACGTTTGGCGAATCGGCTGGCAAAGCAGCTGGTTGTGCTGATGGCAAGGTAGTTGGTCGGGTGCTTAGTTGATCGGTAAGCTTGGCGCCTGGTGGATCAACCAACTGGTCGGTTGGATGATCGGCAGGCTGGTCAACTGGTTTCTCAGCAAGCGACACTGAGGAAAAAACTTGTCAAGAATATATTGAAGGAAAAACAGAGTTAAGGTTATGGTTTATCCTTACCTAAGTGTCGGCGCACATTGCCAGGCAACCAGATGGGGTCCACAGGTAGGGACACCAAATAATCCTCTACCGCCTGCCGATCATATACCGGTCTTGTTGTGGCCTTTGGTCGGACGGCTGTTTTCCTCTTTGGAGCGCTGGGGCCTTCGTCGGGAGCCGCCCATTTGCTCCTGAGGACCGTGGCGAGAGTTGGCGAGCCCAAAGCAAGGGTTGGAGGAGGGGTTAATTTCGCCAGCAATTGGTCAGTAGGAGGGGCCACCACCGCCCAAGTATCCGACCACCAAGAGGGAAAGGTTTCCACCGCCTTGGGGTCACGGCGGAAGGGAAGGTAGGAGTTGGAGGTGATGTAAGAAATCAGTTGGGAAAGATAAGGTGAAATCAAAGAAGGGATCACTCGCCCGTCGGGGCTCTGAGTTATTAGGTGTGGTCGGGCGAGTGGACCTGGTAAACCTTGACAGCAGCCGAACTGTCGAGACAAAAATTGCGGCTGGTAGTTGAAAGTATAAAAAGACTTACGGTTTCTCTTGTCAAACCTGGGACTAGAAAAAAGAGACCGTGGTTTAAGGGCTGAGTCCCAAGAATGTGGATAGGTCGGGTGAGGCAAAGGGTCTGGATAAGAAAAGGGGTAATTGGTTTCCGAATAAGGCCAAAAAAGTTCAGTAAGATACTGAACGTAAGTCTCATGGACAAAATATTTTGAGTTATTGCGGTCGCCTGAGAGAATAGCAGCAATTACATGGTCAAAAGGGTGAAGACTCGAAGAGTTTGGGGTTAGCTGAGCAAGGGCCAACCCAAGAGATTTACGGGCATTCGGGGTTATGGGCAGCCGACCAGAAAATGCGTTCGGAAAGTAAAATCAGCCAAAGCTCAAAAAACCAAAAAGGGCCAGAGGCAGCTGTGTCCGCCCTCTTGGTGTCTACAAGGCGGTCGCTGACTCTGGATAAGTCCTCATACAAGTTGGCCAAAAAGAGTGTCCCTAAAGAAAAGAAGCGACCACTGGCTAAGTGGATGGCTAAGTCTACTTACGAGGTCAAAATTGATTTGGAGGGGGAAAGAATTATATATCTGAAGAAAGGGGTACAAAAGATGATTCAAAATACAAAAAAATATACAAAATGGATTAGATGGAGGAAATAATATACCTGCATAGCCAAAACAGCAGAAAGACGGTGTGCTCCAAGGCAGTTACTGGAGAACCCTCTGTACCCTGGAAGCGAAGGACAAAGTTGGTCCAGCCGCATTCCTTCTCAGGTGTGCGAGCAAGTGACCAGCCTTCATGGTCGGACGCTAGTTCTTGCCCATCCAACGACCGAAAGATAGGGTCGTCACCAACCATGGGGAGGTGGGCAATCATAGCCACATCCATCAGGGTTGGGCCAATGGGGCCAGTTGGGAGAAGGAAAAGGCCAAGTTGGGCATTCCAAAAGGCCGCCATAGCTAAAAGGACTTTGTCGTGAAGGTACAACGGTTGAGTGGCGAGGAAAATGGCCTTATCAATCCCTTGTCGTCGTCATTGTTCATAAAAAACAGGACATAGCCTCGAATACCAGGAACGTAAGGCATCTTTGGGATCGGTAAGATGTGTTCTGATATGATCATTAATGCGTTCAGGTTTGAAATCAGGGTTGATAATAGCTAAGGGGGTTACAGAAGAGATGATACTCTTCATTCGAAAAGCATCCTCAGAAGAGGTACAATAGGGACGAAGAGTGGGAGTAAGAACAGCAGAAGAAACAAAAGGGATTTCTGGATTGGAACTATCCAAAGATAGAGCTGGGACGTACTGGTTAGCCATGGTTGAAAGGAGCAAAGCGCGAAAGGGAGTAGAGAAAGTATTGGTTCGCAAAAGGAGGAAAGTAATTAAAAAGCGTAAGGAAGAAGATGAAGACGAAGGGGTTTTAAGTAGGGTTTTTCTGCAAAAATCCCTGATTAGACAGCGTAATGATGAACAAACTGCCTGATCACATCACATCTCACATTGATCGAGAAGTGACAGCATAATATTTAATTGTTAAATATTTTGGAATTTTTTTGGGCTTCTGGTTGGAATCTAACGAGTGGGGCCTACAAATGAAACCTACAAGAGGAACGTGGGCTTTTAGGGGGCCCATTTAAGAGAAACGCCTGTTATTCGGTTGGTAGGTTAATTGACCTGTCAATAAACTTGATTCATTTGTCGCCCGCCCAATCAAGCGATCACCGTACGGTTCCTTCAAATGGCTGAACAACCATTCGTTTAGAGGACTCATACGTCGCCCCAGTCAGGTGACTGACCTACTGTTCACTTAAATCGGCGCCCATTTCACAGACCTTTCTTCGCCCCACTTCCGTCTCGGCCGTCTCATCCTTCTTCGCCCGAACTCCTCTTTCAACCGACCTCCGTGAAGACCTTGCCACCATTATCATTATTATTAATTTTTTTACTCAACAATTATATTTCTTTCTCTCCTATTTCTATCCCAACCGACTACCTACGGGACGGTTCTCCTCTTTGTCATCCGATCAATTCAGTATATTTATGGTGTTGTAGAGAATAATTTTTTTATAAATTAGGAAAAAATTATCCAAAAAAATATATATTTTTTAAAATTGATTTTTTGCACAGATATAAAAATATCTATTTATATAATTGATTATATTTCTTTTTCACCTCTTTCTATTCCAACCGACTTGACGGTCCTCCTCCTGCTCATCTGACCAATTCAATCCCAGCCAACTAACACGGTTCTCTTCTTTTTCATCCGATCTGCCACGTTATCTCCTCTTTCCATCCGACCGAGTTGGTACTTTATCTCCTCTTTCCATCCGTCTAGTAGTCGGCTGCCCATAACCCCGAACGCCCGTAGATCTCTTGGGTTGGCCCTTGTTCATCTAACCCCAAACTCTTCCGGTCTTCACCCTTCTGACCGTGTAATTACGGTTATTCTCTCAGGCGACCGCAGTAACTCAAATTTTTGTCTATGAGACTTACGTTCACTTATTCGGAAACCAATTACCCCCTTTCTTATCCAGACCTTTTGCCTCACCCGACCTATCCTCATTCCTGGGACTCAGCCCTTAAACCACGGTATTTTTTTTTCTAGTCCCAAGTTTGACAAGAGAAACCGTAAGTCTTTTTATACTTTCAACTATCAGCCGCAATTTTTGTCTCAACAGTTCGGCTGCTGTCAAGGTTTCCCAGGTCCACTCGCCCGACCACACCTAATAACTCAGAGCCCCGATGGGCGAGTGATCCCTTCTTTGATTTCACCTTTCTTTGATTTCACTTTATCTTTCCTAACTGATTTCCTACATCACCTCCAACTCCTACCTTCCCTTCCGCCGTGACCCCAAGGCGGTGGAAACCTTCCTCTTTTGGTGGTTGGATACTTTGGCGGTGGTGTCCTCTTCTACTGACCAATTGTTGGCAAAATTAACCCCTCCTCCAGCCCTTGCTTTGGGCTCGCCAACTCTCGCCACGGTCCTCAGGAGCAAATGGGCGGCTCCCGCCGAAGGCCCCAGCGCTCCAAAGAGGAAAACAGCCGCCCGACCAAAGGCTACAACAAGACCGGTATATGATCGTCAGACGGTAGAGGATTATTTGGTGTCCCTACCTGTGGACCCCATTTGGTTGCCTGCTAATGGGCGCCGACACTTGGGTAAGGATAAGCCATAACCTTAACTCTGTTTTTCCTTCAATATATTCTTGACAAGTTTTTTCCTCACCGTCGTTTGCTAAGAAACCAGTCGACCAGCCTGCCGATCATCCAACCGACCAGTCGGTTAATCCACCAGGCGTCTAGCTTACCGATCAACCAAGCACCCGACCAATTACCTTGCCATCAGCGCAACCAGCTGCTTTGCCAGCCGATTCGCCAATCGTCCCCGAGGTAATCCCCCCAAAGTCTTCCATTTTTCATAATTATGGTTTCTAACTTTACCTCTTTACCTGGGCGCAGACTACTACTTCACCGCATGTTGCCCCGACCGGCCAATAATCGGCCGTTACACCGATAGAGCTGCCCGTGATGCATCTGGAGAAGGACCCGACATTGAGGTAGATTTCTTCATCAACCTCCACCTCTTCCCGACTGGACGTCCCGGTCGGCCAAAGGTCCGCCATTCCTTGGCAGGACCGTCAGTGATTCGTCGGGAGGAGGACCCGACGGTGAGGCAGATATCCTCATCGACTTTTACCCCTCCTCAACCAGCCGTGCTCCCGGTGAGTATATAGCAAGTTGTGAAATTATGTTTCCTATCTAGAGTCTAACTTATATCCCTTATCTCAGGGGCTTGCGGCAGCCGACCTGGTGGTCGAACCAACGATCACTAAACACCAACCGCAGGTGGTCCCTGATCTGGTTCAACCGACCGCAGAACCAGATCCGCTTGCCCTTGCATCAGTCCAAGCAGACCCTCAACCAGTCCAAGCAGACCGTGAACCAATCCAACACTTTGAACCAGTCGACGTCTCTTCTTCAGAGTCGGGCGACCCATTTGTTAATCAGAACAGCGAAGCTGTGGTTAGTATTTTTCCTTGTCTTCATCCCCGTATGCTAATCCCAACTCTCTTTGACTTGACGTCTTACATTTCAGGGTTTTGAGCCAGGCTTCATAGGTCCTCAGTCCGCAGCCGCCGAATCGGTTGCTTGGACGAGGATCCCATCTGGCCGTCCCCCACTAACTCCGGTTCTGCTAAGTCCTTCCGAAGCTACGGCCGTCCTCCACCAGGTAACCTCCATATTACTGCATTAGATTATTTTTACTTACGAATCTTTAATCACTCTAACGTAATTAAACAGGCAATTCGTGAGCTTACTTTCCTCAGCAAAGTGCCATTACTGGGATCTGCCCGACCAGTAGTAATGCGCTGCGCCAATCTTTCATTGGCCGACCTGAGCTCTGCAGATCTAAACTCTCTAGTTCAGTTGGTCATGGATTTATTGGTGCAGACTCCTATTGAGTCTGTCGTGGCACCAATCCTCAGTCGGATGATGGAGAGGATCATTGAACTTCAAACCGACCTACCTTTGATTCGACCCTCAACATCCGACTCTGCACCGTCTCAGCCCATCCCTGACACTGCAACCATTGAGGCGTCCTGTCAAAGGCGGCAGCGATACTCAATAAAGGTTCTAATAGGTTAAGTGAACTCCAGCAAGCGCGCCATCATTTGGCCATCGAAATCTCTCAGAAAATGAAGGAATTCGAGAACCTTCAGAAAGAGCTGGAGTTATTAGACGACTGCATTCAGGAGGAAAGTCGCCTGGTGGAGGATCAGCGCCAGACTTGCGCCAGCCTCCATGACCAACTCCAAGCCAGTACTCGGTCAAGGCTGATGCAGGAGCACCAAAGTGCTGTCCATCAAAGAAGAATGGCCCGAACTGAACAGAAATGGGTGGACCTAGTAACCGCCCTGAAAGCGCTCCTTATGTAACATGTGTCGCATTTTTATGTAACAAATGCAAACATTACATTAACGAATCACAACAAACCTAGCTTGGCCATATTCCAAATGGAAATGGATCCTCCAAATCTTGCCAATATGAACAGAGCCACAACCAACTGCAATATTATAAATTAATATATATCAAAGACATACATATGAGCAGTTGTACGAATGCCTACATGATATGACTTTTCTACCTTTTTTTCATTTATTTATTGTTTAGTTTTGTTGTGTTGGGTTGTAAAAATGCAAGTCTTCGAAGTCCTAGAGTGTCATTTTGCTTATATTTTGTACTTTTGGTTATTGATATTGAATGTTCTTGAGAGAGTGTTTTTTCAATTCCATTTGCTATTACGTAGTAATTTAGTTGTACAAAATATATTGATATGGATATCATTTTGTAGATCGTAACATTTTCTCTAATACAATAACTTAGTTACAATATTCTAATGCTACGATATATAAAAAAATGCATATGAAAGTAATGCATGGGTTTTTGAATTTGTTGGACGGCTAATCTTACAAAAATAGAAGAGATCCGATTTTGGGCAGTCTCAAATGGTAATCGACCAGTCTCTCAAATTCAAAATATAAATTAAAAAATTTAAAAATCATTACTGTTGATGCAATTTTTCAAATATAATTTTATATAATGAGATAATAATTAAAGACGTCAAATTTTTCACAATCAAATTTATTTAAATTATTCTATCTTATTTTCTCCATCTATGATCTATCTAATATATAAATATGTATACAACTTTTGATGATTGAGATTTATCAGCACATGAACCATTGTTTATATAAAATAAATGATCTTTTTAATCATCTCAAAGTATGCTCTAAATCTTATATGAATATACCCATTGAATTACATATAAATGGTCAATTAATTGAAATTTTTGAGTACATTTATTTGGTGATTTTATTTTTGTTACGTATGAAATTTAGAATTAGGTTAAAAAGCCCAAGGTGAAAGAAAAATGGGCCTGGCAATAGAGTTGATTGAACTGGCTGAAGGACACCGTGGGGAACTCAAGGAAAATAGGTTTATTTCTAAGGAAAATAGGTTTATTTCTAAGGAAAATACAGGACGGAAAGACCTCAGGTCGGAAGGTCCCCAGGTCGGGAGGTCCTCAAGACGGAAAGTCATCAGGACGGGAAGTCTGTAGGTCGGGAGGTCCTCAGGACGGAAAGTCCTCAGGTCGGACAGGTCGGGAGGTCCTCAGGTCCGAACTCTGCGGCGGGACCAACAAGTCGGATGGTCTGTTAGTCGGACGGAAAGACCTCAGGTCGGAAGGTCCCCAGGTCGGGAGGTCCTCAAGACGGAAAGTCATCAGGACGGGAAGTCTGCAGGTCGGGAGGTCCTCAGGTCGGAAAGTCCGCAGGTCGAAAAGTCCTCAGGACGGAAAGTCCTCAGGTCGGACAGGTCGGGAGGTCCTCAGGTCGGAACTCTGCGGCAGGACCAACAAGTCGGATGGTCTGTTAGTCGGGAGGTCTGTAGCTGAACTAAACAAGTCAGATGGTTTGCAAGTCGGGAGGATTGGCAGTCGGACCAATACGGTTGTAGAGTGGCAGTCGGGCCAAAAGGGCGGAAGGTCTGTGGTCGGCTCAAAGAGTGAAATATAGTGACAACTTTGGTCCGCTGAGGACACGTGTCAGCAGGAGAAGGGTTGGAAGACGGTTGGAAAGGAGACGTTGTAACCGTTCGGGCGACGGTTTTCAGTACAGTTTCCTAGGGAATATTTAAGGGTTTGGATCATCATTTGGCAAGGTATCTTCAATCAACTTCAACAAAGCAAAGTCAGATTTGGGGATCACCACTTTAAATTTCAGTCTTTTATTTTCCAGTTTATTTTCTGTACCATACAGTGTTTAGAGATTCCTAATCTCAGGCACTAATTAATCAAGTTTAAGGATATTTTCTATATCTTTGAATTTTACTTTATTTTTGTTGAAAAATTACATCAACAATTTTATTTATTTTAGTGGGTTGGATTTTATATTTTATAAAATGAAATAATATATTTTATATATTAAAAAAAATAAAAAAAGAATATTCTAAAAAAAACAAATTCATAAAAATCTATAAAATAGTACCATACAAATTCTCAATAAATCCTAAAAAAAATTACATTTATAACACACACCTATTTCATAACAATAACTAACAATTTCTAATTCTTATATGTGTAAAATAACACATCTAATCAGATTAAACTAACCCCAAGAAAAAAAAATTAAAAATTTAAAATTGTAATTTTCACATAAATATTCACACAAATATTTTCAACCAAATTGAAATATTGTTATGTACATTCTCATTGATCCAACAATGTACAACCAACACTTATATTATGTAGATTTTGAGAAGAAAGACCGTTGATAACATTTGAATGCAACGAATAATACGAACAATGTCCTAATTGAACAATGGTGGAGCATACATTCCAAATAACACTCAATGCCAAGACTCCAATGGCTTTCTTGTGACGACATGACTTCCAAACATCTACGATTTTTTTGACCCAATATATACCTTACAAATAAATTGAAATAAACAAAAATTATACATCGTCGTCTTCACTGTATCTATATTACTTTTTTTCTATCCTTAACCAATATATCAAATTCTTAATTTAGTTGATATAGTCTTCCCACAAAAATAAAATATACCTACGCTTCACTAAAATTACTAATATGATACTATTTCATTTTACGATATATACTACTTTATAGGACATTTAGTAAATATACTCTTATATGAATAGGAGTATAAGTTTGTTTGCTTTTGATTTGAAATTGTATATTTGATTTGAGTTTTAATTTAGATAGTACTCCCTCCCCCGTCATTCAAATCTATTCTCACTTTTCTTTTTTGGTTGTCATCCAAATTTATTCCCGTTTCCTTTTTTTAGTAAAAAAAAAATACTTTTCTTTACAAAAAAAAAAATAAAAATTTCTATTATTATATATATTTTTTTAAAATCCGTGCCCGATTAAACGAACACACAATTGGATGACGGGAGGAGTATTATGCTGTAATATTTTATAAAAATAAATAAATTACATAAAACCGTGTGAGTGAATAGTAATATTGATTTAAGTTTGAAACCCAAACCAAACCCAACACATTTTTGTTAGCAACGTTTTGTTGTGTGTATATATATATATATATAACAAATAAAATAAAGTTGGTATGTGTATATTTAAGGCCCATAATAAATAAACCCAAAAATAATTTAAGCCCAATATTAATTTACCTTTGATATTGGGGTGTGCCTGGTTTTCATTTTGTTTTTGAACTCTATAATTTACAATGAAATAAATATATATATTCTTTATTTAATATTATCCCAGTGATCATATAAAAATACGAATGAGAGATAATTAAGGATTTTAAAATGGAGTGACTATTTTTTCTTTTAAAAGATTGTTTTTTTGTACACGTGTTTTCTTTTATTATTGCTACTATTAATTTTTAAAACGTATTATATCAAACAAAGTATTTTTAATTTGATTATATAAATATATATTTTTTTAAAAACATAATAAATAAAAATACAAGTAAAAGACTAAAAAAATAGAAAGGGTAAATTAGAAGTATTACCGAATGAAATAAAGTGAGGCGAGTAGACTGAGTAGGCTTTTGGCACTGTACATATTCCAACAAATCCTGCCAACATTAATAGGCCATGTTTATACAATACACTTTCACTTATTCGATACTATTAATTTTTAAAAAAGTATCATATCAAATAGACTATTTTTTCTCACAAAACATCAAATCAAATACTAATTTTTTATTTTTTTCAAACTTCCAAATTTCGAAAAACCTCCAAAAACTTCTTATATAAACAATCACCATATAGCGACAACTCTTGAATTTGTTAAATTTTTTTTATATTAAATATAAAACATTATATCGTTAATATAAAAATTAATAATTTTTAATAAAATATATACTCCCTCCGTGCAGCTAAAAAGTACACATGTTTCTATTTTGGAATGTCCAATTACAAAGTAAACATTTCATTAAATACCTCATTTTTTTCTACAAATACCTTAATTTTACATCACATCATTACTTTTATACTAAAAAGCAAAGACAAAAATGTCATTACACTATTTTTTACTACCTATTATAATTAAAATATTATTATTTCTTAAACACCGCGCCAAAAGTAAATGTATACTGTCCGGAGGAAGGGAGTATTATATACTATATTAATATAAATATATGCCACAAAAAAATATTGGATAAATGAGCCTTCTATTTATGTAAAAGTTAGTATCAAATTAGTTATTCGGACGTCTCTTTGAAGTGCGTATAATCCAAGAAGCTTACGTGTCACTTTCAATAAAATGAATACAACTATATTCACGAGAATATTGTGTCTTATTTAATTGACACCTAAGTTTTTATGTGTGTTCACTACTTGTGATATCTTCATCATGATTTTATTATTATTATTTTTTTAAGCAAATAACAAATGAAATAATATTTATTATATTATATCAAAAATTATTTTTATATTCAAAATATCAAATTAAATAATTATTTTTAATTCAAAATTTTATATCAATAATTTTTTTTTTCTCTAAAATTGCATCTATAAATTGTAGCTCCGGTTACTTGCGCTTATAAATTATTTCGTCCCTACTGACATTTTTAAATAATTATTTTCTATAAAATATTATATTGAATATTTAATTTTTTTTTATTATTTTATAAGTGTTTAAAATTTCAAAATCTCCAAAAATCATATATAAACATATTCAAAAAAGAGAGAACAAGGGTAGGGCAGCAAATTAGCTTGGCCATATTCCAAATGAAAATGGATCCTCCAAATCTTGCCAATGTGAACAGAGCCACAACCAACTACAATACTATAAATTAATATATATCAAAGACATACATATGAGCAGTTGTACGAATGCCTACATGATATGACTTTTCTACCCTTTTTTTCATTTATTTATTGTTTAGCTTTGTTGTGTTGGGTTGTAAAAATGCAAGTCTTCGAAGTCCTAAAGTGTCATTTTGCTTATATTTTATACTTTTGATTATTGATATTGGATGTTCTTGAGAGTTTGTTTTTTCAATTCCATTTGCTATTTTGTAGTAATTTAGTTGTACAAAATATATTGATATGGATATCATTTTGTAGATCGTAACCTTTTCTCTAATACAATAATTTAGTTACAATATTCTAATGCTACGATATATAAAAAAATGCATTTGAAAGTAATGCAGGGGTTTTTGAATTTGTTGGGCATGCAAAACAAAAAAAAAATTCGTCCGACTGGACGGCTAATCTTACAGAAATAGAAGAGATCCAATTTTCGGCAGTCTCAAATGGTAACCGACCAATTCCCTCAAATTCAAAATATAAATTAAAAAATTTAAAAATCATTACCGTTGATGCAATTTTTCAACAATAAAAAGTAAAATCCGAAAATAGGAAATTATCTTCGAATTTGATATAATTAGTGTCTGAGATTAGGAATCTCTAAACACTGTACGATACATAAGTAAACTGGAAAATAAATGCTACAGACTGAAAATTAAAGGATGATCCCCGAATCACTTTGCTGTTGTTTGAAGATGATTGAAGATGTCTTTCCAGAATTAATCCAAATCCTTAAATATTCTTTCAAAAAAACGTTTCAGAACCGTCTTTAACCGTCTCGCCAACCGCATAACCCAACCGACCAATCCAGAGATTAACTGATCGCTAGACCAAACGAATCCTTGGCCGCCCTACCAAGCGACCACCATCTGGTCTCTTGTCCGACCTCGTATCGTCCGTCTTATTCTTCTTCGTCCGACCTCACTTGGTTCAACCTGCGTAATAACCGTCCTTCTTCGCCCGACTTCCTCTTTCGACCGACCTCCGTATCAGCCCTCCTCCGTCCGACCTCATTTGGTCCGACCTCAATCCAACCGACAACGAATCATCCGGCAGCGAACCAACCGACAGGCTCTGTTTGCCTTATCGCCTTAGATGGACAATTGGTTCAACAGACTATCCTCTTGACAGACCTCCGTGTCTGCCGATACTTCTTCTTTGCCCGACTTTCGTCTTGACAGACCTCCACGTCTGGCCTACTTCTTCTTTGCCCGACCTTATCACGTCCGATCTACCGTGCCCGACCTTGTCCTATCCGATCTCCGTATCGGCCGATCATCCTTCTTTAAGATCCTGCTACCATTATTATTATTATTATTATTATTTTGTACGTAACAATTACCAAAAATTTAATAATTTTTAAAAATTTTCTTGGTTGCACAGAAATAAAAAAAAATATATAATTTATTATATTTCTTTATCTCATTTATCTATCCGAACCGACAATCTACTAGACGGTTCTCCTTCTCATTTGACCAATTCAGTATATACATTATTATAGATATAAAAAACATATATTAATATAATTTATAAAAATTTTTCCTCTCATTTTTCTAACGCAACCGACTACTTACTGGATGGTTCTCCTCCTCTTTGTCATCCAACCAATTCAGTATATATATATGTTACGCACAAATAATAATAATAATAATAATAATGATAGTAGGATCTTAAAGGAAGTTAGGACATGAAGTTGGGCGGAAAAGAAGAAAATATGCACTCAGGTCGGTTGGTCCGCGGTCGATTGATCCGGTCGACTGGTCCGCAGTCGGATAAGCAGGTCGGAAGGTCCGCGGTCGGACAGGCAGGTCGGTTGGTCCTCGGTCGGATAGGCAAGTCGGAAAGTCTGCAGTCGGATGGGATGGTTTGCAGTCGGTTGGTCCGCCATCGGTTGAGTTGGGCAATACGGAGTTTGGACCAAGCGAAGGTCTGTTAATTAGTCGCCTAATTAAGTGAACAGTAGTTCAGTCGCTTGGTTGGGGCGACCATTGAATCTTCTGGAGAGATCAGATGTTGGTCGCTTGATGGGGCGACCAATAAGTCGTTTGGTCTAGCGACCAGTTAGTCTCTGGAATGGTCGGTCGGGCCAGTTGAGTTCTGGAATTGGTAGAAGCGTATGGCGAGACGGTGTAAGACACGTGTCGACATAGGAGGACCTTGTGGACGGTTGCCATAACCGTGCAGACGACGTTTCAAAACGTTTCGTTGTGGGCGGTTGACGGCGGTTGCTGGCGACGGTTCTGAAACGTTTTCTTGAAGCAATATTTAAGGATTTGGATTTTGTTATACACAAAAAATAATAATAATAATAAAAATAAGGATAGCAGGATCTTAAAGGAAGTTAGACACGAAGTCGGGTGGAAAAGGAAAAAAATTTTGCGCTCAGGTCGGTTGGTCCGCAGTCGGATAAGCAGGTTGGTTGGTCCACTGTCGGTTGGTCCTCGGTCGGATAAGTAGGTCGGTTGGTCCTCAGTCGGATAGGCAGGTCGGTTGGTCTACGGTCGGAAGGTCGGCGGTCGGATAAGCAGGTCGGAAGGTCTGCAGTCGGATGGGATGGTTTGCAGTTGGTTGGTTCGCAGTCGGTTGGTCCACCATCGGTTAAGTCGGCCAATACGGAGTTTGGACCAAGCAAAGGTCTGTTAATCAGTCGCTCAATTAAGTGAACAATATTTCAGTCGCTTGGTTGGGGAGACCACTGAATCGTCTGGAGAGATCAGATGTTGGGCGCTTGTTGGGGCGACCATTGAATTGTCCGGAGAGATCAAATGCTGGTCGCTTGATGGGGCGACCAATAAATCGTTTGGTTTAGCGACCAGTTAGTCTCTGGAATGGTCGGTCGGGCCAGTTGAGTTCTGGAACTAGTGGCAGCGTTTGGCGAGACGGTTAAAGACACGTGTCAATAAAGGAGGAATTAGTGGGCGGTTGCTGTAACCAACCAGGCGACGGTTCTGAAACGTTTTCTTGAAGGAATATTTAAGGATGTGATTTTTTATCTTCAATCATCTTCAATCGACATCAAATTCAAGAGAATTGCTTTTGGGGATCACCAATTTATTTTCCAGTCTGTAGTTTTATTTTTCTAATTTATTTATGTATCCTACAGTGTTTAGAGATTCCTAATATCAGGCACTAATTATATCAAATTCGAAGATAATTTACTATTTTCGGATTTTACTTTTTTATTGTTGAAAAAAATACATCAACAAATTGGCGAGCACAGTGGGAGAAAGGCAAGATTGCTGATCCTACATCAACAGAGAATTTCATACGATTGAGGTCTAGCCGAATCATCAGAAAGATCAATATGGCAGACTAACAACCTCAATCATCATCAGCACCGGTGGGAGAAAATATTTCACCACCTGTCATGCCAAATCCAAGGGAGATTCCCCAACCACCTACCGATTGGTTGTCTTATGTTCAACAATTGAACAATCAGCAAATTTTGGTTATGCAGAACATTCTGCATGAACAACAAAATCTAATGCAGAACATGTTGGATCAGGTGTTCTCCAGATTCACCCTACATTCAAACATGCCTCTAGCCTTGTCACCTTCTCGTTTTCAGGCGACTTTTCCAGGATCAATGTTTGCAGGGCCATCGTACGTTGATAGTACGTTTCCAAGCGTCACAACTTTCAACCGAACAGATATGGGGAAGACTCCTATAACTTTCCCAGATAATGTTCCTTTGGGACCAAGAGTTGATAATACTCAGCCAAAAATTGTCCCATCCCAGCCGAGCCAGAGAAGAAAGATTGGGAGATCAGATTCATAATCCCATCCCAGCCGAGCCAGCCTTCTCTAAGGAAGATTCTGTTCCATCCAGGATAGATCTAACGGATATCGCTCAAGTTTTGCGGGTGCATTTCGGAATGAACCCGCAAACGGTGAACCGACCGGCGTATCAAAGGCCATTTCCAGAAAGAATCGTCAATGAGTATCCTCTCCCGAGGAATTATCGACCGCCAAACTTTCATGTTTTCTCAGGAGAAGATGGATCCTCCACCATAGAGCATGTTGGTCGATTCACAGCATAGTTAGGAGAGGTCGGTCACAACCCTTTTTATAAACTGCAACTATTTGGTTTGTCTCTTACCAGAACAACTTTTTCGTGTTTTGTCAATCTACCACCTGGACAAATACAAACCTGGGAAGGTTTGGAAGCGGGCTTTCATGCAAGGTTCTTTATTCCTCTTCCAACAGTCTCACTCACAGACCTTCTGGAGATCAGGCAAATGTCGGAGGAGACCGCCTACCAATTCATAGAGCGGATGCGATTAATAAAGGAACGTTGCCCGACAATCATTGAGGAAAGTGAGATGACCAATTTGGTGGTCCGAAATATGCATACACAACTGCGGGAGGCTTTAACGGCCCACGACGTTCAAGATCTGGCCAGTTTAGCATCCAAGGCAGAGAGGTTAGAATCTTTTTTCAGAGAACACGATCACGACTTCTGTCAGGGGGGAGGTGCTGAAGAAATGGTAGTGCAAGATCGACCAACGTGGAGGCCAGCACCAGTCCGCGATAAATAGAGGTCGGGTCCAACGTAGCCTCGAAAGATGGAGGTCGGATCTGAGGCTGACGTGGCCTCGGATGACGGCCTGCTAACTCCTAAACATCATCAGAAATGAAGCTTAGGAGTCTTGCGGAGGAGGCAAGTTGTTATATATAAAAAATACTAATAATAATAAAAATAAAGATAGCAGGATCTTAAAGAAAGTTAGACACGAAGTCGGGTGGAAAAAATTTTGCGCTCAGGTCGGTTGGTCCGCAGTCGGATAAGCAGGTCGGTTGGTCCACGGTCGGTTGGTCCGGTCGGTTGGTCCTCGGTTGGATGAGCAGGTCGGTTGGTCCTCGGTCGGATAGGCAGGTCGGTTGGTCCGTGGTTGGATAGGCAGGTCGGAAGGTCCGCGGTCAGATAGGCAGGTCGGAAGGTCTGTAGTCGGATGGGATGGTTTGCACTTGGTTGGTTCGCAGTCGATTGGTCCGCGATCGGTTAAGTCGGCCAATACGGAGTTTGGACCAAGCAAATGTCTGTTAATCAGTCGCCCAATTAAGTGAACAGTATTTCAGTTGCTTGGTTGGGGAGACCACTGAATCGTCTGGAGAGATCAGATGTTGGGCGCTTGTTGGGGCGACCATTGAATTGTCTGGAGAGATCAAATGCTGGTCGCTTGATGGGGCGACCAATAAATCGTTTGGTCTAGCGACCAGTTAGCTTTGGAATGGTCGGTCGGGCCAGTTGAGTTTTGGAACTGGTGGCAGCGTTTGGCGAGACGGTTAAAGACACGTGTCAATAAAGAAGGAATTAGTGGACGGTTGCTGTAACCAACCAGGCGACGGTTCTGAAATGTTTTCTTGAAGGAATATTTAAGGATATGGATTTTTTATCTTCAATCATCTTCAATCGACATCAAATTCAAGAGAATTGCTTTTGGGGATCACCACTTTATTTTTCATTCTGTAGTTTTATTTTTCTATTTTATTTATGTATCTTACAGTGTTTAGAGATTCCTAATCTCAGGCACTAATTATATCAAATTCGAAGATAATTTCCTATTTTCGGATTTTACTTTTTTATTGTTGAAAAAATACATCTGTTGAGCACAAAAAAAAAATAAATAATGGCAGTAGAATTCTGGATGGGTCTAAATATAAGCCAAACGGCCCAGAAGTCGGGCAAAAGAAAGTCGGACAAGGAAGGATGATCTCCCGATACGGTGGTCGGATAGGACAAGGTCGGGCACAGAGATCGGGTGTAATAAAGTCGTGTGCGAAGCCCAGGTATGATATGGTTGGGTGCGGAGCTCAGGAATGATAAGGTCGGGTGCGGAGCTCGGGCATGACAAGGTCGGGCGTTAAGAAGAAGTATCGGCGGACGCGGAAGTCTGTCAAGACGAAGGTCGGGCAAGGAAGAAGTATGGACAGACGCGGAGGTCTGTCAAGAGGACAGTCTGTTGAACCAGTTGTCCATCTAAGGAGATAAGGCAAATAGAGCCGGTCGGTTGGTTCGCTGTCGGATGGTCCATAGTCGGTTGACCCGTGGTCGGACCAACTGAGGTCGGACGGAGGACGGCTAATACGGTGGTCGGTCGAAAGAGGAAGTTGGGCGAAGAAGGACGGCTAATACGGCGGTCGGTCGAAAGAGGAAGTCGGGCGAAGAAGGACGGCTGATACGTAGGTCGGACCAAGTGAGGTCGGGTGAAGAAGAATAAGACGGACGATACGAGGTCGGACAAGAGACCAGATGGTGGTCGTTTGGTGGGGCGACCAAGGAGTCGTTTGGTCTAGCGACCAGTTAGTATCTGGATTGGTAGGTTGGCCTGCAGTCCGTCTAAGGAGTCAGGGGTTATTTTGGCGGCTGAGTAGCCGGTCAGACCAGCTGCTCATTCAAGGCGGTGAGGTTCTCAGAGGCCGTCGGCCGAGTCAGTTGAATGTTGTAATTGGCGGGAGTGGTTGGTGAGTCGGTTAACACACGTGTCGTCAGAAGAGAACTTTCTGGGCGGTTGACAGCGGTTGCTGTAACCGACCAGACGGTGGTTCTAACCGTTTCTTTAAAGGGTTTTAAATAGGTCTGTTCCTGACCTAAGAAACCATCTTCAATCGACATCAAATTCAAGAGAATTCCTTTTGGGGATCACCACTTTATTTTCCAGTCTTTATTTTTATTTTTCCTATTTTATTTATGTGTCCTACAGTGTTTAGAGATTCCTAAGCTCAGACGCTAATTATATCAAATTCAAAGATAATTTCCTATTTTCGGATTTTACTTTTTATTGTTGAAAAATTGCATCAGCAAATTGGCGACCACAGTGGGAGAAAGGCAAGATTGCTGATTCTACATCAACAGAGAATTTCATACGACTGAGGTCTGGCCGAATCATCAGAAAGATCAATATGGCAGGCTCACAACCTCAATCATCATCAGCACCGGTGGGAGAAAATATTTCACCACATGTCATGCCAAATCCAGGGGAGATTCCCCAACCACCTACCGATTAGTTGTCTTATGTTCAACTATTAAGCAATCAGCATAATCTGGCTATGCAAAACATGTTGCGTGAACAAAAAATGTTGCATGAGCAACAAAACCTTATGCAAAATATGTTGTATCAGGCGTTATCAAGGGTTACTCTGCAACCCACCCAGACACCGCCGGAATAATCACCATCCAGATTTCAAGCAAATTTGGCGGGGCCTTCATATGTAGACAGCACATTTTCAAGTGCCACTACCAGGGTTGATAGGGGGAAAACTCCTCTAACATACCCAAATAATGTTCCATTGGATGTCAGAGTCGAACCAGCCTTCTCTAGGGAAGAGAGGTTTGGGGAACATACTCATAATCCCATCCCAGCCGAGCCAATCGTCACCAGAGAAGAAAGATTGGGAGGACAGGCTCACAATCCCATCCCAGCTGAGCCAACCGTCCCCAGAGAAGAGAGGTTGGGGGGACAGGCTCATAATCCTATTCCTGTATTCGACCCTGTTCCACCCAGAGTAGATCCGGAAGACATCGCTCAAGTTCTGCGGGTGCATTTCGGAATAAATCCGTAAACGGTGAATAGGCCGGCATATCAAAGACCTTTTCCAGAAAGGATCATTAACGATTTTCCTCTCCCAAGGAATTATCGACCGCCAGACTTTCATGCTTTCTTTGGAGAAGACGGATCCTCCACCATAGAGCATGTGGGTCGGTTCACAGCACAGTTAGGAGAAGTCAGTAATAATCCTTTTTATAAACTACAACTATTTGGTTTGTCTCTTACCAGGACAGCTTTTTCATGGTTTGTAAATATGCCACCTGGACAAATACAAACCTGGGAAGGTTTAGAGATGGCGTTCCATGCTAGATTCTTCAACCCTTTACCAGCCGTCTTTCTTTCCGATTTGTTGGAAATGAAACAATATCCAGAAGAGACAGCCTCACAGTTTATTGAAAGGACACGTCTAATTAAGGGGCGTTGCCCGACAGTCATTGAGGAGAGCGAAATGACCAACCTGGTGGTCAAGAATATGCATACACGACTGCGGGAGGCTTTAACGGCCCACGACGTTTAAGATCTGGCCAGTTTAGCATCCAAGGCGGGGAGGTTAGAATCCTTTTTTAGAGAGATGCATCCACCAGACGACGAACAAGGGGGAAGTGCTAAAGAAATGGTGGCTGAAATTATAATGCGAGATCGGCCAACGCGCAGGCCACCACCAGTATGCGATAGATGGACGTCGAATCAGAGGCTGACGTGACCTCGGATGATGCAGGTCGGATCTGAGGCTGACGTGGCCTCGGATGCTGGCCTGCAAACTCCTAAACGTCTTGAGAAGTGACGTTTAGGAGTTGGGCGGGATGAGGCAAGTTGTTGAGCACAAAAAAATAATAATAAATAATTGCAGTAGGATTCTGGATGTGTCTGAATATAAGCCAAACGGCCCAGAAGTCGGGCAAAAGAAAGTCGGACAAGGAAGGATGATCGGCCAATACAGAGGTCAGATAGGACAAGGTCGGGCACAAAGATCGGGTGTAATAAGGTCGTGTGCGAAGCCCAGGTATGATATGGTTGGGTGCGGAGCTCAGGAATGATAAAGTCGGGTGCGGAGCTCGGGCGTGACAAGGTCGGGCGTTAAGAAGAAGTATCAGCGGACGCGGAAGTCTGTCAAGACGAAGGTCGGGCAAGGAAGAAGTATGGACAGACGCGGAGGTCTGTCAAGAGGACAGTCTGTTAAACCAGTTGTCCATCTAAGGAGATAAGGCAAATAGAGCCGGTCGGTTGGTTCGCTGTCGGATGGTCCGTAGTCGGTTGACCCGCAGTCAGACCAACTGAGGTCGGACGGAGGACGGCTAATACGGCGGTCGGTCGAAAGAAGAAGTCGGGCAAAGAAGGACAGCTAATACGGCGGTCGGTCAAAAGAGGAACTCGGGCGAAGGACGACTGATACGCAGGTCGGACCAAGTGAGGTCGGGCGAAGAAGAATAAGACGGACGATACGAGGTCGGACAAGAGACTAGATGGTGGTCGCTTGGTGGGGCGACCAAGGAGTCGTTTGGTCTAGCGACCAGTTAGTATCTGGATTGGTCGGTTGGCCTGCAGTCCGTCTAAGGAGTCAGGGGTTATTTTGACGGCTGAGTAGCCGGTCGGACCAGCCGCTCATTCAAGACGGTGAGGTTTTCAGAGGCAGTCGGCCGAGTCAGTTGAATGTTGTAACTAGCGGGAGCGGTTGGTGAGTCGGTTAACATACGTGTTGTCAGAAGAGAACTTTCTGGGCGGTTGACAGCGGTTGTTGTAACCGACCAGACGGCGGTTCAAACCTTTTCTTTAAAGGTTTTAAATAGGTTTGTTCCTGACCTAAGAAATCATCTTCAATCGACATCAAATTCACAAGAATTGCTTTTGGGGATCACCACTTTCTTTTTCAGTATGTAGTTTTATTTTCCTATTTTATTTATGTATCCTACAGTGTTTATAGATTTCTAATCTCAGGCACTAATTATATCAAATTCGAAGATAATTTCCTATTTTCGGATTTTACTTTTTATTGTTGAAAAAATACATCAACAGCTTTAATATTATGACCATATCATATTGTATCAACAAAGTGTTCAAACATCAACGTAAAGAATGTAATGATATCAATGCCTAATCCTCGTCATCAATATTTACATCAACATTCTTTAACGACATAATAATTTTATCAAAATTAGAAAAATAATTCTCACTAGATTTATCTTCCCCATACGAAAAGTGTATAGTTGATATAAAATTGAGCACTCAATGATTTTGTCATAAATAATCTCTCTAGTTTGGTATACAAACATGCATAATTCACAATTATTCTTGCCATAAAATGTTATCAATATTATATTTTACAATATATGATTTCAATTCAACGTTGAAATTCAATCAAAATCAATTAAAGGACATCATTTCCTAACAATTTAAATGGAACCTACCAATATCTTTGGGGAATTAGAGACACAAATATGACAAATATTTAAGTGAAAAGAAAAAGAAAAAGAAAAGGCTTTGTTTACCCAAATTTTTCTCCCTACACCAAAAAATAATTTATGTGATTCGAAATAAATTCTTACGTCCCCAAAAATATACTGTTGCGTATAAAATTTATAATGAGGTTAAGAAGCCCAAGTTAAAAGAAGGAATGGGCTTACACTTGGGTTTGCTGGACTGATCGAGCGGTGTTTCGAGAAAATCGGGTGAAATAGACGTATTTCTAAGGAAATAGCGGGTCGGAAGGTTCGCAGGTCGGGAGGTCCGCATGTCGGAAGGTCCGCGGGTCGGAAGGTCCACAGGTCGGAAGGTCCGCAGGTCGAAAAGTCCGCAGATCGGACAGTTTTCCGGTCGGAAGGTCCGCAGGGTGGACAGTTTTCCGGTCGGAAAGTCCGCAGGTCGGGAGGTCCGCAGGTCGGAAAGTTCCCAGATCGGACAGTTTGCCGGTCGGAAGGTCCGCAGGGTGGACAGTTTGCCGGTCGGAAGGTCTGCAGGTCGGGAGGTTTTCGAGTCGGACAGTCTACAAGTCGGATGGTCTGTGGGTCGGTCGGTCACTGGGTCGGTCGGTCACTGGGTCGGACGATGTACAAGTCAGGAGGTCTGTGGTCGGGCCAACAAGTCGGGTGGTCTGCAAGTCGGGAGGTTTACGGTCGGACCAACAAGTCGGATGGTCTGCAAGTCGGGAGGTTTGCGGCTGGACCAAAAAGTCGGTTGGTTTGTGGTTAGATAGGCAAGTCGGTTGATCCACAATTGGATAAGTGAATTGTGGGTTGTTGTGAAGGTCGGGCGCTGAGGGAAGTGAGTAAGAATAATATCTTGGTCGGATGAGGGCACGCGTCAGCAAGAGAGAAGTTAGGAGACGGTTGAGAAGAGGCGTTGTAACCGTTCAGGCGACGGTTTTAAGTACCGTTTTTTAGGGATATTTAAAGATTGAGATTTGCAATCGACAGGGTATCTTCAATCATCTTCAAACGACAGCAAAGTCAGTGATTCGGGGATCATCATTTAAATTTCCAGTATTTTACTTTCCAATTTATTTTCTGTACCGTACAGTGTTTAGAGATTCTTAATTTCAAGCGCTAAATATATCAAATTCGAAGATAATTCCCTATTTTTGGATTTTACTTTTTTATTGTTGAAAGAATACATCAACAAATTGGCGACCACAGTGGGAGAAAGGCAAGATTGTTGATCCTACATCATCAGAGAATTTCATACGACTGAGGTCTGGCCGAATCATCAGAAAGATCACTATGGCAGGTTCACAACCTCAATCATCATCAGCACCGGTGGGAGAAAATATTTCCCCACTTGTCATGCCAATTCCTGGGGAGATTCCCCAACCACCTACCGATTGGTTGTCTTATGTTCAATAATTGAACAATCAGCAAACTGCGGCTATGCAGAATATATTACGTGAGCAACAGAACATCATGTTGCGTGAGCAACAAAATCTCATGCAGAACATGTTAGATCAAGCGTTATCAAGGGTTACTCTCCAACCCACTCAGACGTCGCCAGGAG
This sequence comes from Andrographis paniculata, assembly GCF_009805555.1. NCBI lineage: Eukaryota > Viridiplantae > Streptophyta > Magnoliopsida > Lamiales > Acanthaceae > Andrographis > Andrographis paniculata. Next base: position 3,820,847 of record NW_026137391.1, on the reverse strand, counting down.
TATCACCATCAAGAATGCAAGCAAATTTCGCAGGGCCATCATACGTTGATAGCACACTTCCAAGTGCCACAACGTTCAACCGAACAGATAGGGGAAAGACTCCTCTAACTTTCCCTAATAATGTTCCTTTGGGGGCAAGAGGTGATAATCCCCAGCCAAACATAATCAGGGAAGAGAGGCAAGGAGCGCATATGCAAGATCCCATCTTCATCCCTGATCATCAACACCCTCGTGTGGATCCTGAGGAAATTGCGCAGGTATTAAGAGTGCATTTCGGCCTGAATCCTCAGATGGCCAGTCGCCCTGCTTATGAAAGGCCTTTCCCCGAAAGGATCATTAATGACTATTGATGACTCCAAATATGAGCATATTCTTAGGTTGACAAAATTGTGTAATACTTGAATTTCTACATAAGAACCATCAAAATAATTCGTAATCGGCATACAATATTGATTTATATCACTAGACATGATCCAGAATTCGTTGTTGAGACTATTGACGATTTTTGCCCTCTTAAGCGGTAATTTGGAGCCAGAAAAGCTAAGGCAAACGCCGCAAGCGACAACCGCCTTCGCTCGCAAGCGCCCAAGACACACTTTGAAAACACTAAGGCATGAGAGGCAAACGGCCACCTTCATAGCCGCAAGCGATAGCCTCTCCCGCTTGCAAGCTACAGTCCAGATACCCGCCGCTGCAGACTATCACCAGATTTCAACTAAGTACTTCAAATGCAGCGGTACAGCCATTCCAATTCCAGCTAGCACAAGCGAGCCGAGCTACGCTGATGCCCTCCTGCTCTCCAGCAAGCGAGGAAGATCTGTGCCCTCAACGCAAGCGAAGCGGGCACCCTGGGAGTTATGGCCAGCAACTGCTTTAACAGAATAACCACCAGCAACCGCCTAACTGCCCAGCGGTTGGAACTGCCTAACAACTTCTTGCAACCGTCTCTTTGCACCTGCTATAAATAGGGCCAGATATCTTTATGTAGATATATAGAATTCTTGGACAATTTCAGAATATATACAGCGTTCATCGTCTTCCTGTTTCCGAGAGCTCCAACCCTGTAAGGGAGTTCTCCACGGGAAAGGCCAAGGGAGTGGGCGTCTTCCCTCTCCCTTGGCCACGTCTTTAATGCTTTCTTAGATTAGATTACTGCTTTCATTTACAGCTTTGTAGTCTAATTCTTTTCGCGTTTTCGTAGTATATAAGGAAATATCATTCACTTCTTCAAATTAAATTCTTCCACAATTTTCCATACTTATATAAATCAATTTTAGAGAATTTCATATCACTGGTATAGAGCGAGAGACGAGTTGATTAATTAAGCCTTGTGATGCGCCAAAAGCAGTCTCACGGTAGTTCAACGTAGTTAAGTACGCGGGAGCCTTGTCGACCTACTTAACTACTGTGCTAAATTTGATTCTGATAAAATAGTACCAACATCAGGGGGTAAAGCCACTAATGAGGCAGAAATTGGGAAAATTAACGGGACATAGACGGGGGTCTATTAGGTCGCAGAAATTCCTAGTGACAGTAGGGTTTCTTTCTTATAATGTCTTAATTCTGGGTGTCATTGAAGTCTTGTTGTAAATCCCCCCAGGCCAAAATACCAGTGTGATGAGTTCTTTATAATCGAGTTTATATAATTACAACATCTTTCTATCATCATTTTCATAATATACATATATGCTTCCGATAACACATTTACGTCATTCGCTCGCTGCATCCAGGGAAATCTACCCATTTCGTAACGCACAGTTCAGACACAACGCCTCTCATTCACTCTAATTCGCTCATATACATATACATATAATATGCCGCTCACTCACGCCCCAATCCTCTGGTAACCGCGATTCATCCATGCCCCGATCATTTGTTTACCATTGGAACTCTGCCTCTCGCTTTCGCTTCGCTCGTCTCCGTTCATTTTCACTGCTTTATTTACCGCTTTCAGTAGTAAAAGATTCAAGCCCGCTCCAAGCGGACCCTTTTCTTTTCTTCGTCGCTTCTCCAAGATTTTTACCATTGAAATTCATGACTTTAAATCCTTGTGTTCGACCTGGAAACTCACCAGTAAAAAGAGTATAAATAATTGTGATAACTCTCCAGGGTCTACAACCACACAATTGCTATATCTGATCGTTCTTCTATAAGAACTGTACTCATTGATTTTCGAATAAAATTCCCTGCGAATTGATATACAACCTACAATAACTATTTTTGTTATCATAATTTGGCGCCGTTGCCGGGGATTTGAAACTCATGAAAAGTATCTGTTGGAAATCTTTTGAAGCGCCATAATTTACCTTTAATTCGTTGTAATCGTGCCTTTTGTGTTTAATTAAATTCTTCTAACTTTTAATTTTTGTACGTGGCTGCCATTTTGTAGGGGTCCGAAGCGTTTTCAGCGTCCCACGAGTCCTACTCCCTCCGCTCGATCACAGAGACGTCTGTTCCGAGAGCAAGTGCGAGAACAACTCATGGCGAATCAAGGAAATGCCACCGCTCCTCCTACTGTCATCCCAGCTTTCCAGACTGCCGCTGGGACATCTTCAAACTCCGCCACATCTGCATCTTCGCAGGAGGTGCCGCTCCACGTCCCCACTGTGGTCCCTGCTGTCATTCCTCCTGCACTTTCACAGACTGAGGAGCAACTATTGAGAGCCCTCAGTAGCATCCAACAAGGAATGGCGGGGCTGCAAGCGCACCTCGCTCAGGTGGAACAAGCTCAAGCTGCGCAGGGAGCATTTATTGCTTCCCAAGCGGCACAAGCTGCCACCACCGCTGCGATACCCGCAACCATCATTCCCCCACCACCTACTGCTGAGCCTTACCAGAGGACTGAGGGTCATAGGGCTGCTGATCGCCCACTTGCGGAAGTCCCCATGGATGTTCATTACCAGACCCTTCTGGATCACACTTTAATTACAAGTTCTGCGCCCAGAGGCTCTGGCCATTATGAGGTGAAACCAGCGCTCATCAGCCTGGCGAGCCAGAGCCAATTTCATGGGCTGCTCAATGAAAGCCCTTACGAACACTTACAGAACTTTAATAGGATCGCTGCCACCTCCAAATCGCACGGCATCACGGAGGACGCTGCCAAACTGATTCTGTTTCCCTTTTCTTTAACAGGAGAGGCCAGGAAATGGTTTGATAATCTTTATCCGATCCCTGGCTCATTCAAGGAAGCAGCGCAGGCCTTCGTGAGCAAATACCATCCTGTATCAAAGACCATTCGCCAGAGGAATGAAATACTTACTTTCAAGATAGCGAGTGATGAGACCCTTCCAAAAGCCTGGAGCCGATTCAAACAACTACTCTGCAACTGCCCTCATCATGAAATACCGGACTTTATGGAACTTCAGATTTTTTACGCAGGAATTACTCCTGAACTCAGAATGTCCTTAGATGCAGCGGCAGGAAGCTCGCTTATGGGGCGTTGTGCCTCTGAAGCGAGGGCTTTGATAGAGAAGATGGCGGCCAATCAGTCAAGTTGGCCAGAGTCCAACAGGCCCGAGCCATCGAGGGGTCTGTACCAGGTCCCTGCTTCTGTATCTCACGATGCAAGGATCGACAGTTTGTCAATCCAAGTGAAGGAGCTGTCTAAGCTCATGAAGCAGGACCTGCGTAATAAAGGAAAACAAGCACTGCATGAGGCCGCGGAATGCGAGGAAAGAGCTTATGAAGACCAAAAATGTCCGCAGGTTGCTGAGTATTCAAATGAGGAAGCTCAGAACCCGGCAGAGGTCTTTTATATGGCTGGCAGAAATGCCCCCCAATTCCAGCAGTTCCAAAAAGGGCAAGTTCAAGGCCCCGCTGGACCGCGTCCTCAGCAACAATTTCAGAGGCCACAACAGTTCGCTGCGCAACAATTTATCCAAGGGGGATATCATCCACATCATCAACAATACAATCAAACCCCCCATTTCCCACAACAGGCACATGCATTCGCTCAACCTCCCACAGTGGCACAAGTCCCGTTGAGTCTGGAGGAACTCTGGAGGAACACAGAGCGAGCGAATCAGGAGTTCCAAAGAAACACATCTGCTTCGATCAAAATGCTGGAAGTACAAGTCGGGCAGATTGCTGAAGCGCTGAAGCTGAAGCAGAAAGGAACGTTGCCTGGGACAGTCGAGACTGTCCCGAACCAAGCGAAGGCCATCGAAACTAGAGGAGGGAAACGGACGCAATCGCCACCACTGCCAGACAGAGGTATGAATCAATCTTCTTCCCCTATTGTTGCTAATATGCCTGTGCAGGATGAGATTAAACAGATTCCGTCTAAGGAGCAGGGTCCATCCCAACCTCGAGCGACACCAGCCGCTCAGGAGTCTGACCCGAATGAAAGGGGTTTTGCTCAGCCTTTGGTTCGAGCCCCCTTTCCCGCACGATTTGGGAAGAAGGACAACTCCAAGGAGTTTGATAAGTTTGTACATACTTTCCGTAGTCTTCAAATTACTATACCGTTTGCTGATGCTTTGTCTCAGATGCCACATTACGCTAAGTTTATCAAGGATATAATCAATCGGAAGCGGGCATTTCCTGATGAAGTGGCAGCGGTGCAGCTGGAAAGTGTGTGCAGTGCCGTATTTAAGAAGGACCTCCCGAAGAAACTCAGCGATCCTGGGAGTTTTATCATTAGTTGTACAATAGGAAATTTAGAGCCGATTAGGGCATTATGTGATTTAGGTGCAAGTATCAATCTTATGCCCTTCTCGCTTTTCTCTAAATTAGGGCTTTATGAGTTAGAAGCATGCAGAACTGTAATTCAGCTTGCCGATAAGTCAATAAGATCGCCTAAAGGAATCATTCGGGATGTACTCGTGCAAGTGAACAAATTTATTTTCCCTGCAGATTTCATTATTATGGAAATGAGCGAAGACCGCGACATTCCAATCATATTAGGGAGACCTTTCCTAGCCACCGCTTAAGCTACAATAAATGTTGCTGAAGGAAAAATATCCTTGAGTTTTGGTGGTGATAAAGTCACATTTTCCATGAACTCAGCACTGCGCCAACCTCAGGAAGAAAATTTTGATTTTATCAATGAGTTAAATGAAATAATAACTTTTGAGAACCATATTACACTTGATAACCTGGAAGGAATTTCAGGTAATGGATCGCTCGAACTGGAAGATAAAAAGAATTCAGCTGAGGCAAGCGACGATATTCAAGCGCCCACTGAATCCATTGAACAAGCGACTAGGGAACCAGCGAGCGAGACCAACAATAATGATGAGCTGAAGAGATTACCTGAGCACCTCAAATATATATTCCTTGGGCCGGAGGAGAGTTACCCGCTGATAATCTCCGCCTTACTATTGCCGGATCAAGAGGCTCAGCTCATCTCACTTCTCAAAAGAAATCAAGCGGCGTTTGCATGGAAAATCTCAGACATCAAGGGAATCAGCCCAGCGGTGTGTATGCACCATATAAGGCTGGAAGCTGATGCAAAGCCATGTAGACAGCCTCAGCGGCGTCTGAACGAGAATATGCAAGAAGTAGTCAAGAAAGAGGTGATCAAATTGTTCGATGCAGGAATCATATACCCTATCAGTGACAGCCAGTGGGTTAGCCCAACCCAGGTGGTTCCCAAGAAAGGAGGATTCGTTGAACAGACAAGCAACGATGGGGAGGTCTTCATGACAAGACCTATCACTGGATGGAGGGTTTGCATCGACAACAGAAAACTGAATTCAGCCACAAAGAAGGATCATTTCCCACTTCCCTTCCTTGATCAATGCCTTGAGAAGCTTGCAGGTCACGAATACTACTGTTTCCTCGATGGCTACTCAGGCTATCATCAAATTCCCATCAAACCGGAGGACTGTGAGAAGACTACATTCACTTGTCCATATGGGACTTTCGCTTATAGAAGGATGCCGTTTGGACTGTGCAACGCTCCGGCCACCTTCCAGCGATGTATGTACCATATCTTCAGTGATCTCCTGGACTCCTGTATTGAAGTTTTTATGGATGATTTCTCGGTGTATGGCAAGACCTTTTCCAAATGCCTGAATAATCTGGAAAAAGTACTTCTCCGATGCATAGAGACTGATCTCATGTTGAACTGGGAAAAATGTCACCTTATGGTGAATGAAGGAATTGTCTTGGGCCATAAGATCTCGTCTGCTGGTATAGAGGTAGATAGATCAAAAATTAGTGTAATCGAAAAAATGCCATCGCCCTCGAATGAGAAAGGAGTGCGAAGCTTTCTGGGTCATGCGGGATTTTACCGTCGATTTATCAGAGGTTTCATTCAAATCACACAACCACTCACGTCACTGCTGTGCAAGGATACTCAATTCCACTGGTCAAGCGAGTGTGAGGAGGCTTTTCAAATACTGAAGGATAAGCTGACCTCTGCTCCTATAATTTCAGCACCAGTGTGGAGTGAGCCATTCGAACTAATGACGGATGCGAGTGATTATGCCGTCGGCGCTGTACTAGGACAAAGGGTGGAGTCTAAACTTAACGTCATTTATTATGCAAGTAAAGCGCTGGACTCTGCTCAGAAGAATTACACTACCACCGAGAAAGAGTTGCTAGCTATTGTCTTCGCTTTTGAGAAATTCAGGCAGTATCTTATTGGAAGCAAGACTATTGTTCACACTGACCATGCAGCCATTAAATATTTGATGGAGAAAAAGGAGACAAAAGCCCGCTTGATTACATGGGTTTTGTTGCTCCAGGAATTCGACATAGAAATCAAGGATAAGAAGGGAAAGGAAAATCATGTGGCAGATCACCTCAGTAGGTTGCAACAAGAGGAGGACAAATTTCCTGGGATCAATGAACAATTCCCAGATGAGAAGCTGTTCCTGGTGCAAGCGAAAGAGCCATGGTTCGCTGACCTGGCCAACTTTTTAACTACAGGACAGTTTCCAGCACACACTGTACAACGGGAAAAGAAGAGATTGCTCAGTTTGGCAAAGGATTATTTTTGGGATGAACCTTATTTGTTCAACATCGGCTCAGATGGGATAATCCGTCACTGTGTAGCGGAGTCTGAGATCCCGCTGATCTTGAACGAATGTCATGGGTCCCATGTAGGAGGACATTTCGCTGGCATGCGCACAGCGGCCAAAGTTTTGCAGTCAGGTTTCTTTTGGCCTACCCTACAAAAAGATGCAGATGCCTTTGCCAAATCTTGCGATAAATGTCAAAGATTGGGGTCCATTTCGAAGAAAGATGAGATGCCCCAAACTGGAGTCTTGTTTGTGGACATATTTGATGTATGGGGGATAGATTTTATGGGTCCCTTTCCACCTTCTAATGGGAAACAATACATTCTGGTGGCGGTGGATTACGTGAGTAAGTGGGTTGAAGCGTAAGCGCTCACCACAAATGATGCTCGATCAGTGATCCGCTTCCTAAAATATACCATATTTCCAAGGTTTGGGGTCCCTAGAACGATAATAAGCGACGGAGGAACCCATTTTGTGAATAAGGCACTACAATCCAGCCTACAACAATATGGTGTTCGCCAGCATCTAACTACCCCCTATCATCCACAAGCGAGCGGTCAAGTGGAAGTTTCAAATAGAGAGATCAAACACATCCTCCAGACCACAGTAAATAAGAGTCGCAAGAATTGGGCAGAGAAATTGGATGATGCGCTGTGGGCCTATAGAACAGCCTTCAAGACTCCAATTGGAATGTCCCCTTATCGGCTTGTGTATGGAAAAGCCTGCCACCTACCGCTGGAACTAGAGCATCGTGCGTATTGGGCTATCAAGTATCTCAATTTTGATCTTCTCCCAGCGCAGGAGAAGCGCGCTAAAAGATTGCTCGATCTGACCGAGTTCCGATACCTTGCATATGAAAGCGCAAAGATCTATAAGGAAAGGATGAAATTCTATCATGACAAGAAGTTGAAGAAGAAAGAGTTTACGGTGGGATCCAAAGTTCTTTTATATGACACTAGGCTCCACTTATTCCCAGGGAAATTGAAGTCACGGTGGACTGGGCCGTATATTGTCAGACAAGTGCTGCCAAGTGGAGCTATAAGGATTAACAATGCGGAGACCCCCGGAGAGAAAGATTCCTTCTTAGTGAATGGAGCGAGGCTGAAACCATACATTGAAGGGCCTGTGTTGCAACAGGCCAATGCAGAGATTAATCTGATAGAGGTTCAGAAGCTCGAGCGATGATAGAATTTCGTGAAAAGAATCCAGAAGCCTAATCTTATATCCACCAACTTACAGCTTTCTTTTATTGCTTTTCTAGTTAAAAATTATCGCTTTCATAGTTAAAATTTACAAGCTTTTCTTTACCGCTTTCATAGATAGATTTCATAATTTCATCGCTTTCATTAAAATAGGATTATCGCTTTATAGGAATGGTTTAATGTTAGCATTTTAACTTCCAACCTAAGCCTGACCCAAGTCAACCACCGCTCCGCTTATTTCACCCTGATATTCACTGGGGGAGCAGTATCGCTCACTCAGCACCGCTTTCATTTTCGCTTTTGTGTCAGTCTTAGGTGTATAGAAGTGTTGCTTTACCCGCTCATCCGCCCTGAAATACCCTCCCCTATACCCTTATAAGTATTTACAGTGGACTTGGCATCGCTCCGCTTGCCCTCTAGAGAGTCATGAGAAAATCTATAAATACCCCAGTCCACAGTCATTTTTCCACTTTTGCCCTACAGTAACTTCCTCCCGAAGCTTTAGTAACCGCCACTCTCAAAGCGAAAATTTTTCAAAATCTCACCATTTCAACCAATAATAGCTTCATCTAAGGTAAGATCTAGGTTAACCTTAGTACATAAACTCTATTTTACGGTTGATTCTCGCCGATTTAACGTTTCGAAACACAGAATCGCAAATTATTTTCACGATATTTCACTGTTCTTCATTTTTGCGAAAATGTTTGCCTGTTTGATTTCTGTGAATCTAAGTCTGTTATATGCTAGATTTAGATACAATAACTGATATACTTGCTTTCTACGGATGAATTTCACTTTAATCTGTAGGTTAGGTCTTGTTTTGTGATTTTCTCCCTTTTTCACAACGTAACGCTTACAGTAGTGTTCTGTTTCGTTGTGAGGGGGAGAATTTAGGGTTAAAATCACCGGAACTTTGAATGTAATTGCCTTATATGGATGTTATTTACATTTAAAGATAATGAGGCAGGATTCATAATGTTCGTATGATAAACAATAATTCTGGAAACCCTAGGTTCAGGACAGGCTTAGCAAAATAGATCCAGCAAAGCAAGAAACGTTGAAGAAGGAGTTTGAGAAAGTTGAGGAGAGGATCGAACGAAGAGTCCAAAGGATCAAATCCACGGACGGACGTAAGGTGGTGACAACAACCTCAGGGGCAGAATTAGTAGAACCAGCGCCACCTGAGGCATACTACAAGAGGAGGAGATTATTGGAGTTAACAGAAGACTGGGGGAAGCTCAGGCAGCTTAAGTCACTGCCATTCCGAAAATTCATCCCAGAGTTCCCAGAGGAATACCTCAGATTTGAATACACTGAGGAAACAGAGCAGAGGTATCCGGTGAGCGACTGGTGGCTGGAATTAGAAAAATCGGAATACGAGCAGCTGAAGGAGTACCAGCTGAAGGAGCTCAAAAACAAATTTGCCTACCTAGAAGCACCGCCAAAGAAAATGAAGGCATTCCGGAGCAATATCTCCAAGAAGAATGCCGCCGACGCTGCAAAGGACGTATTAAGATCGAAGCAGTATGACAAGCTGCACTTTTCCAACATTGACGCAGCGGCGGCGTACGAGCGGATGAAGGCAATGGGGATCCTCTACGAGAGAGGATTTGACCCCGAAAAGATCACAGGCCCGCTCTCTGACTGGCTGGAGGAGCGGGGCCTGTCTTGGTTGATCAGAAACCCCAATGAACCAGTGGATGTATCACTGGTGAGGGAGTTTTACGCTAATCTGAACCAGGCTGAGAGTCTAAAGCATGTCTACATTCGGGGAAAATGGGTAGACTGCTCAGCCAGGAAGATCAACCGACTCTTGGGATGGGAACACCACTACTCCGCCCAGGAGATGCAAGACAAGTTGAAGGCAACGGAGGTCTGCAGTTCACTTGAACTGCAGTCGCTATACAGGACCTTCGCCACCACCCCTGCATATGAGAAAAGAAACCTGAAGTTCGGGTCGGTAGACGAAGAGAAAAAGGAATGGGTGAAGTGGTCGTTGAGCAGAATAATGATCACTGCTCACACCACTGACATTCGTCCTGACTACCTCGTAGCCCTTCGCTCAATCTTGGAGGAATCAAACGATGTGGATTTGGGCGCGATCATCTGCTTAGATATCTGGGATCGAAGAAGTGGAGACAGAAAATTGGGTCACGGGACCCTGATCACAGAACTTTGCCGTCGTGCGGGCGTCGATTTGCCCACTCCAGCCCCAGAACTCCAAATGAAGCCGCTGTTCCCAGCGGCCTTCCACAAAAATTGGCTGGAGTCCAAGGGGTTCACTCTCATCCCCAAGCAGAAAAAGAGGAAAGCACAAGTGGCAGCGCCCCCTCCACCAAAAAGAAAGATGAGATTTGTGGGGGGGGAAATCATAAGAGAAGATGTGACACCCCATACCGAGCCCGACTATGAGAGAACAGTTTCCAATGAAGCTCCCAGCGATGAGGAAGAGGAAGCCCTCCGCTTCGCTCGGGAGATTGAGGAAAATCTATTTGGGGCTGAAGCAACTAGGAGAAATAAGGAAGGAAAGGCGCCGCGAGCGGCCGCGGGCGAAAAGAGGTCAAAGAAGCAAGAAGACCCTGCTCCACCGCCTGTCAAGAAGCCGAAGGTGAAAGAAGCATTGCGAAAAAATCCAACACCCCCTCGGCGAGCGACGAGGCAGGAGAAAGGGAAGGGGAAAGCGGTGGATGTAGAGTCAAGCGAGGACACGATTCCCCTCTCCAGACTACGGAAGGGGATCGTCATCAGAGAACCCACCGCCCAACCCGAGAGACCTTCGCCGGCACGGCCAGCAATAAAGGAGGTATCACCAAGGCTGCCAAGCCCATCTGGCGATGAACCTGTTCCCTTCGACCAACAGGGGGCAGGCGAGCCAACTGCTGTTGGAATAGGCAAAGAAACCACACCCGTTAACCAGCCGGGAGCGGTGGAGCCTACTGCTGCTGGAGCAGAGGAGGAGCGGGAGACCATACTGACCGAAGAAACTATTGGCGGGATCGATGTCACCATTGAGTCATACAAAGAATATCCTGCCGAGGTCCCCGCTGCCACAACCGCTGAAGCTGCCAATGAAGCCGAGGAGGTGGAGGCAGTGATTCTAAATCTTCCTATCTTGCAGGTATCCCCGAGCAGCCCAGGAACACCTACCATGATCGGGACACCCGCAGAAATTCTGACTCCTGCCTCAACCAAATCTGATAAAACACTTATAGAAGAGGAGGAGGAGGAACAGGACAGGAAGTTTCAAGAACAGAAAGCTCAGCTGCTTGCCGCAGTACAACGAATCGAACGAATGCAGCAGCTCGAGCGAGAAAGAAAAAAGAAAATGAAGGTGCTGGTCAAGCTGATAAAATACTAGAAACCGCTGACTCAACTCCAGCTGCGATTCAGAAGGTATTTACAACAGAAGAAAGCAGAGCAGCTGGAGTACGAGGCAGCGAGGCAGCTAGTATTCCTCAGGGATGTTTCCCCTGAGCCAGCACCCGATTCCCAAAACGAGGAAGAGCCAGTGGAAATCAGTTCAGCTGAGAGCGAGCGACAATCACCAGAAGCGGCGGGTGCTGGACCATCAGCCCCCCGCGCATCACTGGAAAATATTGAAAGAAGATTGAATGAACTCGACTCAGCCATTCTCACCCAATACATGATGACTCAGACATTAATAGACACATATGCTAGGAGTCTGGGTGCTGAACTGACTGCTGGAAAGAAAGCGACTGCCGCACTAGAAGAGCGAGTGGAAGCGCTAGAGACTCTGGCTGCAAGCATGGGTACGACGCTGCATGAAATTATGAAAGCTCTCGCAGCTCTTACCCAACAAAACGCCATCCTAATGGAACAACAGCTTGACACAGCCAGGAGTCTCCTTCGATTGGAAGACCTAGTACGGCAGATATCACGCAACCTTCCTCAAGGGCGAGGACCAACAAGCGAAAAGAAGAAGTAAAGAAAAGTCCTCCCCCATTTCATAAAAATTTGAGAATAGCAAGGGCTGTACATAACATCAATCAAGGAGACAACAATTTTTGGTAACTCGTGACAATTTTTCTTTATTGTATGCCTAACATAACCTGAAGTATGTGCTCTTATGTGAAATTCCTGTGATATTCCACTTGGTTAACTTAGTGATATGTTCTAGAGTAGAGTTAGACAACCTAAGCACATCAGACTAAGTACTTGTCCTTCGAACTTCACCATAACTCGAACACTAGTGTTAGACTAAGTAACAGTGAAAAAGACTTGTGAAAAACTAGTGCCCCCTTCGTTTCAACTTTCCATACTCAGTAAGGCAAGTGACCAGTTTTTTTTTCGACTTTGCTCATAAGGCATAAGTTGAAAAGAGAAGTCCTTAAATTTGGTTTAAGATACGATGCAAGCGAAGCAGGGAGGACCTATCATTACAAAGGAACTGAAAAGGCCTAGGCGTGCGAGAACCTAATAAGATCATGAGCAGACACAATGTTTGTTTGAAACTCACGACCCAAAAGAAAATATATATATATATTCTCCACGCCCTTCGGCTGAAAGTTTCCTTGATCAAAAAAAGAATCTCTGCTAAGCGAACAAAGTTGACAATACCTGGACAACTCCAATCTCGTTAAATCAAATGACATGCTGAATACTTGTGGTTCACTTGTTACTATTTGAGATTCACTCTACTCCCAATCATGGCACTGGTTATTAGCACTTCTTGATTGCCGTGAACGGAATAACCTCTTGATCTTTTAATGCAGTTTGTTCGAGGACGAACAAAGGTTTAGTGTGAGGAGGTTTGATGACTCCAAATATGAGCATATTCTTAGGTTGACAAAATTGTGTATTACTTAAATTTCTGCATAAGAACCATCAAAATAATTCGTAATCGGCATACAATATTGATTTATATCACTAGACATGATCCAGAATTCATTGTTGAGACTATTGACGATTTTTGCCCTCTTAAGAGGTAATCTGGAGCCAGAAAAGCTAAGGCAAACGCCGCAAGCGACAACCGCCTTCGCTCGCAAGCGCCCAAGACACACTTTGAAAACACTAAGGCATGAGAGGCAAACGGCCACCTTCATAGCCGCAAGCGATAGCCTCTCCCGCTTGCAAGCTACAGTCCAGATACCCGCCGCTGCAGACTATCACCAGATTTCAACTAATATGCCGCTCACTCACGCCCCAATCCTCTGGTAACCGCGATTCATCCATGCCCCGATCATTTGTTTACCATTGGAACTCTGCCTCTCGCTTTCGCTTCGCTCGTCTCCGTTCATTTTCACTGCTTTATTTACCGCTTTCAGTAGTAAAAGATTCAAGCCCGCTCCAAGCGGACCCTTTTCTTTTCTTCGTCGCTTCTCCAAGATTTTTACCATTGAAATTCATGACTTTAAATCCTTGTGTTCGACCTGGAAACTCACCAGTAAAAAAAGTATAAATAATTGTGATAACTCTCCAGGGTCTACAACCACACAATTGCTATATCTGATCGTTCTTCTATAAGAACTCTACTCATTGATTTTCGAATAAAATTCCTTGCGAATTGATATACAACCTACAATAACTATTTTTGTTATCAACTATCCACTTCCAAGGAATTATCGACCACCTGATTTCCATGCGTTTTCAGGGAAAGATGGATCCTCCACCATTGAGCATGTGGGTCGTTTTACAGCACAGTTAGGGGAAGTTGGAAATAATCCTTTTTATAAACTGCAATTATTTGGGTTATACCTCACCAGAACAGCTTTCTCATGGTTTGTAAACCTGCCTCCTGGGCAAATACAAACTTGGGAAGGTTTGGAAATGGCATTCCATGCTAGATTCTTCAATCCTTTACCGACTGTTTCTCTTACCGATTTATTGGAATTGAAGCAATATCCAGAAGAGTCAGCCTCACAGTTTATTGAAAGGGTGCGTTTGATGAAAGGACGTTGTCCTACGGTAATCAATGAAAAAGAAATGACCAACCTAGTGGTCAGGAATATCCATGGTCGCCTAAGAGAGGCACTCACTGCTCATGATGTCGAAGATTTGGCAAATCTTGCTTCCAAGGCTGGACGTTTAGAGTCTCTTTTCAGAGAGATATCAGAACTTTAGGCGGAATAAAGTTCAGCATATGGCGAGTATGGAAACAGAAGTGTATGACTTTGATTATGATCAGACAGAAGAAATGGCATCCGAAATCATTTCAGGAAAGCCTTATGTGTGCTCTAAATTAAAGCCAGTGCCAGGAATTGAAGGAAGAGAGCAGCCTACATTTGACAGTTCAAAAGCAGATGAAATCTTTGATATTTTGCTAACTAACGGCCAGATCCGAATTCCAAAGGGGCAAAGGTTGGCTACTAAGGAAGAAATCAAAGGAAGGTCATATTGTAAGTGGCATAACTCTTTCACACACAATACAAGTCAATGCACTCATTTTCGAAATGAGATCCAGAAAGCTATTAAGGCAGGTCGGCTCAAATATATTACTTTGGGTGTAGAGCAACAACCTTTCCCATAAGTAACCACAGCAATGGTTAATATACAAGCAAGTTCTAGATCAGAAAAAGGAAACTCATCAAACAGTAGCCGACCAGAGGAAAAACTCAAGGTCTGTGAAAAAACAGTGGCTGAAAAATGGAACAACCAAGATGGTTCTTTTAATGTGGAATTAAAGGAGCAAGCTTTGGTTCGGGACCACCCGACTAGAAGGACGTGTTCGGTCGGAAGCAAATGTACTCAAAATAAAAAAACCTTTACCAATTGATGTGGATCCTCGCTTTCCAGGCATGAATTGTACTCAGATCCGGAATGCCAAGCGCAGGTATGCTGCGAGATATAGGGATAAGGTCTCCTCATCAAAGCAACCGAACAACATTCAAGGCGTTGCTAAATATAATGAAAGAGGTCGGTCCGTCAGAGTCATTTCGTTTGAGCAGCCGAATGGTGCGCAGGGTGCTATTGATTCTCCCGAGGGAGGTCGGTCCATAGGGGTCGCTTCGTCAAAGCAGCGAACCAACTTGCAAGGTGCTGCTAATTATTATGAGGGAGGTCGGTCCATAAAACTATCCTCCTCAAGGCAGCCTAAATATGTGCAAGGCGTCTTTGAGTGCGATGAGGGAGGTCGGTCCATACAAAAAAGAGTTAAAGGGGGATCAGATGAAAGAATTGAAGGTTTCAGATGTCATTATTGTGAGCAGATTAACATCAATCCATCTCTGGAAGAATTTCGCTTAGAATCTCTAACAGTTCAACCCGAAACTGATACCAGGGACGAAATTACAGAGGCTGACTCAAGGTCTGTCAAGTCTCGACTTAGGCCACGAGTTCCCTGCCGAATGACAGGAATTAATTGGATTAAGAAGAGCCCTTATGGGCAAGTCTGGTGGATGATTTTACAGAAGAGCCAGAATGGGCAAAGATTTCAGATCCTGATTTTCAATAAGAGGTTCCCCCAATAGTCTTCCCTCATATTCCAAAAGGCACGGCGTCTCATTTAAAGCCTCTGTATGTTAATGCTCATACTTGCAGAAAACCAATCACAAAGGTTTTTATAGACAACGGAGCCGTCTTCAATGTGATGCCATTAAAAACTCTCAAGAAGTTAGCAAAGGAATTCACGATTTATCCCCTATGAATTTTGAGATGACTAGCTTCACAAGGCAGCCGACCAGACCAGAAGGTATGATGGTCGCCTCAATTGAAGTCGGTCCTAAAAAGATTTCTTCTGTTTTCTTCGTGGTGGATGCTGATACTACATACTCAATCCTACTGGGACGAGACTGGATTCATGCATCTAAATGTGTTCCATCAACACTGCATCAACAATTAATGTTCTGGGAAGGCAATCAGGTCTTCAAATTGGAAGCAAATGACAACCCTTTTGGAGCATCATAACAAGTTGAAGAATCAATTTTTTATTCCAGTCATGTACTTCCAATGTCCCAGTTCTTTATGGCTAAAGAATACCCAAAGAAGGGTTTTAAAATCATCAGCCAGAACTCAATGTTCTTTTAAAAGAACAGTTTTACTGTATGGCTCTTGAGGAAGCCAAACCTAATTTTTCTAATATATCTTTTATGGAAGGTTCAAATTTGCAAGATTGTAGTGTACTTATTAATCAGTTTTATTTAGACCAGCTTTTGAAAAAAGTAGAAAAAATAAAAAAAACTCATGATGTTCATTTCCAACAAGATGAGCAATTTTTTTGGCCTGATTTATTAGAGAAAACAGAGCCAGCCTTTTCAGCACAAGATCCTTTGCTGGAATTTAACTTAGGAACCGACCTGGTTCCAAAAATAATCAGAATGAGTGGTTATTTGTCTGAAGAGCAACAAACATTGATGCTCGAAGTTATAAAAAACAATATTGATTGTTTGGCTTGGGATTATTCAAAAATGCCTGGTTTGAAGCGAAGTCTGATAGAGCATCGGTTACCTATTAAAAAAGATTTCAAGCCCTACAAGCAACCTCCGAGGCGTATGAGTCTTGATTTAATGCCTCATATCAAAGACAAATTCAAAAGCTTCTTAAAGTAGGTTTCATCCGACCTTGCCGTTATGCAGATTGGTTGGCCAATATTGTGCCAATGGTTAAAAAGAATGGGAAGATCAGAATATGCATTGATTTCAGAGATCTTAATATGGCCACTCCTAAAGATGAATACGTTATGCCTATGGCTGATATGCTAATTGACTCAGCAGCAGGACACAAAATTCTCAGTTTGATGGATGGTTATGCAAGATACAACCAAATCTTTTTGGCAGAAGAAGATATTCACAAGACAGCATTTAGATGTCCAGGAGCTTTAAGTATTTACGAGTGGACAGTTATGCCTTTTGGTTTAAAGAATGCTGGGCGACTTATCAGAGGGCCATGAGTTCAATTTTTCATGATCTCATTGGTAAATCTATGGAAGTTTACATTGATGATGTTATCATCAAATCTTCCAGTTTTGAGGATCATTTGAAAGATCTTAAAGATGCTTTCAGTCGGATGAAGAAGTACAAATTGAAGATGAACCCGACTAAGTGTGCTTTCGGTATCTCAGCCGGGAGTTTCTTGGGATTCTTAGTTCATGAGAGGGGAATTGAGATCGATGCTAATAAAGCCAAGGCAATTCTTGCCAGCGGACCACCCAAGACAGTTAAGGAAATTCAAAATTTCTTGGGGAAAGTAAATTATCTCAGACGGTTTATCTCCAATGCTGCTGGCAAGGTCAGACCAATCACTAAATTATTAAAGGCAGGAGAAAGCGCCTTTGAGTGGGGACCAGACCAACAGACGGCTTTAGAAGCTATAAAACAGTCATTGGCTCAACCACCTGTGTTGATGCCTCCCAAAGAGGGTCGGCCCCTCTAACTTTATTTGGCAAATACGTATGAAGTGGTCAGTTGCTTATTAGCGCAAGATGAAGATGATGGAAAGGAAAGGGCAATGTACTATTTGAGCAAGACTCTTACAGGACCAGAATTAAATTATACCATGCCAGAGAAGATGTGTTATTCGTTGGTGTTTGCATGCACCAAACTTGAACATTATATGTTGCCCAGAAGAATTGAGGTTATTTCAAAGATTGATCTCATCAAATTAATTTTGCAAAGACCAACGATGCAGGGCAGACTTATGAAGTGGGCCATTAAGTTAGCGCCTTTCGATTTGTATCATTCTCCTTTGAGGGCGGTGAAAGGCTAAGCAATAGCAGATTTTTTGGCAGACTTCTCGGGTCGTGAGCAGGAACCGACTGAGTGTGTATCTTATGTAAGCACCCGAAATTGGTTAATATTTTCTTATGGCTCTACTTCAGGAGATAGGTCGGGTGCAGGTGTTCTGTTAGAAAGACCAGACGGTGAAATGGTCAAATTGCAGTTGCAATTAGAAGCCATGACCCATAATTCAGCAGAATATGAAGCTTTAATATTGGGATTGGAAGCTTTAATAGCCAGGAAAGTCCAGTCGGTTATCATAAGAAGGGATTCTCAGTTGGTAATTAACCAAGTAAACAAATAATATGTTTGCAATTATCCCCATCTACGCAGATACAGGGATTTGGTAGGTCGGTTACTATCAAAGATCTCCGAAGTAATAATTGAGTTCATCCCGAGAAAAGAAAATCAATTTGCAGACGAATTAGCTCAAAAAGCTTGCAATGGAATCCCAAAAGATATTTGTGCAGAGGTCGGTCCTGAGACAAAAGTTGGAACCGACTGGAGGACAGAACTGGTCATATATCTACAAGATCCAGGAGCAAATGTACCAATTGGAATTTGACTGAAAGCTTTGAGATTCCAGTTAGTAGGAGTGTAATATAAAAGGACATTCGAGGGGTTACTCCTGAAATGTTTAGGGTCCAGACAAGCTTTGGAGGTGATGACAGAAGTGCACAGTGGGATTGTAGAGCTCATCGGGCAGGTTTGAATATGAGATGGGCTATTCATCGGTTAGGTTTCTTTTGGCCAAAGATTTTCGAAGACTGCACACAATTCGCCAAGGGTTGCCAAGAATGTCAAAGGCATGGGCAGTTAAATCACTTACCAGTCACAGAATTGCAAGCTATGGTAAAACCATAGCCCTTTAAATCTTGGGCTATGGATATCATGGTAAAATTCATCCCCCCTCGTCCAAACATCATTCTTTTATTCTGGTTGCAATAGATTATTTCACCAAATGGGTGGAGGCGGTTGCTTTGAAAAATGTAGATCAGAAGGAGGTGATTGATTTTGTGTTGAATCAGATCATATGTAGGTATGGTATTCCTCATTCAGTAACAACCAACCAAGGTTTGGTCTTTACTGGGGAGAATTTTTTAAGCTTCTTGGCAGAGTTTGGTATTCGTCTGAATCATTCTTCGCCTTATTATCCCCAAGCTAATGGGCAGACAGAAGCAGCTAACAAGATCATTATTGGAATTATAAAGAAAACGGTTGAAGGGAACCCAAGAAAATGACACTTGTTATTATCTCGAGCCTTGGCGCATAGGAATAACATAAATTCTGCCATAGGGTTTTCACCATATCAGCTCACATTTGGACAAGATGTTGTGTTGCCAGCCGAAATTCAAGTTTCATCTGGACGTACAAGCTTTACCACTGATGAATTTACTGAGGAATATCAACAAAATATGTTGCAGCAATTGGAAGATTTGGATGTCAACCGACTTCATGCAATTGATCAAATTGTAAAGCAGAATGAGATCAAGGCTAAGACCTATGGAAGGAAAGTTTTTTACAGAACATTTAAAGAAGGAAATCTGGTCTGGAAAACTATTCTTTCTACATATAAGAAGGTTGATCAATAGGGAAGTGGTCTCCGAATTGGGAGGGACCATTCATAGTTCAAAAGGAGATTGGAAATGGTGCCTTTATTATTATAAATCAAGACGGTAAAAGGGTACACGACTGTATTAATGCTAAATATCTGAAGAGGTATTTTCCTGCCTTTTCAGATAGCAAAAAAGCATGAAAACAGTAATTTTAATCAGAACCGGACCTCAAAGGGTTCGGACCTAACAAGGGTTCATTCATTATCAGATGTTGAGTCGTGTAGGGGATTACTTTCTTCTGAGTCAAAATCTTCATTCCAGTGATTAGGGATTAGTTCTGGTTTTTCATCAATAAGATCCTCTAAGCTAGGTCGGTACTTCTCCCACTGATCTTGCATCTTCTCAAGATCATAGTCGGTGCGAGCTTTCATGTCTGTCACGGCTTGACGCTCACGATCAACAAGAGTGCGTAATCTTGAAAAGACTACGCGCTGATTGGAGAAGGTATGATCCCAGCCAAGGTCTGGGAGTATGGCTGTCACATGGTGTTCAATCAAATCCATGTGATGATCAATGTCGGGAAGGCGATTTTGGATATCCCGAAGAGTCTCATATCCTTCTAACACGTTTTCCATCAGGCGAATAACGCGATGAATGGTTTTTCTGTCTCGTTGGGAAAATCTGAATTTGAAATCCAATTGTTTATGTATGTATAACAATCCTTGGCATGGCCTCCAACTGGATGGTTACCCACGAAAAAGGGTTGAATAACACCTTGCCAATTGTTTACAGGAATGTGAGGACGATTGTGCGGCATTTTAATCTTTATTTGCAGGCGTGCTCAAGGTTCAATTGGTGATTGAACGTTTGTTCGTTGATTTGCAAGGAATGCAAGTGATGCAAATGTTTATAAGGGAGACGAATTGATCGATTCCCTTAAGGGACGGGATTTTGGAAAGTGATCCTTAACAATAGGACAAAAATTTATTTACCAAGTCAAAGTTTCCAAAAAGGGTTACAGAAGAGATCCTAAAGCAATTTTAACATGGGACCATTTATCTTCTGTCCTGGAGAGTCGCCTGCTATTGGCAGCCGACTGGTACTGCCTTATAAGTTGGGATCGGGCGTGAATCTTTAATTCTTGATCCAGGTCGGCTGCTTTTTAATTGTACCGATCAATCAGGCGTTGCTCTTCGCTTATGGGGCCTTCCAGGATAGAATTTTCTTGATGAAGTGCTCTCAATTCTGCCTCATTTTGTTGGATTGATTCTTCTATTTGTGCTTTGGCGTTGGAGAGACCTTCTAATCTTCCAGTCGCTTGTTGAATGGATTCTTTGGTTTTAGTCAAGGAAGTTTCCAGATTTATTTGATCCAAGTCGGGTAAGGGCGTTTCAGTTGTCAGAAGTTGAGCGAAGAAGATTTCATTTCGAAGTTCAGACAGTCGCTCCATCAGTTGGTGAAGAATGGGGGTGGCAGCTGATTCTGAAGGAACTTGAAATAAGAGACCACCAATGGCTTGAAGCAGGCTGTCAAGTAAGTCTGTTCTCAGGTCGGGGAAAGGTTGACTAACAGCCTGCGCAATTATAGTTCGGGCGTCTGTGGGAATTGGAACAGCCGACAAGAAGGCTAGATCAGGACATCCCTGGAAGAAATGGATGTTTATTTCAGATTACATGAAGTATAATATCGAGAATTAATTGTGAAAGTTTTACTTACTTCTGGATGGATCGTAGTCGCAAAAGGCGCCAGGAGCATTATAGGTCTGGAAGGCTGGTCGGCTGGTATCTCAATGGCCGACTTTTCGGCTGCTTCAAATGGGCGCTGCGGGATGGATCTGGGTCCCTGAGTGATGGGGATATAGTATGTTTAGTATCATATAGACAACAATTCACAATTTATAAAGGAGTTTCAAGTGTCTACCAGGTTAACAGAGGTCTCTGAATCAGAGGAGGGGATTTTTTGTAATTCCTGTAAGAGACCCCTTGGTTGCACAGGTGCAGGTTCTTCCTGCCTGTCTGCTTCTAGAGGAGGGTCTGCTGCCCTCGGGTCGGCAGCTCTCGGTTCTGCTGCCCTCGGGTCGGCAGCTCCCGGGTCTGCTACCCCCAGTTCGGCTGCCCCCAGGTCGGCCGCTCTTTGGTCGGGTGCATCTTGGACGGCTGCAGCTGGTTCGTCGGGAGCTGATTTGGACAGCCACATTTGAGGCGACTGCACCAGATGCGACTGCAGCAGAGGCAGATGCAGGCGTGGCCATTGATGCCATATTGGGCAAAGATGGGTCTGAAGAAACATAAGGCAACCTACCCATCTCTGAAGCAATCGCCTCACTGTGGGATGAGTCCCCTGTTATTGCCAGTTCGGATGATAAGGGCGCTATCATAGAGGCCTGTCATTTGGTCGGGAGTTCAGGTTCGTAAATTTGGTCGGTTGGTGGCTCTGTTGATGTTTTTGGGTTTGAAAGAGGTTGAACGGTCGCTCTTATTGAAGTTGGACCTGAATGTAAAAATAAGGATTAATAACATAGTAAGGAAAGAATCAGGTTAAGTTGAGAATATGAGAAAATACCTGGACGAGGTCGGGTCTTTACGGGGGCCCGACCTGATGGGTGGTCTGTCGATGTCGGTTGATTGTTTTCAAAGAAGGGAATAGCTTGAGTTTGAGAAGCTCTTCTTTTCCTCTATAGAGTGCCCGATCCAGTGCCCTGAGTGATTAATTTCCTTCGGGTGTTGGTTAATGGAGTCGCCCCTAAAATCAATTCAGGTTGGGGTAGAAGGATGCCCAGCAGGCAATCTTTGTCAGGAGCAATCAAGGGAATGTAGGAGTGAGAAGTTATGTAATTGGTAAGCTGGGATACATAAAGAGCGATCAATTCAGGAATGACTCTCCCATCTGGACTTTGAATTATTAAATGTGGATGGGCGATAGGACCAGGCAAGCCTTGTTGGCATCCGAATTGGCGTGCCAAAAACTGAGGCTGATAGATGAAGGTATAAAACGCTTTGTGACCTTTCTTATCGATTTTCTTACTGACAAATAAGGGCCTGGGCTTAAGAGCAGCATCCCAGGAGAAGGAATAAGTGGGATGAGGAAGTGGATCTGGGTCGGACAAAGGTGAAGATACTGGGAATGGCCAAAACAGGCCAGACGCGTAACCGATGTACTTTCGGTACATGTAAAATGGGAGTTATTACGATCATCGGCTAGAATGGCAGTTATGATAGGGTCGGATGCTTGGAGGTTGCTGCGACCTAAACAAAGTCGGTTAAGGGCTATTCCTAGAGATTTGTCAGGTGGTGGAGCAACAGGGGGATGGCCGAGTTGAAATGCTTCAGGGAAGTAGAGACGGAACCATAATTCCAAAAACCAAAAAGGACCTGATGCAGCGGTATCTAACTTTTTACCATTCTTATCTGTAAGACGGGTGCTAACTCTAGACAGTCCTTCGAAAAGATTGGCAAGGAAGAGAGTGCCCAACAAAAAGAAATGACCCGAGGCTATATGTATAGCTAGGTCAAGGTGAGAAGGAAGGACACATTTTGAAGGGGAAATTACGACATACTTACAGAGCCAAAAGAGCAGGATGGCTGTATGCTCCCGATCAGTCACAGGGATCCCGTCTGCTCCTCGCTGGTCGTTTAAAAATTTGGTCCAACCCCATTCCTTAACGCCAGCCAGCGACCAGCCCAAATGGTCTGCATTGGGCTCTTGCCTATCTAGGGCACCCATTACAAGGTCTTCTCCCACGATTGGCAGATGTGCGATCATGGCCACATCCATGAGGGTAGGGCCGATGGGGGCTGTTGGAAGAAAGAAGGCGCACATCTCGGGGTGCCAGAACGCTGCCATTGCTAAAGGAACCTTCTCATGTAAATGGCATGGGAGTGTAGACAGAAATATGGCCTGGTCGATCTGTTGGTTTTTCCATTGATCTTGGAAGTGTTCTGCTACCCGTTTGTACCAGGTACGGTAGGGATCTTTGGAATCTGTCAGATGAGTTTTGATGCTATCATGAAGACGGATGGCATTGAAGTTGGGATTGTTGATAGCTAGTAGATTTCCTGCCTCCAAGATCTCTCTCATTCGATTGGAGTCTTCAGGGGTAGTGCAATATGGGCGAATGGTTGGAGTGAGCATTTTTGTTGCCACAAAAGCTGTTTCAAGGACTAATCCGTCGAAGGGAAGTGCAGGTATGTATTGATTCGCCATGTTTCTGGAGTTGTAGAGATGATGACGGCTAAGAGTGAGGGCGAAGAGTTTGGTGGCACAGAATGTGTTGCAGTAACTGATCGAAGTTGCAGAGACGGTTCCACAAAAGAGGTATGGTTGTATATATACTGCGCACTTCCAAACGGCGATTGAGGAATGACGTTTGAAAGTCCGATGGCGGCGGGCAAGTTGTTACGTATGAAATTGATAATTAGGTTAAGAAGCCCAAGTTAGAAGAAGGAATGGGCTTACAATTGGGTTTCTTGGACTGATCAAGCGGTGTTTCGAGAAAATCGGGTGAAATAGACGTATTTCTAAGGAAATAGCGGGTCGGAAGGTCCGCAGGTCGGGAGATCTGCAGATCGGAAGGTCCGCGGGTCGGAAGGTCCACAGGTCGGAAGGTCCGCAGGTCGGAAAGTCCACAGATCGGACAGTTTGCCGGTCGGAAGGTCCGCAGGGCGGACAGTTTGCCGGTTGGAAGGTCCGCAGGTCGGGAGGTCCGCAGGTCGGAAAGTTCCCAGATCGGACAGTTTGCCGGTCGGAAGGTCCGCAGGGCGGACAGTTTGCCGGTCGGAAGGTCTGCAGGTCAGGAGGTTTTCGAGTCGGACAGTCTACAAGTCGGATGGTCTGTGGGTCGGGCGGTCACTGGGTCGGACAATGTACAAGTCAGGAGGTCTGTGGTCGGGCCAACAAGTCAGGTGGTCTGCAAGTCAGGAGGTTTGCGGTCGGACCAACAAGTCGGATGGTCTGCAAGTCGGGAGGTTTGCGGCTGGACCAAAAAGTCGGTTGGTTTGTGGTCAGATAGGCAAGTTGGTTGATCCACAATTGGATAAGTGAATTGTGGGTTGTTGTGAAGGTCGGGCGCTGAGGAAAGCGAGTAAGAATAATAGCTTGGTCGGATGAGGGCACGCGTCAGCAAGAGAGGAGTTAGGAGACGGTTGAGAAGAGGCGTTGTAACCGTTCGGGCGACGGTTTTAAGTACCGTTTCTGAGGGATATTTAAAGATTGAGATTTGCAATCGACAGGGTATCTTCAATCATCTTCAAACGACAGCAAAGTCAGTTATTCGGGGATCATCATTTAAATTTCCAGTATTTTACTTTCGAGTTTATTTTATGTACCGTACAGTGTTTAGAAATTCCTAATCTCAGGCGCTAAATATATCAAATTCAAAGATAATTCCCTATTTTCGAATTTTACTTTTTCATTGCTGAAAGAATGCATCAACATATACAATAATAATTCTATCAATCAATGAAAAATCTTAAATAAAATATGTATCTATAGAGTCACCAATAAAAAATAATATAAAGAAAAAAAAAAAAAAAAACCCCTTAAATACAAAAACATGGGCAACATAAAATAAAAATTAAATAGGGTTAATTTGGATTTGAGGGATATGAACTTCACTTCAAGACATGTATTAGTTACAATGATAATTGGCAGATAAGAAAAAATTTACACTATCGAATTACGTAATTAACACATTTCATTTACAATTGAATATATAAGAGTGTGTTGGTCTGGTCTTTGCTTTAAAAGTTGTCTTTGGTTTTTAAATGAGAAATTTTTAATTAAAATAATTATTTGATTTAATGTAAATGGATAATAATATTTTTTATTATAATTAAATTTAAATTTTAATATAATATTATAATAAATATATATTTGATTTAATATTTTTGAAAAAAATTATAAATAATAAAAATTGAGGGTAAAATTTTATAAACACAACTTAATTGTTCTATGTATATTTATTACTATCTTTATCATTCAAATATGTTATCATTCTTTTTGTATTTTTACAAGGGGAATGTGAATTTATTTTAATGACATATGAGTATAATTTAATACTTTTTATAAAAAAAAATTATACTCCTTGTCTTCCATTAAAAATATTCATATTTTTCATTTTCGTCCGTCGCATATAATTTGTCAATTTTATTATTTGAAAAATGATCATACACTTAAATCACCTATTAAATTTCATAATTACAATTTTTTAATCTTAATTAAATTATTTATTTATTTTAATATTAATTTATAATTATTTATATTATACAACAATTATTTTTAGTAATACATTTTTTAATTATTTACATTTTTTTCTGTATTCTCATATCTATAATAACATAGACACTTTTACTAAGATGGAAGGAGTAGTTTTTTACTTAATTAATATACTTGTAAAAATATATTCCATGCATCTTTAATATAATTGGATTTATTTTTGTTGATGTATTTTTTCAACAAACAAAAAGTAAAATCCGAAAATAAGGAAATATCTTCGAACTTGATTAATTAGTGCCTTGAGATTAGGAATCTTTTAAATACTGTACAGTACAATAAGAAAATTAACTAGAAATTAAAATGCTGGAAATTTAAAGTGGTGATCCCGAATCTGACTTTGTTTTGTTTAAGTTGATTGAAGATAAATTTTCCAGAAAAATCCAAATTCTTAAATACTCCTTAGAAACGGTGCTGACAACCGTAGCCTAAACGGTTATAACGCTTTCCTTCAACAGTCTGCTAACCCCTCTCCTACTGACACGTGCCCTCAGCCGACCGAAATTATCACTCTTATTCAACCTTTGAGCCGACCGCAGACCTTTCGCCCTTTTGGCCCGAACGCAACTCTTATATCCAATCGGTCCGATTGCCAACCTCCCGACTTGCAGACCATCCGACTTGTTTGGTCCAGCCGCAAACCTTCCGACTTAAAGACCAATCGACTTGTTTGGTCCAGCTGCCAACCTCCCGACTTGCAGACCTTCCGACTTAAAGACCAACCGACTTGTTTGGTCCAGCTGCCAACCTCCCAACTTGCAGACCATCCGACTTGTTTGGTCCAGCCACAAACCTTCCGACTTAAAGACCAACCGACTTGTTTGGTCCAGCTGCCAACCTCCCGACTGACAGACCATCCGACTTGTTAGTCCAGTCGTAGACCTCCCGACCTGAGGACCGCCCGACCTGCGGACTGCCCGACTTAGGACTTTCCGACCTGAGGACCTCCCGACCTGCGGACCTTCTGTCCTGGGGACTTTCCGTCCTGGGGACATTCCGACCTGCGGACCTCCCGACCTGAGGACCTTCCGACCTGCGGACCTTCCGTCCTGGGGACTTTCCGACCTGAGGACCTCCCGACCTGAGGACCTTCCGACCTGGGTACTTTCCGTCCTGGGGACTTTCCGACCTGCGGACCTCCCGACCTGAGGACCTTCCGACCTGCGGACCTTCCGTCCTGGGGACTTTCCGACCTGCGGACCTCCCGACCTGAGAACCTTCCGACCTGCGGACCTTCCGACCCGCTATTTCCTTAGAATTATATCTATTTTACCTGAGTTTCCCACGGTGCCCCTCGACCAGTTCGATTAACTCGATTGGTAGGCCCATCTTTCTTTTTTACCTTGGACTTTTTAACCTAATTCTAAATTCCATACGTAACAATTTTATTTAAATTTATATTTATACGATTCAAAATTCTATTTTTACTATTTTTATTTGTTCTACTAAAAAATATTATTTTTTTTTTGTTTCACTAAAAATAATCATACACTAATATTAAAATACTTTTCACTTTTATTTAAACTACAAATATATTTCTCCATCCGTCCCGGCTATCATGTCCCGTTTACTGTAGATACGAGAATTTATGAGAGGTATAATTAGTTAATAATTAAGAATATATTAGTGAAAATAATTATCGTATAATAAAAATAATTTTCAATTAAAATGAAAATAACCAATTAGTCTAATTAAAATTAAAAAATTTAACATATGATTAAAGTGTATAAATTTTTTTTTTTAAAAAAAAGTAACAGAATAAATGGACAAACATAAATGAAAAATGGACACCGTAAGTGAGACAACTAACAAATAAGTGAGACAATAAGTATTAAATAGCAAACATATCAAAATATTCTACACATTCTTACTAACAAATAATATACTACTATTATGTTTAATTTATTATAAAATTTAAAAAAAATAGGTTGAAACAAGACTAAAAAAACATTATTTTAACATAATATTTCATAAAATTAAAATAATTTTATAAAAGTACATCGTCTCCCACATCAACAGGTGAAGTGAAAAGACAAAATGTTAGTATCATGTTAAAAAAATATAATGAATTCCACAATAATACTTTGGAATAATAATAAAAAAAAAGGCCAACAATGACAAAAAGTCAGATATCATCATTAAAAAAAAAAGTTAATTAAAATAAATTAAAATATGTTGAATGAAACTAAGGGTGTGTTTGTTTGGTGATCATGAAATCCCAGTACAGCTGGTATACCGTGGCCACAACTGAGCTCACTAACATTATGCTCATCCATAGCTGTGACGACGGCTCTCTGGCATAGGTCACCCGTGCCCCGGCTGCCACCATAGCTGATACATATTTTCCCAAGTTGATCAAGTGGTCGATATTACATTCGTCCAACCATCTTCTTACACACTGCAACACAGCACATTGGATAGTCATTGCATGACATTATATGTACTCATCTTCTGTATTGTATATACATACACACCTGCATTGCACGCCAGTAGTAGGGTGCGAAGGAGATGGCATATGCGAGCTCCCTGTAGAGCTTCCCAGACTTGCAGGTTTCGTAGCGGTGTGTCTGGAAACTTCCGGCCAGGAAATAACAGCTGGCTGATTCCATGTGCCTCAACAATGGAACCTGAGAGATAAAAAGCTCGATGATGATAAGAACAAGGCGAGGTTGAAAGTTAGCTAAAACAAAGAAGCTAGCTACCTGACTGGTCAGCTGATCAGCCATGAAGAAGTCTACAAGCAAAACCTGCACAACATCACTTCATTAGGCCTAAAACTTGCACTATATATATATTTACATTGTAGAATCTTCGCTCAAGCATACCTTGTAAAATGGAGAGCACACGATATTGCGAATGATGCCAAGAAAGGAGAACCTTGTTGGGCGATAGAAAACGTTCAACGGACAAATCAGGATAGCCACAAAACTCTGCATCAACATGAGGAACATAGTTTAGAATTAATCTTGAATCATAGCAGGAAGCTGGCTAATGGATGGTTTTACCAGAAAGAGAATCCCAGGAATGAAGTCGACTTGACGAGGGGCAAAGCCAGTAGATACGAGGATGAGGTGTATGACCATAGCGGAGACAACAGCAGTCATCAAGCAGGTGCAGATGAGGAAAGCGTCGCGGTACTTGAGGGCCGTGCTCGCCTGGAAATCGAATATGAAGTTGTGGTTGATCCTCGTGCTTTTCCACGCGAACAGGTTGCATCCATACATGAACAAGTGAAGGCTCAGCAACGCGAACACGCTGCATTCACTTAACAAATTAAATTCAAATCCTCTGTTTCTACTTGTTACATTACATGAACATTACCTAATTATGTGATGAAATCAGTAATTTTACCTGAAAACAGGATAGACCATTTCCAAGTAATCATACGAGTACATACCACTGAGATGTGCTAACGTGGCATACACACCAAACAATGTGACAAAACTCCCTGTGAACAAACCTGAAGTAGAAACCCACAACATCATATTTTTACCAATGAAATCATTCGGAAAAGGAAAGTTGAATTTCATTTTTAATTTCTTCTTTTAAAGATGGAATATTGTCGTTACCTACAAAAAAAGTAACCATGTGAGAGTCATTTGGGTGTTGGGGTCGCAAGAACTTCATGGCCTTTTTCCTGTCACTGTTGGCAAAGTGCTGTGTGAATGACTCCACTTCGTCCATTAGTCTTACAACCTTTGCACAACCACAAATAACATTATACATATATATATCTATATATATATATATGTATGTATATTTCTCACTGTCTATTCAAATGCCACTAAGTTCCATTCAGATTTGGACTTTAAGATACATGAATTTGGTCTTCTTGATTTGCACCAGGAGGGAGAATCAATCAGAAAATCCATGTCGTGATGTTCTCTAGGCTAGCCACTTTGGGCAATTTCATACAAATTCCTATATAATTGTGTTGTGAAGATTACTCAATGAAGAAACCACATGCAATCATCCAACACATAGAGATTATGCAACCGTGAATTAATGATTAACACAAAATAGATTCCACATATATATCGAGACATGCAGACACATATATATGCATGTACTCAAACACACCTACGTATATCTATATTATGTTATAATTTGTATCTAATTACCTTATCTGAGCTAATGAAATGTGATCTCTTGACAACCTTAAGATACGAACTCCCGCATGCTTGCCCATGCGTAACCTGTGATGGTCAGACAGAAGAAAAAGGCCACCACAACCCCATAAAGATTCATCAAAAAGTTTCTGAGATATCTAGATTATATGCCCAATTAAGGCTAATTACCTTATCGAATTTCTTGAGTATTTTGGTGAAGGCAACGATGTTGAGTGAGCTGCATATACATATATAAACCAAAAAGTATGATTAACCATGAACACCAAAACACATCCATTGATAAAAAATATAACATTTGAAATTAGGCCTGTGTACCTTGATTGTACGAAGATGACACAGGTAATGTATGATGCATGCATTTTTCTTGAATATTCATTGTTTCTTCATGTCATGTCATGTCATTTATTATTTGTTTGCAACGTTCATATATTTCATCGTTAATAAAACTAAAGCAAGAAAAGCAGCATATTTTCTCACAAAAGTAATTATTAACATGCATCAATTCAGGGAGTATGATAACGAACATGAACACGAGCTCAAACAACAAAAATTTTCAACGAACCGAGCTCGAAAGCTTAACGAACAAACACAAACCTTGTTCGTAAATGTTAACAAACACTTAAAATTTAGCTCGGCTCGGCTCGGATCGTTAAGAGCTTTATTTATTTCCTAGACACATTCCAAATATCTAGTATTTTCTAATTAAATATCTAGTATTTTCTTATTAAACATTTGGAAATATTCTATTGTTTTTATAATAATGCAGAACACCCGCAAACAGCTACTCATCGATTGGACTCTGAGTAAATTGGAACCTAAATATTCTATTATTTTTAATCTAGCGTCTGGTAGTTTTGGTTGTGTTTGCAAATTTCAATCACAATTTCAGTTTTGTTTTAAAATGACACTCAGTTAAAAAATTGAAGGAATATATAAGAGAGAGACATGGACAAGAAATAAGGAGACTCCGTAAAGAGTTTATAACTTCTTGAAACCCACTATCGGAACCCTTCAATACATGAATGACCATTAAAGTTGATATCAACTTGTGGAACTCTAAACTCCTTAAATGATTCGTTATTTATAGCTCCAACCCAACCCACTGCGTGACTGACTTTGTTCATTTAACTCTAATCACAAAGCAGCAGAGGAGCCTAGTAATAAACTGCTGCTCCGCTCCACAACACCAATATTAGCACCATTATGAGCTAGCTAACTATTAACAACAATGGATATGACCATAAAAATAGAATAAAAATAAAAATATTATAGAATAAATGGGAGCAAGAGTTGAAGCGCTCAAGTCTACATTCTCAATAAAGATACAAGGGCAAGAAGAACAACAATGATATCTATCTGACTAATAATGAAGCATTGATCTTGCCTCAGTCCCTAGTGACGCATGCCTTCAATGGCTCTTGACCGCTATCAAATTTGTAATCACCAATTCGATCCTACTTCCAAAATATACACAATTAAAAGCCTGCAAGATAGAACAACACCACAGGCAGTTTTATTTATAATAGCAATCATGCGATACATCAATCAATATAAGTGAATTCCAACACTCTAACAAGCCAATGTGAGATCCTGATAACCAGTAAGCACCATTCACAGAAAGCAACCCACATAAGCAAACTAGGACAGGGATGATTTTGGGACCAATAGCTAAAATATTATATAATTTAGATGAGAAATCTGCAGAACAGAATGTTTTCACATGTAACTCGTGGGTCTGTTCGATCAAATTAACCTTTGCAGCTTGTCGAGATATTTAGTTTCATCTGGAAAAATTAGGATCGTAACTTACTTGTACTATGTACACATGCAGAATGAATTATTGGCTCTTCTAATATATTTCAACTTCCAGGACCAAATGCAATGCCCCTTGAAAGTACAGAGGTCTTCAGAAAATTTCAGCATATAATTGGATCTGGACCATAAACTAACTCAACTGGCGGAACACTGCATAGATGACAAAGAAATATATTAGATAGAACTCCAAAAGTTAAAAAATGCAACAAGAACTGTGATGCATATGCGACGGAGGAGTGGGTGTTGCTTTCAAATTTAATACAAAGAAGGATACACTTTAAAGACTCATATATTAATATAGATTAGTGGATTTTTCCGGACATATAACATACATCGTACTCATTTATACCTAAAATAAAGTATAAGTCCAATAAGCATGCATGCAGAAGATGTGACTAAGCTTTCCATGGATCAATTAAAAACATCCCACAAATGAACATATCACTATAAATGAATTTTATTTTCCAAACCTGATTCTATAGAAATAAAGATCAATATAATCCAATTAAAGACACCGAAAGATGAATTTAGCAAAGCGCAGGATGATTTTTCTACAGAGTTCTATACCTATAGAAATATGAGATCCTGAAAAAGGATAAGAGATTAATACTACTTGAGTCATAGTGAATTCAAACATTTACAATATTTGGAACTAGGGTGTTTAGCATTTTGCTTTAAGAACTTAAAGAATGCAACAAGCTGATAAAAAACCATTATAACCATAGAACTGAAAATTTAAGTAGAAGTACAATGGAAACAGTAAAAGCCAAATAAAAGATGAGGAGGCAGAAGCACCATGGTAGCCCAAGCAACAAATGTCTACAACATCATCCTCATAGAGCTAAAAGGCAATTTTAGTTTGAAATTGGATCAACGATTGATTATAGTGGTGGTTGACTAATTCCCTAAATCAGATTCAAAGCAGATTAGAAGATCCAGAGTGGAAAAAACATGGATAATGTGAAGCAGCTACTTCAAGATGAGATCAATTATGAAATCTGAGGAAGGTGAAGTATACACAGTTCAGGTTCTGCAAAGTTATAAACTCACCTTTGCCTAACTTTAAGCATTCCAGTGCCAACCGGCATTGGGATACCCATAATGATGCATTCACTAACTCCTTCAATCTTATCCAGCCTTCCATTTACAGAAGCATTGAAAAGGTGATCTGACGTCTTTTCAAATGAAGCAAGCATCAGTACACTATCTTTCATTCTTTGCACACCATGTCTTGTTATTCCCAAAACCTCACCCTGAGATTATCAAATTATGAAACATGTATTATTTTAAGAGAACATAATATAACATAAAAAATAAACAAATAATGGAAGTATAACAGTTATAAAACACCATATAACATGGCACAGAGCCTCAATCCATGACAAGAGACACAATGACTGATGTTTTCTAAGTAGCTAGTTTGACTTGCATAAGAGGAAAATGAAAGATTTGACTTTGTATATTCTTGATTAAATCTTAATAAGTACTTTCAAGCTTCTTTTTTCTCATTCTGGACAACCTTTCTCCTCTTCTAGACCTTATATGATTTGGAAATTATTTCATAAAGTCGGGCAATCATAACAACTGCATACATATGTTATGCAACACACAGTGATTCCTACTTGTATTAGGTAATATACAAAAATAAATGTAAAGAAAAGAAGCAAAAGAAATAACTAAAAAGAACAGAAAATATCCTATTTAACCGATGAATAACGGCTGGAAAGTTTGCTTCCTACGTTAAGGCAGACGTCCATTTGTCGTATGCTTTTCTTTGCAATGATAGCAAGAATGCACACCACATCACACAAGTTAAAACAAGTAAATTTATAAAAGATGTGATGATGAGATGACCTTAAATGTCATTAAATCTGCCAGCAGCATCATATGACGTATGTCTATGGTCATACTATGCCTCATCATAGTGATATTTATCTCTTTAATAATCTGCTTTCTTGCAGCTTCAATTCCTAGAGTTTGCTGTACTTCTATGATGTGGTTGCTTTTGGTCTTCTGCGCATCAACTCCATCAATGCCCAAGACAGATAGAAGACCAGTCCTGCATGTGCAAAATTGTCAGGGACCATGATTTTACCCTTGCCCTTACTACAGGAAGGTTGATATTTCAATATTCCTTTTCTGCCTAGCATGATATATTTCACGAAAATGAGACGACTGTAACAAAGAGTTCCTTGAAACATTTAACACAAGAACTGTCCCACACATTCTAGGTGCATAAGATATAGTTAATTAGTATAATACTTAATGAAAAGGCTCTAATTAGATAAAAGTTAAACATGAGTAAAGTATCTAGTTGATTAAATCATTCAATACTTCCAAGCTAAATTGCCTGCATGACACTTCAGTGTCCACTAAGTTTACATTATGCATCTTACATTAAATTATATATTTTACTCTCCTCATATTTTTCTTTTCTTTTTTTTTTTTTTCGTGAGTGCCCATCTTAATACAGCCTACTTTCTATTACCATTCAAAAGAAATTGTAATTTTGGACCCATTACCTAACATAAATCATATATTCAACAAATCCAAGTGTAATACATTGCAACTAGGGTAGTTACACATTTGATGGATTTCCATATCAATGGTACCCAAGAAACCATTTAAGCTGAAAGGAAAACTGACAAATCTTTTCAAACAACTGACATAACTATTATAACGAATTCTTTGATACTTCTCTGAAACTTACCCCTCTACCACTAACTTCAAGTTTTTGCTATGTGGATCTTTCTTCTTGGGTTTATTCACTATTATAGCACGTTCAACAGTGTTTATTCCCTGCAATTCATTAAAGATTAGAAGCGAAACAGATAAGACTCTAGGAAAAAAGTACTGTAACACAAAAACACTGAGGTAAATAAGAAAAACAATCAAAGAAGAAGTGCAATGTAAAATGGGAATATAATTTGCTCAGGAAAAATTAATCTTGGGTTTTTGAACTCCCAAGTGTCTCACCTTCACAACTACTTTGGCCAGCTTACTTTTAAGTGCATCGAGTTCAAATTGGAGTTTATTTCTATCAGTATACAGAACAACTTCCAATTTCCAGTCACCCAATACCTTGACTTGCTGCAACAAAGACATGGATATTAATCAGAAGACTAATGAATTATATACAAACACCCAAAACTTATGTTCATATATTCCATAGTACACAAACACAAACAACAAGCAATTAAGTATATTGCACCTGCTCTTTCAGTTTCATTTTTGGAGTTTGTAGAATTGCTTTTTTCACAGTATCGGCGTTGATGGAAAGTTGAGCACCATTTATCCTTGTCATGTCAAGTCTAATGACGATAGACACTGATCTAGAGACTTTTTTAATCCTTATATACTTAGCCACCTAAAAAGCAAAGAAACCAAGTGAGTTCAAATACTGAAATAGTACTTCTACAATGAATGCTACTAAGATATGTAGTTACATATAGTAAAATAATTTAGACACTAACGTAAAAAAAAAAAAGAAAAAAAAAAAAAAAAAAACTTGAGCTAGAAGTGGTTTTTTAAAAAAATAAAATTGTAATCATTCCATGCATTTTGAGGAAGATGGAAACATGTTGACTTTGTGTGCAAGAATGATTTATATACTTACTGTTCAAGCATGTCAGGAAAACAACAATATTGTACACCACAGTATCAAATGGATATTATTTACCTGCTCCAAAAGGGTTTTCTCAATATGTCCCTTCACTACTTTGGCAAATATGTCACTGTCAACTAATTGCAGCTTTGTCTTGATAATTGGGGTATTGATTCTTTTTGCTGCATTAATAATTTCTTTTATTCGTGGAACTCCCAGGGTGACATCTATTACAAGGTTAAGTTACAAATAGCCAAAGTCGAGAATACAAATGAAAATGTTGGTAAAACACTCGAATGTATATAACAGAAAATCAATAAAAGGATACTCATGCTAGCAACGCCAGCAAAGTGGAAAGTTTTCAATGTCATTTGTGTTCCAGGCTCTCCAATACTCTGGGCACCAATTGCACCTATTGCCGTACCAGCTTCAGTTTTCTTTGAGTTGTAACGAGAGATGCAGGTTTCTAGGAAGACCTAAAGCATAATATTACGGTCACTTCAAATGCAATATTACAAAAGTTTACCAGGCATGTTTCCTATGTAATATACAGATATATGAGCAATACAGAACTGACACAAAGAAAGCCATTCAAGAAACTCATCATTGCTCGTAAGAGAGATGAACCATACATCTTAAAAGCCGCACAGAAGCATTGGCAGCATCAATAATATTAAACTAATACGATACTTCTCGAACTTAATTCAATTTGATAGAGTTGAGAACAGTCAAAATCAGAAAACAAAAATTGGAAGTGTAATATTGTTCGCCCAAAGAAGTTTACTCCAGTAAACACAAACCATTAGAGCTTTTCTATGCATCTCTGTTTCAGGTGTGCACAAACTCGCTGAAATCAGTTTTTCGTAAATAAACATATAAAATTACTCACAACAGACGATAGCCCCCGCATGCATCAATCCTTCGTCTTTCACATTAATCATTTTCTACAGTTGTGCTTCATTAGAAGAGTTTTATAATAACGTTTGAGGCATGGCCACATAAGAATGGAATTAAATCTTTGAGCAATTAGGTGAAGTAAGGATAAATTCTATATCATAATGAAGTGAATAGGTGAAATTGTGGGAAAATACATTACCATTAGCTGTTGCCTAGTAATTCCATAAATTCTTGAGGCCAGGTCGTCTAAATAACTCCTATCTTCTTCAGAATATTGCTCTTCATTCAATTTCATCGCAATAAGTGATCGTGGATAAACATCCTTCTTGATGAAACGCTTTAATGAGTTACCAAAACTATCTGAATCCTCTTTTGACGGCAAATCACCTTCAGGTAAAATTGATATTGAGAGTTTCTCATCAATAGTCTGATCAACTATTTTCTCAATTTCTTCAATTTTTAAACTCTTTTGGTCTCTTGCAGGGCAGGTGGCCTGTACAATTATTTAAAAAAGAATAAAGTGATACTTCAAGACCTGTTGACCATGAATATATTTAAATAATACTCGTAAAACAGATAAAGGATTGTGACAATACCTTAGCTTTCATAAACAACCTTTCAAAGTTCAGAGGGTGCCCCTTTTTATCTTCCATCTGTGCAGGATCCATACCATCACTCCCATACTTAAATTGTACAATGCAAGAACTAGCATTTCTAACTGTTCCATCATACTGAATGTATAGGTCCTCTAAAGCTTTCATAAGTCTACGGGACATATAACCTGTGTCAGCAGTTTTAACCTGCCACAGCAAAAGAACTTGGGTTGCAGCACCAAGGAGCATCTAAATGATCATGCACAGATAGTGACATATTCACTATAAGAAAATGACTTGATAAAATAGGTTGAGCCCAAAAATAAAATATAGAAGTTGATATGGATTACACTAAAAAATTGTATTGCTGCAGTAAAAGTGGTCTGAATGCTTGCACTGGGTATAAATCTCATCATTCTCTCTTGATTGATTTGTAATTTTGTATCTTGTAATGAGGGAAAGCTAAGATGTGTAATTGAATAGATCTAGATATGAGATTAAATATATTAGATATTATGCTCGTTTCTTATAAAATCCAAACCCACTCTTTTTATACAGGTTTTCCTTTTGTAGTAATATGCTCATTTATTTACTCTCAATTCTGTTTTCTACATGACATGAATTCCAGTAGGTCCGCCTCCCTACTTATGGATGAAAGTAAATAATTTATGGACATTGTGGTAACTTCTTGCATGGGATTTTACAAATTTCCTAGCTACTGCACTGGGCTCACTCGAAATTTTGGGGTCTAAATGAGCAGCTAAGCTCCACAATTTTTCACGGATTCAAGTTATGACTCTGAAAAATAATAACAGGACTGTTTTGCAAAGTTGCATCGATACGGCCCAAATGCTCCATAAGGAGATACCAGTCACATTGAGATGTGTTATGTTAAAAACATTATATTTTTTTGTATAGATATGCATGTTTCTTAAATAATAGACATATATCCAAGAGTAGACCAAATTAGTTAAACAGAGAATGATGAGACCATGTTTCTTTTGAGCGCACACATGCAATTATTTAGGATTTTAATGTAACTAAGTTGAACATTTCAAAATTAATGATTGATGACAATTTACTTAACAACTTCATGCCTTCGATGAAGAAGAGTAAGAGATCAAACGTACCGCAGTATCAACAAGACCTTCTCTCCCTCCCATGGTGTGGAAAAAGAACTCAGTTGCTGATAAACCATTGTAAAAGGAATTCTGAACAAAGCCTTTTGCCTGAATCCAAAGTACAAATATTCAAAATATAGTAATAATAAAAGAAACCACCTTTGCCTGGACTATAAATTTAAAATTGAGTGTATAAACAAAAAGTTTATGGGATAGCTCATCACAATAGTGAAAATTGTTAAAAATTATTGCAAATAACAAAGATACAACAATCATAAGTGGTAATAATCAAGAAATGGAGATGACTCATTGGATACTTCATTCTCTCTATGTTTCAATATTTTCTTTAGAACTCAGATACTTATGTTTCTAGTGGATGCTGATATGTGAAGCGTAGATGAGGTAGATATGCCTCGGTTAAGTATATGCCATATAAATTAAGTGATTGAGGCCTAATCTGGCCAACACAAAATAAATCCCAAATACTAAGACAACTTCTTTGTAAATAATCATAAAAATAATATTAAAAGAAAATACAAACATCTGGGTCCTTGGCTCCTCTTCCAAAATGAGGCAGAGTTCGATCAACGAATCCATTCGGAGCCCTACGGCCTCCAACAGATTGCTGGCCAACACATGCAATCATCTGACAAATGTTAATCGGAGACCCTTTTGAACCGCACTGGGACATAATTAGGGGGCTATTTCTCCA
The DNA here is from genome assembly GCF_009805555.1 of Andrographis paniculata. Lineage (NCBI taxonomy): Eukaryota > Viridiplantae > Streptophyta > Magnoliopsida > Lamiales > Acanthaceae > Andrographis > Andrographis paniculata. The sequence continues at coordinate 3,782,308 of NW_026137391.1, read as the reverse complement.
AGTTAAGTTCTTCATACAAACCTATCAGAACAATTTAAGAAGAATAAGGGTCACAGCATCCATCAGGTATAGCAGGCTAAAATGCAAATGTACAAATTGAACAAATACTATAAATTTCTAAAATAAAATTAATATTGCTAGTTTTTGGAGCAAACATAAGATGTATATCACAACAATAAACCTCTTAATAGCTTAGATTTACAGGCGCTTCACACTCATTGTTCTTCTCGCATTCTACATCCTAAATCTTCGGGTCATGAAACAAATAATATCCTAATCAAGTCTAGAAGGCACAAGTATAAATAGAATGAGAGTTTATAAAAAAAAATAACATTTATCCAAAAATCATGAATAAAATAAATCAGAAACTACTCGAGGCACAACCAGGAATGTCAATATATATTTCTGTATTAAGAAAGCAATAATACTCTACAATTATTCATGTGAACATATAAAAACATTTGGATTATTCAGATAGATATCAATGTCATACATTTGTAAAACAAATTAACACATATCCATACATTTGCAATTCTTTCTCGAATATCATTCAGGGTTCCAGTGATCTTAGCTTCGAGAGTCTCAGCACTATTGCAGCCTGGTAGCAGGTCCAAACATCCAGATTTGTATCCATCTATATAGTCGGTACAAATACCATATTCCTTATCAATAGTAGCCTTTTTTTCCTTGTTTAATACAACCCCAGGTTGAACATCATTTATTCCTATAGAGAATCCATGATTTCCAATCCATCTAGCACTGAAAAACGAAGATAACAAAAGATAATATTCAGCCCATCTGTAATAATGAAGAACGAATATTGATTAACGTTCATTAACATCACATGCATACCAAAAACAAAACGACAAATTTCTAAATGATACATTAGGATTCCTTTCCAATCTGAAAGTCCTCATAGTTTGTATGGTTCGTTTATCTTTTCACCTGCAAACTGAACTTTATATAACTTTATTAAGATGCATAATCATCTCTTTGTTTTGGTTAACAAATTCATAGAAACTAATCTAAAATTTTCATAATGATTGACTGTTGTAGAGTATTGCTAAGTCTTTAGATCATTCTCTTTTTCTCACAGTGTTGGCCGGTTAAAAGGTGTGCCATTTAAGTTAGAACCAAAACAGAATCAACCAATTCACTAAAGATGTTCCACCATCCCATTAATTATGATGAACATATAAATCTAGAATTTCCTCTGTTGAAAGCTGCAGTTTTATGGTTGATCTATTGGAGTAAAAAATATACTGATCTTGAGGGTCAGTGCATATATATTTTGTATCCTTTTCCGCAATGTGAGAATTTTACAGATTTTTTATATGTCCCCCATCCCACAGAAGAATGTACAAAGGAGATTCCAAAATTAGGATTACACAATGCAATCCATTCAAAGAATCTACTTGAGAATCTTGGAGATAGAACATTTTAAAGTTGAAAGGAATTCTAATCATAAGAAAACGATGCAAAGAATTCCAGAACTATCAATTTAATATCTTTATACAGGAAGTCTATGACTAAATCCAATTAAATGAAATTATATCCAAAAATGCAATACTTAGAAAAAAAATTGATGAGATCAATTACTCACATATTTTAATAGAATAAAAATTATTCAAAACGTCTATACATGATGAAACAATTACCAGGCCATTAATACTCTCACCTTATTATATCCAAAAATAATTAATAGAATGAAAATCATTAATGTACATTATTGAAAAATTACCAGGCCATTAATAGTCTCACCTTAATTTTGCTAGCCGATTCATACAAGCAGCAGCTGAATGTGATTTATAATCCCGGAGAAGAACGGAATAAAGGCCATCTTTATTTCCATTTCCTTTTGTCATATTGCAAAGATAAGCTAATTAGTAACGACATCTTTATTAAGAGTCATTTAGACCAAATACTAGAGACAAACCTAATGTAGCTTTCCCCAGTTGACCGCTAAGTAGCTCGCTATTACGGATATAAACAAATCCATCATATGGGCACATTGTCTCTCCAGATTTTGAATAACCTTTTTCTTTAACTGTAAGATTAACATACACTCTCACTTTTGCAGGTGGACGCAATAGTACACTAAACAACTGTTTACCAGTCCAAAGCTCCTGTGGCTGCAATGAGAAGGAAAAAAAGGTAAAAAATTAGAAACAATCATATATGCCAAGCACTGGATCAAAGACCAGCATGTCTGCTGAATACTAGCAATTATGTTAAAGAAGGGACAATGTCTCACTAAAGGACAAGGACAGGAAAGGATGTTGGTAAATTCACCTTAACTAAGGCAGGTGTTGGTAAATCAACCGGGTCTATTCCATCGCCCATATAGGAACATATAAGTGAAAATGTTGATCTATTATAAAAGGTATCTTTTCTTGTCACAAGAAAAGATGTCGTCAAAAAATCTTGTGTTGAAGCAACCAATATTTCTCCATTTTTGGGGGTGCATAAATTGTTTTGTACCTGCACCAATGTCAATAAGAATCAACAGGAGACAAATGAAATATCAACCAAAAGACCAGCTACCTTGACATAGTTACCAATTAATCCATTAAAAATCGCGTCTGAAATATTAGTAAAATCAAGGATAACTATTATCCATGGCAAGTAGTAGAATGATAAAGGACACAGATAAAAAGATGAGAAGGATGAGGTTATAAGATGGTTTTCACACCATATACAATTGAAAAGGTACCGATAGGGTTATTGTTATCAGGTTCAAAAAACATATAATAGAAGTCACAAGAATACATTATGTAAAACAACTGGAAGCATCTCACGAGCAGAATTATTCTCACTGAGTAGCCAAAGAAAAAAGATAATTAAACGCCAAGCAGTAATTACCCCCATTAACATAAGAGCTTCAGTGCGGGCCTCTTCAGTTTGCGGCACATGCATATTCATCTCATCACCATCAAAATCAGCATTGTACGGATTGCAAACTGATTCATTGAATCTCAAGGTGCGCCAAGGCATTATAACTGCCTGGTGAACAATAAATGCAACTATTAGATCATTTAATGATCGTCCCACCTAAAAGCTTAAGCTAGTAGCGATACGTGTTATTTATTTATTTATATTTTACGGGAGTCAACCAACGCCTCCTCACATGCAAAGGGATATACGCCACCATACAAATCTTGCACGTGCAAAAAGACGAATGAGGGCGATGGGACTCAAACACAGGACTTTTCGGGTTTGATATCATGTTAGATGATGTAAATAGCCGTCTCATCTAAAAATTTAGGCTAGTAGGAATACGCATCTTTTGTTTATTTATATTTTACGAGAGTCAACCAACAACAACATTATGCAAAAACACATTGAATACTATTATATATATGCAGTATTTACCCTGTGGCACATGAGTGACATTCGATGCAAACTTGGTTGTCTATTGAATAAAACCATATCTCCATCTTCAAGATGCCGATCCACAATGTAACCATATTTCAGTTCATCCGCATGACGTTTTCTGGAAGAGAACATTAGTGATCTGCAACAAAAATAAAAAATAGATTAACTAGCAACAAAAGCTAAGCATGTCACCAAAAGCAACAGATAAAAAGTGTAAATATAATAACACTTACATCTGAGTACCATCTGGATGTCTTATAAACTTTGCACCAGGATACTTGTTGGGGCCATTACGAATGCACTGACGTAGTTTTTCTATATTGTGATGTGAAACCCTCTCAGGATAAGTTAAAATTTGAGCCATTTGAAGAGGAATAGCAACCTATCAAAATATTCACTTGTTAAAATGAGAATGGGTAAAAGTTCTCAGCTTTCTAATTTGAAACACATACCTCAGTGATTTTTAAATTTGGGTCAGGAGAAATAACAGTCCTTCCGGTATACTCTACACGCTTCCCTGATAAATTACCACGGAACCTTCCTTGTTTTCCTTTCAGACGCTGAACAAAACCGCTCAATGGCTTGGCAGTTTGCATGTGAAATGGCAGTCCACGGACTTCACTATTTATGTATTGTGCAACTTCCATTTGTAGATCATCCCAACTAGTCTGCCCACATTTTGTGAAAAGAAAAGGTGAGAACAAACCAACAAGATAGTAAACTGATCTATAATCAGAGAACCCCCAAGGGAAAATGAATTTTAAGGCAATGCCTCGCCTATGCAGGCATTCTAGTAAACATCAAGTCAAGCACCACTAGACATATGAAATTACTGTGACACACCCACCAATGCTACTCACAATTCCGCCAACTTGCAAAAGCATGCCGGAAAAATTAATCTTAAATAAGCTTTTGAAAATGGCCTTAGAGATTCAAAAAAATTACCTAAATTTATAAAACTATAGCTTTATGTGAATAATATAAGTTATAAAAGATTAGTCACTGTTGCTTCAAAATTTTATTTATATAGACATAGATTTCATAGAGGAAATCTAATGAACATGCAAGCTCTGAATCAGATGATGATGCCTGTGTTGTTCATTCATTTGTATCGTGCCAATACTTGATTCCCACAATCATAGACATGTGAAAGAAACATAAAATAAGGATTAATTTCACTGAACCCAACTCAAATGTAGATGTCAGAAAGGAAGAACCAGATTAAAGCTGAAATTACCATGTTTCTATTATGAAGGTTTGGTTCCAAAAGTTCTTGGTTAAGACTAGCATTTGCTTGGATGATGCGCTTTAGCCTCTCAGTAATGTCATTCTCATTGCTGCATCAGACAAAAGTCAATAAATATAACAATAGTGAAGGTGGTAGTAACAGCAGATATGACAACATTAGCATTACTATACAGGATATACCAAAAGGCTGCCTTGCTCATGACCAAGAGACATAAGGCTCCTTTTGAATTCACAGCATGATGACAGCAGAGTCCTTGGTAGCCACAGATAATTATCACGAAAGAGCATATGTTGTTGCATGCCCTAGGAATCACCCAACCTATATAGGGTGTCTTTGTTTTGTGTTTTGATATTTTTTATGTGAGGCATGGGGAATTGTGTAAATAATATAAAAATAAAGAGTGTGTATAATATATTAACTTTTTGGGGAAAATGTGTTAAAAATTTTTGTTAAAAGAAAAAAACCATAGAAATCACTCAAAATCTCATACAGGTGAAAAAGCATTATATGTTCCTTCAGAGTGTAATTGTAGCAATGACTATCAATTGGTCCAGTGAAATTGACCAACTTTTACATCACTTTTTCTGTCATTATTCTATATTGGAAACTAGCATATATAAGGAAACATAATTTGAACAAATTATAGTCATGCACAATAACAATATCACAACTACAATAATTAGCATAATAGACGCAGATGCAATAGTTGTGCTTACCTCTGTGTTCCTCCATCCACAAAAACCGAAGGGCGTATTGAAATTGGTGGCACAGGAATATGTGTAACAATAAGTTTTTCAGGTCTGTCACTCAGATAAAGCAACTCACAGTCCTGCAAGCGAAAAATGAAAAAGAAAGAAACATTAGGAATATCAATGATTATAGGGACACACAATTAAAGTATAATAGGCCTTGTCAAACTATTCAAATATCAAAAAAAATTGAAAGCAGTACCTCGTCAAGCATATTTATCAGCAGACTGTAGACTGTTTTAGGGTCAAGTGTATTAGAAAAGTTGACATTTCCCTTTGATTCCTTTGTGTGGGAAAGAGCAGTATGGCATTCATCCAAGTAACTGTCAGCAATTTTTGGCCTATCATGCTGGATCCTCAAAGGTCCCTTCTTTACCATGCCTAAAATAAATGATTGTTTGAAGCCCATCAAGAGAATACAGTTAAACAGACAGCAACCATGAGAAGCAACAAATAATGCTTCCCTTCCAAGAGAAAAAGGCTATTTGAAATATTGATCTAGAGGATAGAAGACAGAAAAATATTGATACACATTAAATGTCAAAGCTTTGAACAACAATAAAAATCACACTATGAATTGTTAATACATAGCTTTCTATGAAAATCAAAATAGGATTTACAAGTTCATACATGGGCCTTGGGGACAAGCATCAAAACTTGAATTTCCTCCAAAATCTTTTAGAAAATTGGCAGCACACAGTGCTAAACCCTTAAGATATTGACATTAATCTCGGAGGCAACTCATAATCACATAAAGGCTCATATGGTGGCCAACTAAGACAGTAAGGCAACATTCAGCTAACATATCAATAGTAAAGGTATTGAATCTTTAAGTTTCTATGAGATGTCATTCAATTTAAATTTTACCCAATAGTATCATTCGCAATCCACTCTTAAGGTGAGTTGAAATTTCTTATACATAAAAATTGAGACTACAACTGCTCATAATAAGTTTTACATATAAAGTCACAACATAGAGCTCAGTCAGTTTAAGAAATTAACAAAGTAGATGAACTTTGTTGTGGTTAGGGTCCCAAACCGTTTATGTAACCGCATCTGGAGCACTTAACAGCTTTCCTACTTGCTGCCATGGCATTACACTTCTTCACTACTGCCTTCAGTACCTCATTTTTTTTCAAAGGCTCAAGCTTTGGATTTCTCATCTTCTTCAGAAATTCTTGCCGGTCCTTGTCCTCAAGAAGTACTCTGGAGCAATTCTGAGTGAAAAGAAATAAGAAAGACAAGCGATGATGCTTCAGCTATCAGAAGCATTACTTGGTAAAGAAAACCCTACCATTTTCATATTAGTCGTGTAAAATACAATTGAAAGTTGAATCTAAAGATACTTTGTATACTCTGAGGAGGCAAAAGTTGAATTAAAAGCAAGGTTTTATGCTAGTATACTGGATTATCTCAGATAAAGATGAATCCGTTTATCTCAATTCAGGTATATGGTATAAAGTTGTATACCTTGCAGATGCATTTTAGTATATCTATCATCGTACTTAGATACCCCACATTATACACAGGCAGAGCAAGAGCTAAATATCCATAATGCCCAGGGCAGTCTTGAAAACTCCCATTGCATGTTTTACAAAAGCCAAACTTGTTTGGTGGACCCTGAAAAGCACACAGGAACATGTAAAGCACAGTAGCCTTGGATGAGAATTCAAGGTTTACTTTTTATGTAACAAGAGATTGTAGCTTCGGAGCAATGATAAATTGAAAAAGAAAGAGGCCCACATAATACCATGTGAGGGTCTAACAAGCCATGGTCAATAGGCTTTTTAGTGGAGTCATAATAGACACCAAGAGAAACTTCAACTGCAGCAGATTTCAGTACTTCAGTTCCCGAGAATGTTGAGAATTGAATGCTTTCTCTGTAAAATGGCAAGAAGTGGATCATATCAACAATGGAAAATACTCAAACTTCTTACAAATTTTTTTTGTTTAGCCAACATTATCACTAGATATCAATCACTGAAGCTAAAAAACAAGTTTTAGCAAAAAAAATTGGATTTTTATCCCCTAAGATGTTGTATTGGACCATATCAACCAGTCACATTGCTCCACTCACGTCCTTGATATGAAAATTAACCCTAAAATTCCCGCGCATTAGAAACTAAATATTATTTTCAAACTTCACACCTTAAATTAAAGACAGTTTTGGCCAAAAGATTCAATTTCTGTATTCTCATAGAATAGCATAGAATGTTGTACGAACTATATCAACCAGTCTCTCTCATTGCTTCAGTCACGTCCTTGATTTCACAATCTCAGGACGTTACTCCTAAAGTCCCTCACGCTTGAATATAATATGTTAATTTCATCCAGCAGGGTGGGTTATTGATATGTTATGGACGTAATTTCCCGTCCACCCCCATATTCAAGAGCAATATCCTCACCTAGATTGGATTGTTGCATTAAGACAACAAGACTCTTGGCAAATCCATGGCCCTCCATCATATCACATGTTGAGCAGAAATTGTAATGGCACGAATTGCTTTTTATACTTGAGTAAAAGAAAATACCACATTACATTTAAAATGTGTTCTTACATCCTTCGAGGACCAACGTCCTCAACGTACGGCTTCTTAGTGAATTGGATCGTAGACTTCATCATCTTCTTCTTTTGCAACAAGTGTTACTGATTGGATGTCGGCCGAGTGAACGGCCCTTCCCGTTACAGGAGGAAACCTGGTTCTTTTCGTCTCTTCAAGTTCGTCTTTCCTTCTTTATGTTACCAAACAAATTACAACTTTCATTACAATCTGGAACAACAAAAAAACACCTCATCCCTTTTAGAATACATAAACTAAATACAGGTAATGTAGCCTTAACAATTTCGAAAACTCAGTCACTTAAGTGACTTACTGTCTACAAATCCTATATATATCATTTTTTGGAAGTGTCTGAACATTATCCATCGCTAAAAAGCACGCAACCTCAAAAACCCGCATCAGAAATCACAATCTTCCTTTAAACCCTAATTCCTATATCCCCAGATTGAAGAAGAAAACAAGAAACAGGCATACAGTAAAACTAAAACCCACTCCAGAGCAAGACAGACATCTCAGAAAACCCAAACATGTTCCAAGAAATCGACGACAATCAATCCAAACATTTTTTGCGACTTTAAAGTGCCAATACCAATCAAATACCAAAAACCGACATCAGAATCGGCTTAATCCATCCCGAAACACCCAAACCCACCCCCACCGCTTAATTCAGAAAACCCCAGGAACAAACAAATACAGAAATCAAAAAAAAAACTGAACCGAACCGAACATCGCAAGAAAAATCAAGAAACGAGAAAACCCACCAGTCCAATTCAGATCGAAGAACCCGAAACGAACAAGCGAGATAAACCCAAGACGAAGCTGTTTATGATAATTTCACTCAGGTGGGCGTGGGCGTGGGCGTGGGCGCGGGCAGAGGCGAGATGATGAGCAGAGGGCGGAGGACATAAAAATTACTAAGTGCTATTTTGATATTTATATATATAATTTCCTGTAATTAATTTATGCACACGGCGACAAGTATTTCCAAAAACATCGTCGAACGTTTTCTTATTTACATGTCTGTGTCCCTGCCATTAAATTCACACTCCACACCTTCCCACTCGCTTGATCAATGGATTCTTCATTTTCATTCCCAATTTTGCAATGCTTTTGCTCCATATTTAAATATGTTTTAATATATTTTCTAAAAAATATTAATATATATAGTATACATTTATTATTTTTATATTTTTTATATAATTTATTATACATTATATAAAAAAAGTACTCCATCCGTCTCAAACATCGTGCAATATTTTTTTTGGTATGTCTCAAACATCCTATAACATTTCCAAAATAAGAAATAATTAATTATATTTAATCTATACCCCACACTTTATCACATTTCATCATCCAAATAAAAAAAATAAAATATACATTTCTCTCCGTTACATCATTTAATTTCTAAATTATCCTACTTAATACTACCCACCTAAAAATCTGTGCCTAAAACAAATGTTGCACCTTGTTTTAGACGAATAGAGTATCATTTGAATTATCTCACGGTACAAACACATTCTTAGTCCGTGCAAAGTCTACGTGGAAAATGAATCAATAGACGTTCAAGAGTGAGTTGATTTTCTTTCATATTTCTCGTATTTTTATATTACATATTTGTTTAAAAATATTAATATATCAAGTATATTTATTATTTTTATATTTTTTTACACAATTTTTTATTTTTTACATCAAAAAAATTATCTTTATTACAAAACAAATACATTCTTAACCATTGCACAGGTCTATGTGAGAAATGAATCAAATACACATGAAATTAAGACATTCCTAACTTGAGGGTTGAATCTCAAGTTCAATTAATAATCACTTTTATTTCTCCGAATTAAAAATATATCCTTGTTTATGAGATTGTAGAATATATTTTACTATTATTTTTTTTTTCAAAAGCGTCCTATTAAGTTTTTATTTTTTATTTATTATATTATATTAAAAATTAATTTTATATTTAAAATATTAGATTAAATAAGTATTTCAATTTAACTTTTTATTATTCAAAATATAAATCTAAAATTATTATTATATTTTTTAATAAAAAATATTTATTTTTACAAAATATTTTGTTTGGTTTATGTTTAAAATTGAGATTTTAATTTTAATTCTAATTTTAATCTAAATAATATTTTGATACAATATTTTATTAGACGAAATTATATATGTTTATTATGGTCATTATTCTTTATAATTAATAATGATATTTGCTTTTAACTATTGCAATAACTTACTGTAATCAGATTGGCCAATTTAAACATATATTTGTAACAACAATTAAGATAATTTTGAGATCCTTTCAATCTGATAATAATAATTGCAATTCTATCCCAACTAATATTCAAGGTATAAAATATATTTGTAAATACTATAAGATATATTCCCTACTTTTGTGTCAAAATTTATTTATATTTTTGGATAAAAGTTTTTATATTGGTAGATAATTATTTTTATATTATTTATATAATTCTCTAAACTTCATATAATATATATATTAAATCATTTTACAAAACAAACGTTCCAAAATATTTTCTATGTAAAAAAAAAAAAAAAAAAACAAATTTTAATAATAGATAGAGTAATATTTAATGACAATAATATATTTTATCCATCAATTTGAAGGTAAATATTTTTTTTTTTTTTTGCACGAAGTAATAATTATTGTATTTCAATAATAATTGGCGATAATTTTGATATTTTGATAACGTGGAAACCCACAAACGCTATTCGACGAGTGTGCTCTGGGTAAACTCTAACGGAACTTCAAAAGGATTTGAACCCATTGTAAAGGCTATTTTATCTTTAAAATGAATAATATTAATGTGAAAATATTGGTGTAAAGACTATTTTATTCGTGTTGATTTCCAAAAAGGAAATTTAATCACGTATTATATCTCTTTGTTGTGCTATGATATTGTATAATTAGGATTAGCATTTCATCAAATTATTATGTATGTCGGTGTTGATCTCACAACTTTTAATATGAATTTCACAGTCATGAATTTTCATCTTCATTTTATAATACAAATGATATATGTGTATTCATCTTTTCTTTCTTTTTTTACAAGTTCTAACGTTAATTTTAAATTGGCAAAATTATCCATAATTCACTTGTAGTTTGGAAACTCAACATAAATATCTAATTATTTTACTTTATATTTTAGGGTAAATTATTTGTTTATTCCCGTAACTGGACCCCCTTATCATTTTAGTCCCGTAACTGGAGCATGTCGCAAACTAGTCCCGTAAGTGAAAAATTTTCGCTGTTTTGGTCCTCCGGCGCTGGAGATACCTGCGTGGCTCGCCAGAGGTGACGTGTCCGCCAGGTGTAAGTGAAAAATTTTCGCTGTTTTGGTCCTCCGGCGCTGGAGATACCTGCGTGGCTTGCCAGAGGTGACGTGTCCGCCAGGTGTCGCTGACCTGGCGGACACGTGGATCTTTTTATTTTTTTTTCATTTTTTTATATTTTTTTAAAACTTATTTTTAATTTTTTTTAATTTTTTTATTTGGTCCAATTAAAAAAAAATTAAAAAAATTTTAAAAAAATAATAAATCTACATATCCGCCAGGTGTCCCGCAACGACACCTGGCGGACACGTCACCTCCGGCGAGCCACGCGGGCGTCTCCGGCGCCGGAGGACTAAAACAGCGAAAATTTTTCACTTATGGGACTAGTTTGCGACAGGCTCCATTTACGGGACTAAAATAATAAAAAGGTCCAGTTACGGGACTAAAATAACAATTTACCCTATATTTTAAAAAATGTTTCATAAAACCCCTTTATAGTATTCGAAACTCAGTATAAATCACTATTTTATTTTAAAAATTGTATGACATCCCTTTATACTTTATAAATGTTGCATGAAATTCCTCCGCCATTCAAAAAAGTATAGATAGGAAATCAATTTTGAAAATATAAAGGGCGTCATACAATTTTAAAAGTAGATTTTACGCTGAGTTTCGAAACCATAAGAGAATTATGAGCAATTTTACACTTTAAATTTTACAACTTTTGTTTGTTGCTTATAATTATTTGGAGCAACAATAATATCCTAAAGTAAATAATTTTAGATGTGCAAGTTAATTTAATTTTTAATGATCCCTAATGAATGCTATTAAATTTTTGCAAACAATGTTTAAGTTTGTATGTTAACATAAGAAGTTGAAAACTTGTATAGTCATATGATTCTATCGCTTATTTGAATAAATAAATAGTACGAATCAATCTTATTCCAATTCTAGATGAAATATTACCACAATTCACAATTAAGCCAACAAACCCCCGTTTATTTTCTAGCTTCTATATATAGTCTTCTAATTATTAAGTTGTGGAGGAGCTCCGATCCGCGATGTTGGCATCCATGGTGACGGCGATGACGACCACATGGGATGCACCAAAAAAATATATATCTTGTCCAACATTAATGTCCGTCGGAGAATGTTGCCATAATATGAATCAGTATTTGTCGACATCTCATTTTCATCTCCAATATTTCGATAAATTGATTCATGCGTATCATATTATTATTATTATTATTATTATTATTATTATTATTATTATTATTATTATTATGTGGGAATTTGCAATTGCTAATAATCGAGTGAAGAGAAAAACACAATATACACGAAACATTATTAGATTAATGAAAGATTGGCTTGTTGGCTGATGAATGCACACTCGAGCTATTTTTATTGTTAACATTAATAATCATTCTTGCATCAATTTTTCATGTAATATTATTGTTAATATTGGAAATACATTATTAATGTGTATATATAGAGATATATATATATATATTCCATTTGAACTTTACTTTTTAATTTCTTATTGTTATTAATTTAATTATTTGTATTTCAAGAATTACTTACATATATAGGATATCTTTATTGTTGAGATATTTTAAATTTAGATTTAGAAGGTGTATTTATTTGAGATTTTATTGAATTTTAAAAGTTTATGAATTTATGTGGATTTAGAAAATCCACATAGTTTACGTAGAATTTGATGGATTTTATGTATTGATTTAAATGTATTTATATATATATTTGATTGGATTGTTTATGGATTTATACAAATTTTATATAATAATGTAAAATAATTTTTTATTAAATTATATAATTTTTATAAATTTATATGAAATACATTTGTAAATAAAAAAATTGTATAAATAATTAAATAAAAATACAAAAAAAATGTAATTGTTAAAAAATACATTGAACTATTTATTATTTTCATCTTCATTCCCGTCATGTTCGTTTTCATCATCGTTATATATTTTATATAATTAATGATGTACTCCCACCGTCCTATTGAAAGTTTGCCGTTTACTTTTTGCTAGTGAATTTTTAAATTACTATTATATTGAGTTGTAGTAAAAAAAAATAAAAATAAAAATATCTATAATAGTACTGTGTAATATAAAAGTAATGTCATTTGTGTAATATATTGTAAGTTGGAAGAATATTTATCATTTCAGGTAGGTAATATAATTACTAAACTAGAAAATTGTGATTCTGTTTTGGGACGAACAAAAATGAAAAATGGTAACCTTTCAACGGGACGGAGGGAGTATAATAATTATAGAATAATACTATTTTTATATATTAATATATTAAATTTTATAATTTTTATTATATTAATAATTAATAGATAATTTTTTTTAATTGGTTAAAATTTTAGTATAATTTTATTATGCGTATTTATATATATTATAATTTAACAAATTTAATGTGAAATGACAATGGAATCTTGACATAGTTGAGAAACGGATAGCACTCTACAACCCATAATACAGACACAGTTTCTTTCCAAACCATCCGGGGATCTTAAAAGCTCTTTGTATGTTTATGAATAAGAAACATAACCACATTTGGGTGGGTGGTTATGCCTTACATCAGGGTTCGATCTTTAATGTCAATGATCACATCTAATTTTTCGCCCAACACTGGTAGTGGTACCGTCGCCCGCTTGAACACTTGCATGCATTATCTTGACCACGCTCTACAGAATATTTATTGCATACGCTCACTCATCGTTATCCACTCCATGGGCATAACCCACGTGGGGGGTGAAGTGAAGGCAGACAACATTCTCGTCGATGAAAATAGGAACCTTTGGCTCTCGGATTTTGGCGTGTCGACCTGAAATTATGATAAGGAGTAGTTTTTGTGTGATGATGTTCGAGGTGGTGCTTTGTATTCTCCCTCTCCTCCATATTGGGTGGCACCTGAGGTTATTATCGATGCCTCATTCAGGAACGAGGCTTACATCTTTTCTTGGGCATAGCTGCCCTGGAAATGGTCATCGGCTGGCCTCCCATCAGCATATTCCTAGAGCCGCAATATATGATCCAAATGATTCTAAAACGCTTCAATTTTTCCGTTGATCATTTGAAGAAGAAGGAAAAACCAGGGAGAAGATTCTGAAGTGCCTTAAAAAGTTGACGGAAATGATACATACTTGCCTCCACCAGGATCCCGTTAGAAGGCCCGATTGCGCCACACTCTTGAGGAACCCTATATTCAAGAATATCAAAAGTAAAATTAAGAGGTTTCACATTCTAATGGCAAGAATTCCAGAGGTCAGATACAGGTTCAAGCCATTGGCGGCGTCGGAAATGCTCTCAGTGTCATCGACAACAATGACGGATCAACTACAAAAGCAGTGACCATTTCCGATGGAAATACCACTCGGAAAGGTTCGAATTAGACCCTATTTTTTTTTTATGAAACATGATTTGTGTTGTGAGGAGTTAAGTTGAGTTGAGATTTATGCGTACATACATACATATACATATAGGCTTAGAAGATGTTGTTAGATCATGTGATGCTTCTTTGACGGGCAATTGCAAACCTCCAGATTAGTTGTTTCAGTTTGACTTTCAAAATTTCAGCTTCATGAAGAGGATCATCATCATTATTATTATATCTTTCTTAAGCGTGTGTAGGATTTACTAATTTTTTATTTAGGGGAAGCAAACAGTGGTTGGCTTTGAATTTGGTGTTTAAATTAAAAGCAAGCAAATGATCAATCACAAGCTATGGATCTATATATTCAGGTTGGCAAAGCTTTGTCTTATTGTTATTGTCTGCTTTGTAGTATTCTATCTATTAATGTCAATCAGTCAGTCAGCCACACACACAAGCCTGAGCTTGAACAACAAGAATCCTATATATTCCTGTTGTTTGTTTGTTTCTTAATTTGTTTGTTTGTTTGTTTTGTCCCATGCATGCCCCTCTGTCTGTCTGTCTCTCTATATTCGATATATATTTCAATCTATCTTAATAATGTGTGTGTGATTGGATTGTCAAGTGTACATTTTTTACTAATGTGGAAGGAGTAGTTTCCATTGATCTAACCTCGGCCTCAGCAAGAATGTGCATAAATAGTAATTTAGATTGAGTTATCAGCCCAATGCACTTAAGAGACCGATTTTTCGAAATATTTTAGGCTATATTATTTGTATTTATTTAGTTTATGTATTCTAAAAGGGATGAGATGTTTTGTTGTTCCAGATAGATAGTAATGAAAATTGTAATTTGTTTGATAACATCAGTGGGATTTGGTTTTTGTTGGGAATTAGGAATTGAAATCTACGTTTCTTCTATATGATAGAATATTTTCTTTTTGAGTATTATTATAAGTCATTTCATAATATCCAATTATTTGGCATGGTGAAATTACTGCAAGACTAGACTTGTCCATATTTATGAAAGGAAACAAATTTTGATAGGTAAGTACACTTTGATATATACTACAAGGCTGTGATGTCTGCAATCATCTTTCCTTGTTCCTTTGCCAACCATGAGAAGTTTTTTCCAGGTACGACGATAATAATAATAATAAAAAAAATAGTAGAGAAATTTTTCGAGACTATGTGTGTAGTGTAATTCAGATGAATTATTTGACCATTTTGGTCTGATGGGCATACTAGAGTAATTTTGCTCAGTTTACTATTTTCCCAAAAAATGAAAGTATTCCGATAATGAGTAAATTATCATTGTTTCTACACCCTGATGTGTGTAGACATCCTTGACATGTTTTCATAAACGAATAGGTACATTACACCGATTCTGGAGATTTATTGATAGTGATAGTTTGACTATCAAAGCTCAAGTGCAAGTCCTAAAGTACTGGTTCAAGACTCAAGTGCACTCGAGCTTTGATAGTCAAACTATCGTCATCAATAAATCTCCATAATCGGTGTAATGTATCTATTCGTTTAAGTAAACATGTCAAGGATGTCTGCACACATCATGGTGTATAAATAATGATAATTTACCCATTACCAGAATACTTTGATTTTTTGGGAAAATAATGAACTGAGCAAAATGACTCTAGTATGCCCATCAGACCAAAATGGTCAAATAAATTCATCTGAATTACACTACACACATAGTCTCGAAAATTTCTCTACTATTTTTTTTTTATTATCGTCATACCTGGAAAAAGCTTCTCATGGTTGGCAAAGGAAAAAGGAAAGATGATTGCATACATCACAACCTTGTGAGTATACATCAAAATGTACCTACCTATCAAAATTTGTTTCCTCTCGTAAATGTGGACAAGTCTAGTCTTCCAGTAACTTCACCATGCCAAATAGTTGGATATTATGAAATGATTAATAATAATACTCAAAAGTAAAATATTTCCATCAAATAAAGGAAACGTAGATTACAATTCCTAATTCCCAAGAAAAACCAAAACCCACTGATGTTACAGATCGTGTCCTCATTTTCAAAGCTAACAAGTTGTTGAGTTTGATTATTAGCTATTTGAGAATATTTTGCAAATATATTATATTCGAGATATATGATTAAGTACTAGAAATATTATTGCTTCTCTTAGTTGATGTAGAGATTTATCTTGAAAATATATTGTATTAAAAAAATCTCACATATTTATAATAGCATATAAATCATCTAAATAAATTAAAAATGCCATAAATATTTCAAATAAGATAATTACAATATATATTTTAACTGTAATAAAAGAATCTATAAAAATTACAAAATTTTCTTTATTATTATTATTATTCATAAAATTTCTAAATAATATTAATTGTATTTTATTGGTCGTATTAATAACAAAAAGTAAATAAATTCAAGAAATATAAGTTATCATTTTATACAATAAGAGAGGTATAAAGATAGAAGGAAATAGGAAAAGTAATATAATGTTATGGTTTCAAATATGATATTAATTTGAATTTTTATTTAAATAGTATTATAATATGATGTTTTGTGAAAAAAAATAATGTATTTTTTTTTATTGGAAACTATGTTAAATGAATAGTGTTGATTTTGATTCAAAATGTTAAAAGATGAATAATGTAATAATTTTCTTATATATTAAATATAACCTCTCTTAGTAGTTTACACTTAGAGGTGGCAAAAATAGACACGACCTGAAAATTCGGTCCGAATCCGACACAAAAAATCTCTGCTTGGACCTTAAAAAATAGGCCTGAATTTTTTCGGACTGCGGCCCGGCACACAACTAAACCGGACTGTGTCAAGCCCATGAAAGTCAGACCGTGTCTGGCCCAACTTGATTTTTTGAAATGAATAATTAATATGTAAAATATTTATATATATAATAACTAAAGAAATTGTAACAAAAATAGAGACATAACTCAAATGGTAAGGTGAAAAAAAAAATAAAAAAAAAATAAAACCGATTGGCCCGGCACGGTCCGATTTTAAAGCAGACCCAGCTGTTCAGGCCCGGTTCAAAACCGGGCCATGCTTATATGGCCCATTTCAAAACCGGGTCGGGCCGGCCTGGCTGAATTATCACCCCTCTATATCTATGCTTTTTTTTCCATTATAAAAGAAATACTATTATATATATATTGAAAATGGTATTAAATAATAGTGTTTGAATTTGAAATGTTAAAAAAACAAATCCGTAATTGAAGGTTAGTTTTGTCATTTTAGATTTACTATTTTTAAACTTCGTCACAATTTTAATCTCAATTTTGGTGTTCATTTTAGTGAAAGAAAAAAATAAGATTATATTCGATGGCCGGTATAAATATTTAAACAAGAGTTAAAACAAAAGATTTAACCATTGTCTAAAAATATTAAAGAGATTTATATACCTAACTATTCAATTAATATGATCACAATACATATCTCATTTGTAGACAATTACGTTAGTGCACTAGTGATTGAATATTCGTATAAATTATTGACCTTATAAATAACTTGTTCTAATTGAGATTTTAATGAATAGTTTATGATTGATCAATGCATTTGTATTTATTTTGCATTTGAGGGTGATTAATTGAACTCTGTTATGACTCATTGCAATCATTTATAGATGTCATTTGTTGTCTTTGCTAAGTCATCTATTTAATGACTCATCATATTGTAATGCATGTATAAATATGTCTATTTTGTGAAATGAAAGATTACACAAGAATTGATTTTTGCTTCATTCCATCATTCTTTCTTTCTCTCTCGTCTCTCTACTATCTCTCTAGAATATATATACTATATTACACAAATATACATATACATATACTATATATATATATTACATATCATATATTTTATACATCATACACATATATATATATTTTATCTTATATAATTATATATATTTGTTATATTTTATAACACGTTATCAGCACGAGGTTTTGCCGAGGAAGTGCATATAAAGATAGCATATTTTTTTGTTGTATTACTCGGAAGGTTGCGGAATTTCTGAATAACGAATATTGTTAAAAAAAATCACGAATCGAGGCCAACTGGTGCGAGTCCATTCCCTGAAGTGAATGCGACTCAGTGTTTAAATAATATGCCTAGATTCTACCGCAGATGAGGTCGCGGACAAGGCAGTGGACGTGGATTTAGTCGTGGACGTGGATTTGGTCATGGACGTGGAATGAGTCGTGGACGAGGTCGTGGTAGGTTTGTTTATTACCGTCAGGGATATTTTGATGAGCAGAAATCAAATAGGCCTATGAAGCGGCCTCAGAACGATATTGGTCAGAGTTCAAAGAAAAACGAGGATAAGTGTTATCGTTGCGGAATGACAGGGCATTGGTTCAGAAATTGTCGTTCCAATTCTTATTTTGTTGAGATGTACCAAAATTCCCTGAAATAGAAAGACAAAGTGCCTGAAGAAGTTAAAACATCGGAAAATGTCAATCCCCCAGAAATTAATTTTTCAGAGAATGTTGCCAGTGGAAGTGGGGGTGATAAATGTAATGATAATACGCAGCTAGATATATCTGATTTTCTAGTACACCCTGAAGGTGGGTACTATGAAAATCCCGGAAATGCGATATAAATGCATATAGATATGTGTATATATTTTTGTAACGCATGTAGTTTTTGCTCCCGATATTTTGTAATGATATGAAAGCTATGTATTTTCTCCAAATTTTTGATATATTTATTCTTATATTTCTCCCAGAAGAAGAAATATGAATGCTGAGCACGTTATAAAGAATAATATGGAAGACATTTCATGTCTCATTGATAGTGCATCAACGCACACCATTTTGAAATATAAGAAATATTTCACCAACCTGAAGTTGAGAAAAATTGAGGTGAATACCATTAGTGGTTGTGCGAAGTTAATTGAGGGTTCTGGAAGAGCGATAATATTTCTCCCCGAAGGAGTAAAACATGATATCCAAAATGCTCTATATTCTAGTAAATCTCAAAGAAATTTGTTGAGTTTTAATGATATTCGCAGAAATGGATATCATATTGAGACATCAAGTGTGGCAAATAATGAATTTTTGTTGATTACAAAATTAATTGATGGACATAAATATATATTAGAAAAATTGCCTTCATTGTCTTCCGGATTATATTGCACAAAGATTAATATGGCTGAGACATATTTGGTAGACAAGAAGTCTACCGATTTTATGATTTGGCATGACCGGTTTGGGCATCCTAGTAATACTATGATGAGACGAATTATTGAAAATACCAATGGGCATAACTTGAAAGATCAAAGGGTATTAAATACAAATGAGTTTATATGTGTTGCTTGCTCAAAAGGGAAGTTAATAACTAGACCATCACCGGCAAAAGTGGGAACTGAATCCCCTTCATTTTTAGAACGAATTCAGGGTGATATATGTGGAGATCCACCATGCGGACCATTTCGATATTTTATGGTACTTATCGATGCATCTACTGCATGGTCGCATGTGTGTTTACTATCTACCTGCAATTTGGCATTTGCAAGGTTGCTTGCTCAAATAATTAGATTACGAGCTCAGTTTCCAGATCACCCAATAAAGAAAATTCGTCTTGATAATGCTGGTGAATTTTCATCTAAGACTTTTGATGATTATTGCATGTCTATTGCAATTGACATTGAACATCCTGTACCTCATGTACATACTCAAAATGGTCTAGCTGAATCACTTATAAAAAGGCTGCAATTAATTGCAAGACCTATGTTAATGAAATCCAAACTTCCCGTATCTGCTTGGGGATATGCAATTATGCATGCAACAACATTGATAACATTAAGACCGACAAACTATCATAGCTACTCCCCAGTACAATTAGTGTACAATGAAAAGCCCAATATTTCACATTTGAGAACTTTTGGGTGTGCGGTTTATGTGCCAATTGCATCGCCCCAACGTACAAAAATGGGCCCTAAACGGAGATTGGGGATATATGTCGGGTACGAATCACCATCTATCATTAAATATCTTGAACCATTAACTGGTGATTCGTTTACGGCTCGTTTTGCTGATTGTCATTTTGACGAGTCGCATTTCCCAATGTTAGGGGGAGAAACTGATCAACTGAAAAAGAAAATTACTTGGAAAATACCATTCAGTTTTCTTGATCCTCGTACAAGTCAAAGTGAATTAGAGGTACAAAGAATTTTACATTTACAGCGAATAGCAAATCAGTTGCCTGATGCTTTTTGTGACACCAGCAGGGTCACTAGATCTTATATAGCTGCTGAAAATGTACCTGCTAAAATTGTTATTCCTGGAGACAAAATACAAAGTGCTAATGAATCAAATGTACGCCTAAAGCGTGGCAGACCTGTAGGTTCGTAAGATAAAAATCCTCAAAAGAAAAGAGAAACAAATGAAAGGGTTGATGATTTGAATGTTAATCAAAACCCTCAAGAAACAGGTAGTAACATGGATCAGATTTCTAGAGAAATTGATCCTGATAAACTTGATGAGGATGTTAATCCTAATAGAATTTCTTCTGAAGAGAATGAAATTATTGAAAATTCAATAAATTATGTTACTACTAGAAAGCATTGGAACCGAAGTGATACAATTATAGATAATGCTTTTGCATATAATGTAGCACTTGATCTAATGGAAAATGACGAGGATCCATAACCTAGATCAGTTGATGAATGTCGGAAAAGAATAGATTAGCCAAAATGGAAAGATGCGATCCAGTCTGAATTAAATTCACTGACAAAACGAAAAGTTTTTGGACCCATTGTTCAAACACCTGAAGGTGTTAAGCCTGTTGGCTATAAATGGGTATTTATTCGAAAGCGAAATAAGAATAATGAAATTGCCAGATATAAAGCAAGACTTGTTGCCCAAGGTTTTTCACAAAGTCCTGAAGTTGATTTTAATGAAACATATTCTCCAGTAATTGATAGAATAACATTTCGATATCTTGTCAGTTTGGCAGTACATGAAAATTTGGATATGCATCTGATAGACGTTGTAACTGCATATTTATATGGCTCGTTGGATAGTGATATTTACATGAAAATTCCTGAAGAATTTAGTATGTCTGATGCATATAAATCAAAGCCAAAAGAATGTTATTCTATTAAGTTACAAAAGTCTTTGTATGGGCTCAAACAATCTGGCCGCATGTGGTATAATCGTCTCAGTGAATCATTATTGAAAGAGGGATATGCCAATGATTCTATTTGTCCGTGTATTTTTATAAAGAAAAATGGGAGAAATTTTGTAATAATAGCTGTCTATGTGGATGACTTGAATTTAATTGGAACCCTTGAAGAGGTCCAAGAAGCTATTGAATATTTGAAAAGGGAGTTTGAAATTAAAGATTTTGGGAAAACAAAATTTTCTCTTGGTCTACAAATTGAACATTTGGAAAATGAGATTTTGATATATCAGTCTGCATATACAGGTATTAAAATGATTTGCAATTGATAAAGAACATTCATTGAGTACTCCAATGGTCGTTAGAACTCTCGATCCTATTAAAGATCCTTTTAGACCAAAAGAGGAGAATGAGGAAGCACTTGGTCCTGAAGTACCATATTTAAGTGCTATTGGTGCACTAATGTATCTGGCTAACAGTACTAGACCAGATGTAGCATTTGCTGTAAATTTATTGGCCAGATTTAGTGCGATGCCAACACAATGACATTGGAAAGGAATCAAACATATTTTTCGTTATCTCCAAGGATCTATTGATCTTGGTCTATTATATCCAAAAGGATCTCGACATGAATTGATTGGATATGCAGATGCTGGGTATCTTTCTGATCCGTATAAAGCCAAGTCTCAAACTGGTTATATATTTACTTATGGCGGTACAGTGGTATCTTGGAGATCCACTAAACAAACATTAACCACCATATCTTCAAATCATGCAAAAATAATAGCAATTCATGAAGCTAGTAGAGAGTGTGTTTGGCTAAGATCAATGATTCACCACATTTTACAGAATTGTGGTTTGAAATCTGAAAATGATGATCCTCCTACTATTTTGTACGAAGATAATGCAGCTTTTATAGCACAACTGAAAGAAGGATATATCAAGGGAGATAGAACGAAACATATTTCACCAAAATTTTTCTTTACTCATGATCTCCAGAAAAATGGTGAAATAAATGTGCAGCATATTCAATCAGACCAAAATTTAGCAGACTTGTTGACCAAGGCTTTACCGATCGCAACGTTCGAGAAATTAGTAAAGATCATTGGGATACGTTGGTTGCAAGATTTCAAATGATGTCCACATAAGGGGGAGCGATATTTCAAGTGATGTCCACATCAAGGGAAGTATTTTTAATGCATGAATAACGTACTCTTTTTCCTTGATTATGATTTTTGTCCCGTTGGGTTTTTTTCCTAGTAAGGTTTTAACGAAGCGCATTCATTGCAGTTAAATGACACCTAAGGGGGAGTGTTATGAGTCATTGCAATCATTTATAGGTGTCATTTGTTGTCTTTGCTAAGTCATCTATTCAATGACTCATCATATTGTAATGCATGTATAAATATGTCTATTTTGTGAAATGAAATATTACACAAGAATTGATTTTTGCTTCATTCCATCATTCTCTCTCTCTCTCTCTCTCGTCTCTCTACTATCTCTCTAGAATATATATATACTTTATTACACAAATATACATATACATATACTATATATATATTACATATCATATATTTTATACATCATACATATATATATATATATTTTATCTTATATAATTATATATATTTGTTATATTTTATAGCAAACTCAGTTATATTTATTTATTGAGAGATGATATTATAATATATGCTCTCATTCCACAATATATATATTGTTATAAAAAATATAGTATTATAGTGGTGATTGTCATATAAATTAGAAGTATTTTGAAAAATGAACAAAAATCATTTTTGGTTTCATTTAATATTATAATTATCAATTTTGTTTATATCGAAAATTTTATATCAATTTTGGTCCAATTGAAATGAAACTTTATCAATTTTAGTTCCATGACAATTAATTGGGACTGAACACGGCTGTGTTGGCGGCTTGAACACGGCCGTGTTTATTACCTACACTGGCCGTGTTCATACCCCTGTTCACGGCCATATTTTGAACACTGCCGTGTTCCTGCCCCTATTCTAAATACAACCATATTCTAGGTCATGATCACGACCATATTTTCAATATAGTTATATTGTAAGTCATATTTATTATTATTTTAACTTTTTTGTTAGAATTATTTGATATAAATTTATAATTCAACAAAAATAACTTTTACAATTACTTCATAATATAAAAAATAATCAATTTTAATATTCTAAAAAATAATTGAAAAAAATATAAAATAATAATATATTAATATATATTTTTAATAATCATAATTATATATATATATATATTTCAAAATTTTTTGTAAAATTTTTAATATTTAGTAATATATATACAAGTACTCTTTGAAGGACTACGTTCAGTCAGTACTTTATATATATATACATTATTTGTATATTTTTAGACAGTCAAATTATCTAATATTTTTAATTGAAACAAGAGAAAATAAAATAAAAATAATTCACACAACTACAAATAAAAAAAAATTGATATTATCTTATGAAATCTGAAAAGAGAAATTACAAAGAAAATAATTTTGATATAATATTATTAAATTCGAGAAGAGATATAAACAATTATAATACTATAATCACACCAAATTCTAAATCTACTATTCCCATTACCTCAAAATATTTGTTATTTATTTATTATATAAAAATAAATAAATAATTAAATTATTAAAAAATAAAAATAATTAAATTGATAAATTTAATAAGTAATTATTAAATTTAAAATTTAGAATTAATAAAAATATATTATAGAAATATTGATATATTGTATAATAAAAAATTATAAAATAATATTATAATATTGTTATTTTTCAATATCATTAATAATTATTTTTATTAATATTAATATTAATATTAATATTAATTTTAATTTAAAACTTCATAATATATAAACATTTTAATTATATTTATTATTATATTATTACGAAATAGACAATATGCAATAATCAATTCATTTACACAATTACAGGTTCTCTTTTTTCTTTTTCTCCTTTTAATTTTTTCATTTCTTGCACATCCATCATCCTCGGTGCTCCTCATTTTTTCTTCTTCTTCACCTATCATGTTCTGCTGCAATTTAAAAAAAAAAAAAAAAACAGACTATCGGTCATCTGCGTTGGGATGCAAGCAAGTACAACGTGTGCACAGTCGGTGATGCCTTAAGTAGCTACCCGGCGGGAGACCAGATTGAAGGCAAATAGATTGAACACTATCTATGAGTTCAAAGTTACATCGATCTTAATATTTTTACTTATAAATATATTATTATTATTATTATTATTATTATTATAAAATACACAATTTTGTTTCAATCAATTCATTTACACAATTACACATCCGAAGCCACCGTAGCTGCACCACATTCTCTTCTTTCTTCTTCTTTTTCCTTATTATTCCCTTTCTTCCACATTGATTATCTTCTGTCTCCTTTCTCCTTCTTCTTCACCTACCCTGTTCTACTGCGTCTGCGCCGTAGGTGATGACGGCCAGATATTTAAAAATAATGGTTGAAGCGACGGTTCAACCAATTTAAAACAATAAAATAAAATAAAAATGGTTGAACCTCCAGTTCAACCAATTTTTTAAAAAATAATAATAATTAAATGGTTGAACGGCCGGTTCAGCTATTTGCAGACTATATGTCATCCGTGTTGAGATGTAAGAAAATCCAATACGCGCACAATTGGTAATCCCTGAAGAAGCTACCTAATTTTTACCAAAAAATAGCGTGGAGGCGAGATTGAAGGCAAATCGTTGATACAAGACAGGTCATCCAGTGCGTCTCTACATGTAATCGGTGAGTTCAGAGTTACACCAATCTTAATTTTTTAATTATAAATATATTATTATTATTATTATTATTATTATAAAATACACAATTTTGCGATTCAAAGTTCTCTTCTTTCTTTTTCTTCCCCATTCTTTCCTTTCTTCCACATCGATCATCCTCGGTCCTCCTCTTTCTTTTTTCCTCCTTCTCTTTCTTCTTCTTCACCTATCTTGTTCTACTGCGCCTGCGCCGTGTGTCGTTGTGATGACCATATTAAAAAAATAAAAATGCTGAACCGCCGGTTCAGTCAATTTAAAACAAAAATAAAGACCATTTGCAGACTATCGGTCATCCGCGTTGGGATGCAAACAGATCCAACACGCGCATAACCGGTGATCCATGAAGAAGCTACTCATTTTTTTTACCAAAAAATGGCGTTGAGGCAAGATTGAAGGCAAATCGGCGATACAAGACAAGTCATCCCCAATTTGTGCGTCCCTACACGCAGTGAGTTCAGAGTTAGACCGATTTTATTTTATTTTTGTTTTGCATGCCCAACAAACCCAGGTATCAATTGACAACTTTAAACATATTTCTCTACAATATTACCTCTTTGCACAACTTGGCAAAACAACAACCCCACTTGCACCTATATAAAGTAAGGGTAGATACGTTAGATCATGTAGCCATTCGTAAGCATTTTCATATATTGTGGAGAGATTGTCCGACTTCGTTTCACTTGATTTATTCATTAAATGGTAAACTAAGTCCACTTTTAATTGTTTGATATTTACTTTAATTTATTTATTTTTTTGTAAAAACAAATATTTTTTAATTGTTCAATATTTACTTTAATTTATTTATTTTTTACTTTTTCTGCGAAGACCAATTATTTTTTTAATTGATCGATAATTACTTTTTTTTTTTTTTTTTTTTCTACGAGGACTTTTCTTTGTGAGTACATTCCTAGTGACAAAGATAAGTATTTGTATTACTTTAAAAATAAAAAATAGGTCCACTAATATGATGATTAGATTGATTTATTTATATTCTTAAGTGTCGTAACTGAATTATACACACACATGTGTATACATAAATTTACTCTAAAAAGAAAAAGAAAGGAGGTTGTGAGAGTTGTTTAGCTTTCATAATTAAGCCAGTGATACTTCTTTATATTTATATATACAATGTTATATGATGTAGGATTCACGCGCGGGTCTTTTGTATTATCTAACATGGTTTCAGAGCTAAATTTCTTCCGATAAACCCTAAAATTCGACAATCGGAGCTATCACCATTTCTCCTATTTCCGAGCATCTCCGATCAACACCTCAAGAACCATCAGAACTGCCATCCAAAAACTAGCGCACCACCAAAATTTGGCGGCGGACGGCGGCGCGTGTAGGGCCCACGCACGAGTCAAAATTCACATTGCCAGAACTTTGACCAGCGCGTGGTGGCGTGTTTCAGCTTCGATTGCGGTGATTTTATTGGCGTTAGTTTCAAAAAATTATTCTCTATATGTTGGTATAATTTTTTTTTTTTTTTTTCCGTCTGAATTTTTTTTTCTAATATTTTATCTAGTTTTTGTAATCTATCGATGGTCATATTATGGTAGTGGAGTGTCGTTATTGTCATCATCAAGGTCATGTCATTTAGAATGATCATGCTCGACCACATCGGAATGTGCACAATATTCGGTCATCTTATCAGCCTACATCTGTAACGTTCAAGAATATTGTGACTCTCTCGCATCAAGTTCTTGCTTCCAGTTCATCTCATGTCATGGATGATTCAGGTAGTCCCAACTGGTATTTTTTATTTCGGTTGCTGCAATCATATGACACCTACACTTGGTCTCTTGACTAGTGCGCATCTTGTGTCCAGTGGTGGAACTAGGAATTTAAGCAAGAGGGGCTCGTTTCTTGCACAAAATAAATATTAACATTAAAAGTTATAAATTATACTATAAGAAATAGTAAACAATGTTCAAATAAAACTATACATTCGACACTAAAAATTATAAATTCTAGCACAAGCAATATTAAACATTTTTAAAATGAAACTATACATTCGAAAATTGAAATCTTCGACTTGTCATATTTTGAAAATGTTGCAAAATAGTTTTATTTTCAATTTTTGCGAAAAATTCTTTTTCAATAAAGCATTGTAAACTATCTGTGAGAAAATCATCCCCTATTTATTTAACAAATCGTTCTTAATAATCTTTACCGCGGAAAAGGATCTTTCATCACTAGCGGTTGCAACAGACAAAACCAATGTCAAATCAACAAGTCGATATACCAACTTCAGAGTAGTGTGTCATTTTCTTTCAATCATTTTTTTTTTTCAAAATCTCAAATACTTTAAAGACCGAAAAAAAAACACACCCAGATTTTTTTACTATCGCAATATACTGCTTAAGTTTTCCGGTCAACAAAAATTTATCAGAAAAATCCTCTAGATATAATTCAACAAGACGCAATAACTTATCAAGATCAAAGCTAGTAAATGAATCTCGAGGATTAAGGCATGCAATGCCACAAAAAAACTCTGAACTTGATTCCGTAAAAAGATTATCAATATCTTGCGCAATGAGATCAACAACCTTCCATAATAAAAAGAAAAAAAAATTATTATTTATATAATAAATAAATAATCAAACACATGTAATTATAAAAAGTATATATTTACAAACAAGTACCTGAAAGAAGATATCCCGTCGAAAAAAGTGAAAATAAGTCTTTGGTTGACCATCGACTTTCCTTTCAAATCTAGCTCGACCAGACAAAGAATCTTCCAAATTCCGCATAAAAATGTCCTTTTCAAAGCAATTTTTTTTTTTTAAAAAATAGTTTCCAACAAATCATCCCAACCATTTTCTCTATACAACTCTAAGTCATCTTTCAATGTTATAATCAAAGCCATAATATTACCAATATTACGTGTTATTTTTTTAAGGGCTACCGACGATATACTTGTTTTTGCTAACAATTTCAATATGAAATGAGAAATGAAAACAAATTCTAAACTCATCATTTTACCAATTAGAACTGCTGCAGTTCTTCGAGTTTTTTGATCCGGGCCATCCTCCGAAATAGTATCAAACATCTTTTACTGCACCTCACATATTTAAAATTTGATCTTATGTCTTTTAGTGAGAACCCCAACGAGTATCACCTGGACGAGCCAAACTTGTTTCTTGATTTTTTTTCCTTTTCTTTAAGATATTTCACCACACTCAATGCACCATACAAGATCTTCATGGTGTTTTTGTCGCATCACGTCCCTTCTTTTATATGAAGCTCCAACAAGATTCACAATACGGATTAAATGAATAAAAAAAAGTCGCTTACTAATACCTGATCACTTGAAGTTGCAACAATCACTAATTGGAGTTGGTGAGCAAAAAAATGAACATAATATGCTTGCTTATATTCATTTAAGATGAGTGCTTTAAGACATGAAACTCACATCGCATGTTGGAAGCTTTGTCATAACCTTGACCTCTAAGGTTAGAAAACGATAAACTATTCTTTAAAAAAACAAATCATCAATAGCATCTTTCAAGGAGTTTGAAGTACTGTCACTAGCATCTACTAATCCAACAAATTGCTCTTTAACTTCTTCCATATTGTTTACATATCTCAAGAAAATAGAGATTTGTTCCTTTACAGAACTGTCTTGAACCTCATCAATCAAAATTGAGAAAAATTTTTCTCCAATTTCCTCAAAAATAACTTTCTTCAGTTCCGAAGCACAAGCATTGATAACATCCTTCTGAATCTTAGCAGAAGTCAATTGATTATTTCCCGGAGCATTTAAATTTATCATTTTTTTTAACTTCTTCATTAAGCTCACAATGCCAATTCAAACTTTCAAGAAACTTACCTCATTGCAAGGAAGTTTCAGACTTATCATGTCCACGAAAAGCAGAACCCTGTTGTAAAATCAATCGAACGACGTTCACAACTGCCATCAATCGAATATGTAATCAAGCTCCATTCTCTTAATTATTTGGGATATCACATAATCAACATTATTTCTCTAATAACTAAATGATGAAGCTTGAATTTTAGCACCATGGTATGCATTTTCTGTATCTCCAACATGCTCTTTAAATTTTTCTAGAGCTCTTTTCCAATTTTTGAATCCAATTTCTGTAAAAGTAGTATCTCAACCATGTTTATGACATTAAACAAGTAGAAAACCAAACAATATGCAACATCTCTTTAACACTGTATTCTAGCCAATCGAATTGATCAAACATATTGCTTGAAACTTTCTCATAAATTTTCCATAGCTAGTCTTTGGAAAATTGTAGTTGCGTGGTTGACATGAACCTTTAGCCAAATATCGTCTTCTCTTAAATTCCTATTCAAATTAAAATTAAACTAAAAAATTGCAACTTAAAACTAATGTGCTATGTTAACTAAGAAAAAAAAAGTAAAATTAAACTTACAAACAGGATTGCAAAAAAGAAGATGAAGTGGCTACCGTGGTCTGTTGAATTTTAGTTGGCAAAATTAAATATAGCATAACCTGCAGATGTATAAATAAATTAATTATCAATTTGAAGTATAAAAAACAGTTTGAGAAAATGCACTTAAAAAAGTTTTTTACATCTGTTTCAGAAAAAAATATATATAAATAAAAACTTACCGTGTTAGATAAGCTGGTGGAGGCGAAAAGAAAGTTGAAAATAAGAAGAGGAACTGAGGAAGTGAAATATAATATTTTAGAGGTGTTAGACAACTAGATAGGATGAACATCGAACGAACAAAATAGAACAACATGAATGCACGATGGAAATAAATTTAGGGTGGTTTGATTTTGAGAATTGGAATGGGGTTTTTGATATATAATTACAACCAATTTCATTTGTTTTTATTTTTTATTTTTAAAAAGAAATGGGTCAATATGGATGGCTTGCCAGTCCAAAAATCATAATATTAAACTAAACAAAAAATAAAAATTTTGGCAAAGGTGGCTACAGCCCACATCTAACTCCACCTCTGTGTGTCATCTTCACTGCCTATATAGACTGCTAATAGGAGTCACATGAATATCACTCATTCAGGATCTGTATCTCTATCATTTATATACCTTTATGATACTTACTACATTCCACAGTTGACTTTAAATCTTGTATCAGTTGGCCAATTAGTTGACCAAGGACTTACTGTTACTTTCTCTTCTTCTGGTGTGCAGGTTTAGGATCCACATACGGGTCAAAATTCTTGGGACTGGTCAAAAGGTGGGTCAACTATTTGAGGTACAATATTTGAAAATCCCTTCCTGTAATTTTTCTGCTGCTACTACTCATACCCCTCTTACTACCTTTCGTTCTCCTATTCCCTAGCGACACCCTCATCTTGGTCATGCGTCTTACTCTAAAATTTAGTCTCTCGTAAGTAAGAATCAT
This sequence comes from Andrographis paniculata, assembly GCF_009805555.1. Classification (NCBI taxonomy): domain Eukaryota; kingdom Viridiplantae; phylum Streptophyta; class Magnoliopsida; order Lamiales; family Acanthaceae; genus Andrographis; species Andrographis paniculata. The sequence goes on along the minus strand of NW_026137391.1, from coordinate 3,751,348 downwards.
TTGATTTTTACTCGTTTATTAATTTTTTTCCTCCCCAAAATTATTCTAACATAGTATTAGAGCCTTAGGTCTCGAGTTTGAGTCCCACCATCCCCTATTTGTCGTTGTTAATGGATAAGTTTCATGTGGTGGCGTTTATCCCCTTGCCACCGTGAGGGGACGTGTTGTTTGACTCTCGTTTGTAAATAGATAAATAAATGATGCACATCCTAACAGTTTAAGTTCTTATGTGAGTCGGTCATTTACATCATCTAACATACAAAGTGAGGACTTCTTGATACTTGGATTAAACCCTAAACCCCAAATAACATCATATTGTATCTAACTAATACCATATGTGTGCCAAATCATTTTATTAGTATGTTTAATTTGGGAGTGATGGTGCGAAATATAGCATGCTTCAAAGCTTGCCACAATTTTGTATAATCTATGTAATAAAATGACCTAAGAAATATTTGTAGTTCTTGGTTGGAGGTTAATATGCATGAGTATTTCTTAGCTCCCGCATATACAAATTAAAAAAACTGCTCAAATTTTGAAAAATCTATCGAACAAAGAGTAGTTAATGTTAGACTTCTAATGTGATGTTATATGTTATCTTAATTCAATGACCTATAAATAAGGTCACATAGTGTCATTCCAACGTAGGAGGAAGATTAATTCTTCATTTTACAACTTTTTGATTGGACATGACTATTGATCTCGCCCGTCAAATTTCTAAAACTTCTACAAAAGTCCATAAATAAGAATTGGTCAGTTTTGTAATATATTATAGATACTTTTATTATTATTATTATTATTATTATTATTATTATTATTATTTTCCACTCGTGTGAGATTCATAGCTCAAACCATAGAAGATCATATGAGTGCACATGAATAATTGACATCACATGTGCTGGGAGTATTGTGCCTAGCTTCTCACCCTATTTTGATACTGCCCTTATATTTTACTGGTTGTTGGATGTAGTTATATTCCTTTTCAATTCGTGAGTATTAATAATCCCTTGTTGATTGTTTAACTAACATGTTAGACTGGTTAGAGCCTTTTGACCCTATATGCTCTTGCGTGCTCTTATGTGATATGAATTATTTGATTTGAATTTTACACTTCTGGGTATAGTTTTTCCTTCGGGCTAGAATCTTATTTGTGATACATTGATTTGTGATGTGCCCGTTGTAGTTAATGAGTTGGAATTCCTTGTAGAATTTTTGGTACTTGAGTTAAGTAAGTTTGATTTTATCTTTGATATTGACTAGTTGAAGAGGTATAGAACTCAGTAAGACTTGCACATGGACAAGTTGACACTATGGATATTGGTTGAAGTGAGGATATCATGATATAAGCAACCGAGGATGTCAGAGTCTAAGGTGGTTAGTGTCTTAGGACGAGCTTAGCGTCCTTTTCTTGGAGTAGAATAAAAGTCACCCGGTCTATATGTGATTGGTTTGTGAGATTAGAGCAAAGGGGCCAAGAACAAGTATTTGTTGACAAGGATTGGGAATTTGTTTGATCGATTAAGAGGTCTGAGTCCCACAGGCACACAAGCTACGCTAAGCTGGATTTGTCGGGATTGAAGATTGGCCCCACAAGTCAACACGAGTCCTTTCAGCGCGCTTATGTCCTCACTTATGCGCACTCTGAGAGACTTCCCAGGGGGTCACCCATTCTCAAATTACTCTAGAGTTACTCCTGGAAAGTCTCTCAGGGTGGACGTGAGTGAGGATAGAAGTGCGTTAAAAGGACCCGTGTTGACTTGTAAGGCCAGTCTTCAATCCTGACACGTTCGGCTTAGTGTAGCTTGCAGGTTGGGGTGTCACAATTAGTATCAGAGCTGACCTGCATCAGCCCACAGCCGTTGATTGAACTGTTGATGGGCCTAGCAGTTGATGCTCCTTGGAGTGCAATGTGGACATTGCATTCTAAAGTGGGGGATGATGTGATACCCCCGGAGTTGAGCCATTTCTTGGACAACTCCCGTGTATGGATGAGCCGATATTAGGCCACCTGAAGTTGATTAGAGGTTAAAATAAATTGAATAGACTACTCACGTAAAAAATGTGCACATTCCTTTTCGTGAGCCTTATTGAAAGAACTCTAGAATTAAGTGTTCTTGCTCTAGAGTAATTTGAGGAAGGGTGACCCCCTTGGAAGTCTCACATGGTGCGCGTGAGTGAGAACAAAAGCGCACTGAAAAGACTCGTGTTGACCTGTGGGATAATCTACGATCCCGACATGCCCGGATTTGCGTGATTTGCTGGTCAGGGTGTCACATGTGAGTGTATTCTCAAAGCTTGAATTGTGTTCTGGGTATTACCAGATACATGTGAAGGGAAGGGATGTTAAGGAGACAGCTTTTAGGACTCGCTATAGACATTATGAGTTTGTAGTGATGCCTTTCAAAATCAGCAATTCCCCAAAAATATTTTGGATTTGATGCAGCAGGTATTCGGGAAGTAGTTGGAAGTTTTCATTGATGACAACCTAATTTATTCTTCTGATCATGATACCCTTGCTTAACAATTGAGATTAGCGTTGGAGACTTTAAGGGAGAAACAATTATATGTCAAGCTGTCAAAGTATGAATTTTGATTGAGTAATTTGTATTTTTTTTTATAATGTGATCTCTGCTAAGGGTGTGACTACAGATGTCTCGTAGGTTAATGCAATATTGAGTTTGAACCATGTAATGTATAAGAGTTACGAGGTTTTCTTGGATTGGCTGGCCACTGCCAGGATTTCATTAAGATTGCACAACCATTGGGGAATCTAACAGAGAATATGGTTAAGTTTGTATGGGATGATAAATGTGAGGTGGTCTTTCTCGAGTTAAAGTCGAGATTGACGGTTGTGCCAATTTTGGCATTGCCCGAGGATGAGCAACAGTTTGATATCGTCAGTGATGCATTGTTGAATGATTTGGGAAGTGTGTTAATACAAAATGGTTGGATTATTGTATATGCTTTAAGATAGTTGAAATCGCATGAGGAACGATATCGATCTTCCAATTTAAAGTGGTTGTCGTTGTGCATGCCTTGAAGATTGGACGAGACTACCTGTTGGAAATTAAGTACCAGACATCACGGATCACAAGAGTTTGAAGTATGTGTTCACACAACCAAAATTAAAAATAAGGCAACAACGCTGGTTAGAGTTGGTTGAGGATTATAATGCCGAGATTTTGTATCATAAGGGTATGGCCAATATGGTGACAAATGGTTGAGCTGGAAGGGACATCATGTGGGTGCCCTTTTGTTCTAAGATAAATTATGTGTGGAGATTTGTTGTTTCATATGGGAGATAGTTCTTCCATGTTCTACGCAAGTATGTTATGTGTGTTATTGGTGGCACCATTATTATATGATGAGATTCTTGAAAGGTAGCGGGCAGATCCCAAATGCTTTAAAATTATGGAATAAGTCCAGAAGGGAAAATTTAGATTCACAATTGATTTTTTGATTTATAGTGATGGCATCCTCCAATTTTGAGGAAGATTATGCATTTCAGATAATGCCAAAGAATTAAATAAGAGATTGTTGGATAAGGCTCATTCATTGTCATACTCGGTGTATCCAATGGGTGATTACATATCTAATTATTTATGAGGCAATTTTTGGTGTCCGGATATGAAAAAGAATGTTGCAGATTATGTGCTCGATGTTTAATGTGTTTGAAAGTGAAGATTGAGCATTGTAAATAGATGGGCTTGTTATAACCACTTGAGATTTTGAGTTGGAGTGAGACTCAAGTGAGATGGACTTTGGAACTAGCTTGCATGCGAGTAAGAATTAGACTGATTCTTTTTGGGTCATTGTTGACCAATTTTAGAATGCAACAATATTGATTGATGTGAGGAATGATTGATTGATGACTAATATAGGCTATATGTATGTGCAGAATATGGTAGAACATTTTGGGGTGCCAACTAGTATTGTAACAGACTACGATTTCCAGTTTATGTCATACTTTTGGAAGAAACTTCAACGAGAGTTAAGGATCAAGTTGAATTTTAGCACACTTTTCACTTGATAGTTAAACTAAGCATACTATTTAGATATTAGAGAAAATATTGAGAGCTTGTGTACTTCTGTTCAGTGGTATTGGACTAATCGGTTTGGATTGATTGAGTTTTCTTATAATAATAGTTATCGCATGAGCATTATGGTTGCACCGTTTAAAGATGTTATAGAGTGACAATATCATACCACATTGTGTTGGGATGATTTTAGTGATAGAGTCTTATTGGGGCTGGATTTGATTAAGAAGACAACATAACATATTCGCATGATTCAAGATCGAATCCATGCAACCCAGAGGTGATTGAAAAAAAAATATTACACTAATAAGAGTCACGGAGTTTGAGAGTTTGAGGTTGGAAACTGAGCATTGATTCATGTATTCCTTTCGAAAGGTGCTGAGAGATTTGATATCTGAGCGAAGTTGAGTCCATAATCTAGAGCGGACCTTATATAATGTTAGAACATGTTGAGAAGTTGGCTTATCGGTTGGACTTACCAAGTGAGTTAGGTTAGGTCTATAATATTTTATATGAGTTTTATATTTGGAGTGGCATGACCAATGAGAGTAAGATAATCAAACCCGATGAGATTATTTTGGAGGATGATTTGAATTTTGATAAAAAAAAATCGATCCAGATTTTGGACTCGAGGGTGAAAGTGCTGAGAAACAAGTAGATACACGTTATGAAGGTGTGTTGTGGAACTGTCATAGAGTTGAGAAGGTCACGTGGGAAGAGGATCATTTGATGAAAAAATAGTATCCCAAACTCTTTAGTATGCTTGTGTGATTATGTTCGTGCATTTTGTATTTACCTAAAATCTGATTTTTACAAGCCTGTGATTTGGTTGTATGTGTGATTATATGTCTTTCTCTATAAATTTAATACCATCTGAATCGTTGATCTGAGCGTATATATGATATTTATTGATGCTATTATGGGTATCGTTGCTTGACTCATCGTTGTTGTTGTGTTGTTGATGAAGAGGTACTGAATTCCAGAGTTTGGAAGTGAATTGTGGTGTTGAGTCGCAGATCAATTTTGGAGATGAAATATTTTTTTAGGTGGTTCGGATGTAATACCCGATCCATAGTCGAGTTTGCCCATTAGGTCTTTTTTTAATTGAATATCTTAAAGTTGTAGTTTCCAATACGTCGAGGCCTACCAAAACTAAGAAAGTAATGGTTGAAGTGCACGAAGGAATCGACGTATCTCACAGACATGGTGAAAATATGAGATGGACGATTTTCCTTTGTGATTATTTTTTGCCAATGATCTTCATGGATTGTGTGGACTATGCTTGTGTCTGTGAAGCATGCCACGGCATGAACTTATCGAGAAGATTCCGACAGAGGAATGACATTCCATTATTAAGTCATGTCTTTTCCAAGCTTTGACTATGAATATCAAAAGGAAGAAATATTTGTCATCATCAAAGGACCATTCTTTTTTCTTGGAAGCCACAAATTACTTCACCAAATGAGTGGAGGCAATTTCTCTCATCCAAGACTGCCAAAACCATGTGACTAAGTTTATAAAAAATAACTTAATTCATAAGTTCGGAATTCCGCAAACAATCACCACAAACATAGGAACATTTTTTACAAGTGCAAGAGTCAGTTTTTGCCACCCAATATAGAATCAAGATTCTGCATTCTATGCCTTTTATTATCCCCAAGTTAATGGGCAGACGGAAACAACTAACAAGGTTTTGATTGCCATGGTTAAGAAAGCATTGGAATGAAATCCATAGGGGTAACATGAAATATGGGAAGAATTTCTATAGGTTTACTACAATGCAAAGCCATTAGTGATCGGGAGAACGCCTTTCAGGTTAACTTATGGACAAGACACGGTTTTGCCCATGAAAATTATAGTAATCCTTAAAGATACTTAGAAAAGATCAATTTATGATGTAGGAAAATAAATACAAACTACTCTATGATTTGGATTCCCTATTTGAATAAAAGCTTAGAGCTTTGGACCATATCCAAATGAAGAAAAGGCAAATAGAGAAGAAATAGAACAAGCATGTTTGGTCCACATCCTTTCAAGAGGAGGATTTAGTTTAGAAAGTCATTTTTCTAGGATACACAAAAAATACTATAAACTGGGAGGGACCCTACATCATTTTGGCCAAATTACTAAATAGTTCATACAAGATCATGAAACCGACGAAAAATTAGTTTTATTTTGCTCTGAATGGAAAAGAATTAAGGAAATTCTACCTATTTGTTTTGAAAAAATGGAATAATAATAGTAGTTCATCATATGAAAAAACATAAACAATCAAAGTCACAAGCACCAAAACACAAAAACGGAAAAATCGAGTTCAATGGCCTAATATAGTTCAAAACAAACTATTTCGTTATGGGTGGTGGATTCATAGAAGATTCTTCAGCAGCTACTGCTTCAGGAGTGTCTTATTGCGGATCAGTGGTCTCGGAAGACGGAACAGTTTGAGTGAGAGCAAATGGAGCAGTTTTCTCAACTTTCGCGGTAGGATAGTCAGTGGACTCAAATGGAACTGGTATAGGCTGAGCAGGAGCAGAGGAATTACTGATGAATGAGGTACCCTGGGAAAATATGTTATAATATAACTCTTCCAATAAGGAATCAGAAAGTACCTTGGTGGACGGAATTCCAAAAATGGTGGATTACGGCAGCCACGTTGGCGGAATAACTTAAAAGAGCAGAAGAAAGACTGCTTATGATGAAAACAACGCGGTTGGTGAGCTCAGAAGCCATATCGGAGGAGCATCCTATGCCACTGAAAAGCCCGATCATATGGGTGGTCTAAAGAGACAGCCAAATAGTTGCAATTTCATCCCAAGTATCATGCAACTCTTCCAGACCATATACCATCTTCTCGTATAAATTTTCTCTTGTTGCATCTTTAATACAAAATAATCTAGTTTCTTCACTCACTCGTATAGGTCCGTCTGGCGGGAGTGTGGGCAGCCAAGTTCTCGTCCAATTGGTTTACATGCGGGTCGTTCTTTTAGTCTTTGCTACATTCATTTCACTTCCTCCTTGAGTTTCTCTTGCTCTGCCTGCATGGCCTTTACTTCCTATTGCTCCTCATCAAATGTTTGGTGTTCGATGGTGAACACAGACACATACATTGTTTTCTTTTACTCCAAGGAGAACTAACGGGTCCAGCTTCTTCTCATTGTTCTTCTGGATAGTGAAAAGAAGTTTGGACTTATCCGATACATCATCTATCCGGTTTACCAACCCTTCCAATATAGAAAGGGCACTACGGATCAGTGGACTTATTTTTCTAGATTAATCTCAGCAAGGAAATTTGGATGAATCCAAAAGTCTGGAGGTTGAAAGGCATTCCAACCATCAAAGTATTTAACGGATTTTTTGAAGTAAGCGGACTTGCTGAGTTTCTAGAACAAGAAGAGGAGCGGAGCTACTGGAAAAGCACTTTTCATGTCTTCCAGTAGAATCTGGACTAAAGGTGTTGGTTCAAGCTCTAGAGCTGATGAGGATCAAAAACAAAAAGAGTTGTTATTTAGGGTTCTTTTCGTGGTTCTTACTGAAATAAAAATAAGCATTTCGAAGAATCACATGTTCCTAATGAAGTAAACAATAGTATTATACCTAATGACAGAGATATGCTTTGACGTACCTCTTTGTGGCTTTGGGAGTGCTAGATCGAAGAGTGACTTCTTGCGTGTTAAGACATTGGACAACCAACGACCAGAGGAGGCCGAAATCCCAAAGCTAGAGGAACGCTTCTTAGTGGTCGTGGTTGCAAACAGAAAGAAATGTCATAAATTTTCTACAAGCCTTTTCGATAGACTATAATGGAAGATTACCTGGCATAAGAATTGATGAGGTAAAAACTACATCCTCAGCCTCAAATGGTAGAGTTGTTTCATCCTCAGAATGTTCGTCCACCAGTTTCACTAGATAAGTGACTAGCGGATCATAAACTAGGCCTTTATTGATGTCCGCTCACCTTGGGTCAAAAAGAGGAGTCACCACAGGCTGGAGCTACTAAGGAAAGTAGACAGAACTCTTTGTCTCCAACATGTAAGCCCGTTATTGTGCCAAAGCATCAGGGTATTGATGGATAAGATTTCGGATAGTGGTAGAAGAATGTAGCCGAAAGTTGCGATATTTTGAACTATGCCAAGTTTCCTAGCCAGGAGCTGAGGCTGCTATGGTTCAGAGTAGAGTAGATTATATTGAAATGAGGTGGAACAACCAGTGATCAGAAGCCTAGCGAAAAAAATACTTTTTTCCAGCATACATTGAAATGTGGACTTATAGTGGGTCTGTCATCCCTCAATTGGATAAACCAAGAGTGACTGTATAGATTGTCAATAAAATGGTAGAAAAGTTCATTCGGCCGAATATAGGTGTGTAAAATTGAATGGGTGATCAAATGAAGGTTACCTATGCATGAGCTTTCCTATGGATGATAAGAAAGATGGACGGAGACTAGCCTGGGGATCTACAAACTCTGAAAATATAATCTTGCCTATATTTTCATGAACCGAAAGGGGCCTGTGATGTAAAGGTATTTGGAAGAGGATTTCAACATTTTGCTAATCAAATAATTGATTTCCTATAAAAAAATTTCAGGAAGTATGAGGGTAAATCAGTCTCTTAGCCAGACATGATAATATGGAGGATGCATTCCAACTTTTTTTTTTTTTTTATCATACTCTTGGAAACAAAACAAACAAAATAGTTGTTAAACCAAAAGAAAAGAAAGACATTGTTTTCAGAGGGTTAAACTGCGCCGGATAACATGTTATTGGCCAAAAATTAATTAGAGGTGGTTTTGTTGTTATAAAGCTTCGTTAACACTAAAGAGACAGACATACATGAAGCAATGAGTTGCGTTGGATTTTTGGGTTATATTTGATTTCTTTTTTTAATTGAGAGGGTAAAATATAATTTTTGTATATTCTATTCACATTTTTGTCAATTTTAGTCCTTATACTGTTAAAATGATTATTTTAATTCATTTTATCCACATTTATGTCAGTTTTACTTCCTCTATTTTTAAAATTATAATTTGATTCCTTATCAATTAATATAGTTTAGATTTATTCCTTAATTATTATTTTCTTAAAAACATTAATTGATATACTTATTATATAATAATTATGTATGTTTACTTTTATTTTTTATTGTTCACTCTCATGTAGGATTTGTTGCCTTGTGATAGTGGAGGAAACTCGTTTTTTACATGCTTAGTACTTGAAGTTTTTGAGCTTTCTGTGCGGTTATCATTGATTTTGATTCGTTTTTTCGGATATGTCCGGTATAGATGTAAATATACCTTTTCACTATATTTAATGTCATGTTCTTATCTGTACGCAAAAAAACTCTTGCGTTTTCATATGCCAATAATTTAGTTAAGACAACCAACTAGCAACTACATTGTATAGATGGGTGGTTTCTATATTAGATGTTTAAGTTTATTTTGAACCAACTTGTCTAGAAAAAATATTTGTGTAGGCATGTTTGAAAAAAATATAATAAATACTCCCTCCGTCGGCCTCTAATGGTCACATTTACCTTTTGTGTTATTATACTTAATATTAAAAATATCATTATATTTGTATAATTTTTTGTACAAATATTCTTCTATTAGTATTTGTTGGGATATGAAGCCTAATTATATCCTACAATTTAGTGATATGATTTGGATATGATTTAGATATTATATCCTAGATTTAGAGATATGGTTTTGATATTATTGAAATAGGCCTAGGCTATAAATATCCATGTATTCTCAATTGAACATGTGTCTGCATACTTTATAGTAAAATTTCTGGCTTGGCAGTACCCCCAGACGTAGATCATTCTGATCGAACTGGGTTACCAAATTCTTGTGTTCTTGTGTCCTTGTTTGTCTCTTCTTGATTTCCTGAGCCTGACGGAGCAATGCCGCGTGGAGGTAGAAGGCCCACGGGTCGTGAACTTCTTTTCTCGGAGAAGAAGCAATGACGGTATCTGGGGAATAAGCATCGGCTAACTCTGTGGAATTTCCATAACAAGTGGTATCAAAGCCTAGTTCGTTGGTAGGGTGGATTGGGAGACATCAAACATTGATTGTAGTTGTGGGAATTCCTTGTGACCTGCGGAGGTGCCTTGTGTCGAAAGTCTCCTGGCGGTGTTAGGTCAGTCTCGACAGTTGTGATAGGTCAGGCAGCGGGTCCATTTGTGATAAACGGTGCAAGGTGGGCAGGGAAGGATAAGATTTTCGACAAACGCAGCGGAGGAGATATCTGATGTGCTCTCAAATAAAGTGAGCCTTGGGTTCGTTTGTGGGAGTTAAGATGGGTGATCATCATGCTGTCAAGGTATTCGATGGAATGAACTTCGTTTTTTGGAAGATGCATATAGAAGATTACATGTATGGTAAAGATGTAGAGGCGGCGTTGAAGGAGAAAACCGAAGACATGGATGAAGCCGATTACAAGAAGATCGACAGGAAGAAGATGAGTGCGGTTTGACTAACCCTTTGGGAGAATGTCTTGACTGAATTTAGATATGAGACAAAGGGAACGGGTGAAGATCAAGAATGGTCAAAGTTGAAGCCGAAGAACAAGGAAAATGAAGATGCAAGTTAGGTGGTATGTTGGAACTGCAAGGGGCACTTGAAACGACAGTGCAGGGCGCCGAAGAAGGATCAGGGTTTGGCACACGCAGTGGAGGAGATATCCGATGCCCTGATTCTGAGCGTCAGTAGTCCAATGAAGTCATGAATTTTTGTCTCAAGAGTGTCATTCCACTCATGCAGTGATTAGGGAATCATGGAATCCTATACCGCAGGTAATTTTGGTGTTGTTTATCTTGCAGATGATGAGACACTGCAAATTGTAGGTAAAGGGATGATTTGAATTAGAACACCGAACGGTGGGGAGTGGAGACTGAATGACGTGAGGCATGTCCCAGGTTTGAAACGGAATCTGATTTCCGTGGGACAATTGAATGAGGTAGGTTACTCGACAGTCTTTTAAACTAAGTCTTGGAAGGTAACCCAAGGATCCATTGTGGTGGCCCAAGGGATAAAAGATGGAACTCTCTACATAACAAAAAGCATGCAAGAAGGAATCAGTTCCATAGCCATAAATGATGACACAAATTTATGGCATTCTCGTCTCGGACATATGAGCGAGAAGGGGATAGGGGAGCTCATTTCAAATGGAAGATTGTCAGGTCTCAAGTTCGTCGATATTGGAGCATGCGAGGACTGGTTCTTTGGGAAGCAACAAAAGGTGGCATTCTCAAAGGGTATGAGAGACCTAGAATTGGAAAAGTTGGAATTGGTCAAAACGGACTTATGGGGACCAGCTCCTGTATCGATCCTTGGAGGCTCATAGTATTACACCGCGTTCATTGACGAAGCCACAAGGGAAGTATGGGTATCTTTCCTTAAGTGTAACTATGATGCTTTTGATACCTTTGGGAGGTGGAAAGCACGTGCAATGGGAGTAGTGAGCCAATTTATAAGCAATCCTTGAGGAGAGCCTAAGGTGGTGACCTTAGATGAACCTCAATTGGCCTCGATGAGTGAAGAATGAGGCTTGGCGTTGTCGTTGCCGATGAAGTAAAATGTTGAAGTGGAAGATGCAATCAGTCAAGTGGGAGATTGTTGGGATATGAAGCCTGATTATATTTTAAAATTTAGTGATATGATTTGGATATGATTTAGATATTATATCCCAGATTTAGAGATATAATTTGGATATTATTGGCATAGACTTAGGCTAAAAATATCCATGTATTCTCATTTTAACATGTGTCTGCGTACTTTATAGTAAAAATTTCTGGTTTGGCAGCGCCCCTAAACGTAGATCATTCCGATCAAATTGGGTTACCAAATTCTTGTGTTCTTGTGTCCTTGTTTGTCTCTTCATGATTTCCTGGAATTTCCGTAACAGTATTATAAGACACTGATGGAAGTATTTTTGCAATTTTTTTCTTAATTTGTATTATATTTTGATATAATAATTAATATTTAAAGATTAACACGCAAAAAGTAAATGAGACCCTTTGAGCCGGACGAATGTAGTATTAATTTAAATTATAAATAAGAATGATACTTTCGGATAAAATCATACACTACCTCATCATAAAAAAAGGCTCCAAATTTAATGTGATGTGTATATATATATTTACATATTATCTTTTATAGTAAAAAATAGAAAATAATGATACGATTTTTTATTACAAAGAAAAGTAATTACACGGATAGACAAAACCAAAAGCAATTATATTTTAAGGGGACTATGTGGTAATAATTATATTTATTAAATTTTTAAAAAAATATTAATTAATGACTAAGATTGAACTAAAATTCAATGAATAAGGAACCTACAGTGGTGGAATTACTAAGGAGCTTGGGGAAGCTCAAGCCCTCCGAGCCAAGGAAAAAATCTCTGTGAGTAGTATAGCATGCTCCGGACTTCAATCATCTAGCCTCCTCGATTTTGTCATTTTCTAACTTTAAAGCCCCACTCCGGACGCTGATTGCTCTCTGCAATTTTCTCTAATTGCACATATGTATTGAGCCAATTTATACATTTGATATATTTATAACATATAAATTGTAATAAAGTTTAGGGTATTTTTTTAAAATGGAAAAGGTTTATTTTATGTTTGTTGATGCAATTTTTTAATAATAAAAAGTAAAATATGAAAATAGGAATATCTTCGAATTTGATAGATGAGTGTCTGAGATTGGGAATCTCTAAACACTGTAGAATATATAAAATAAAATAGGAAAAATAAAATAAAAGACTGGAAAATAAAGTGGTGATCCTCAAAAGCAATTCTCTTGAATTTGATGTCGATTGAAGATGGTTTTTTAGGTCAAAAATAGACCTTAAATAACCCCTTAAAGAAGCGGTTTGAACCATCATTTGGTCGGTTACAGCAACTGCTGTCAACCGTCCACCAAGTTCTCCTCTGTTGACACGTGTTGCAACTTCCTTCAACCGTTCGCTGGTTGCAACTTCCTCCAACCGCCCCAAACTTGCCTCGACTTGAACAGTCCCAGAAATGCCTTTCGTCCGACCTGCATATCCACTGCCATGTCCCTTCTTGCCCGACTTCGTTTCGCCCGACCTCTGTGCCACCCAACCAATCTAGAGACTAACTGGTCGCTAGACCAAACGATTCCTTGGCCGCCCCGTCAAGCGACCAACATCTGGTCTCTTGTCCGACCACGTATCATTCGTCTCATTCTTCTTCGCCCGACCTCACTTGGTCCGAACTCTGCATTAACCGACCTCCATATCAGCCGACCTCCGTATCGTCCGACTCAACTGACTGCGGACCGCCCGACCTGCTCAACCGACTTAGGACCATCCGACCTATTTAACCGACTGAGAACCAACCGACCGCAGACCAACCAAATGTGGTCCCGACCACAGAACAACCGACTGTGGTCCCGACCACGGACCAACCGACCTCAGTCCCGACTGCAGACCAACCAACTGCGGTCCCGACCACAGAGCAACCGATCGGCTCTATTTGTCTTATCTCCTTAGAAGGACAGACTGCCCTATTGACAGACCTCCGCGTCTGTCCATACTTCTTTCTTGTCCGACCTTCCTCTTGACAGACCTCCGCGTCTGTCCGACTTCTTTTTTCCCGACTTCTAGGCCATTTGGCTTATATCCAGACCCATCCAGAATTCTACTGTCATTATTTATTATTATTATTATTTTTCGTGCTCAACAATGGTTTTTTAAAAAGGACAAAAATTTGATAGATCCGTTCTCTGCCATCGTTCTCATCCCTTCAGTCGTCCAATGGCCGCCGCTCCGCCCGCCGGCATGCTTGCTCATTTTATGGAGTCTCTCTCTAAACTAGTATGTGCATGTAAATAAGCCAATGTTAATTTAATTTTTACTATTTATTTTATTCATCTTCTTTTTATTTGTCTGTTTTGACTAGTTTAAGATTTCTAAATGAATTTTAATTTAATTCAATTAGGAATTAGGAATTAGGAATTGAGGTTTATAGATTTATTATTGTAGTAAAGTCCCTTGTTTTGATTTGTACGAAAAAAAAAAATTAATTTGTTATTTATTCTTCGTAAACTTTTACACTTTTTAATAAATATTCAATTTTTAAAAATATTTTAATTATTTTAATTATTTATATTTATAACATTCAGCCTCACCTAGGTACTACTTTTGGTTCCGCCATTGGGGAGCTAAATTATCATTTTAAAAATATACGGATTAAATATGACATATTAGTGAATAAAAAGTATCAAATATATATTTTATGTTAATTGAGATGTTTGAATTGGTGTTTGGTTGAAAATTAATTTGTGTAATAATGATGTACTGATTTATAGTTAGTCGGTTTGTCGGTTGAAGTGAGATGTATTGATTGATTTGATATTGTTGAATAAAAAATAATCAATTAATTAAATAAATTAGTTTTTTATTTTTATTGTAATATAATAATATATTTTTGTTAGAAAAAAATCTTTAATTTAAAAAAACGTTTTTGTTGAAATTTATTTTCATTTTTTAATAAAATATAATAAAATTTTCTATTGCATTTTATTAATACAATGTAATATTTTTATGATTTTTTTTTAAATACTAAAATGATTCTTATTTCTATAAATACATAATAGTAAAATAACCTCTCCGTCCACGAACTAATGTCCTATTTTTTTATTTGAAACGTCCAACAACTATTGTCCTATTTTTTTTTTTAAACACAAATTTTATTTTACCCTTCATTTATTTACTACTTTTAGTGTGTGTTTGTTTGGAGATTGGATTTTAAATACACTATTAATCTCATTTCCACCCAAAACATCAAATCAAACACCTATTTTTTATTTTGTTTTATATTATACTAAAAATAAATTTTACATTCAAAACATCATATCAACATCTATTTATATCACATCATACAACTATTCAAATTCAAACTCAAAATCCAAACCCCCAAACAAACACACCCTAATCTCTATCATACCGTTAAGGATAAATTTGTCAATTTATAATAAAAAACAATCATCTAAAAAATCGTACAAATATACTTTTGAACAATAAAAATTAGATGGAGAAAGTATAAAATAATTGCGCCTCCAGAACATATTTGCAGTCCACTCGAAAATGACATAAATATACTGGGTGGGAATGAATTCACAAATGTTTCTTTAGCATAATTTTCCCAAATTTTACTATTTGGACTCTGCGTTATCCGAAAAAATATATGTTTTTCTCTCACAAAACATTTTATCAAATATTATTTTTATATCAAACCCAAACTAAATTTTTTCCAAACTTATTAAAAGATACAACGCACAGTGCAAAAATCTTTCATGAATACTAATTCAATTATCTAAACACTAAAGTGTGTTCACTATGTTTTAAATATACACAAATTTTCAAAAATATTACCTAAAAAATATAATATACCTATGTTTCAATATACATAATTTTTCAAAAATATTACGTAACATATGTAATACTATATAATGTACAATATATACATATAACAATACAAATCATCATTCTATGTTTCTTTTAAGTTTTGAATTTTGAATAATAAATTTTAAATTTAAATAATAATTTAAAATGATATAAATATGTGTTACTTTGATGTTTTAGATATAAAATTAATTTTTATTATAATATAGAAAGTGAAAATTGTATTTTATTTGATGTTTTTCGAAAAAAAATAGTGAATAATTTTATTATTTTTAAAAATCCCAACCAAACACATATTTTTATATTTCCTTCATCTCAATTCAAAATATTATTTTTACTAATTTAGTTTATTCCATTTCAAAATATATCTTTCATTTTTTACAAAAAATAATTATAAACTAATACTAAAATTTCTTTAATTTTTCCTTAGATTAGGACAACTGCAACCATACACCAAATATGGAGTTTGGTGTACATAATGGAAATGAATTCCTCCAATGCACTCCATATTTGGAGGAAATGCTACATTATAACAATTTTTGGTGTTCGTTTTAAATTTTTTTTTTTATATTAATTCTTTTATTTATTTTGAAATTTTAATACTTTTTTAAAAAAATATTAATTGTAAATATAAAAAACAGTTTTAAAATAGAGTTGTGTATTAGAATAAAAATAGTGTAACAATTGCATTTTTGGAGTTAAGTGACGTAAATAAAATTTGTGGATTAAAGATGCTTTACAAACATACATTACACATACAATTATTTTATACAAAAAATTAAAAAATAAATATATCAAAATCTCTTAACACTTTTACAAATTAATAAAATAATATTATTTCTTAATCTATTATAAAACTTTAACTTAATAAAGGGAAAGGGAAGGAGGGAGTGATTCTTTTATACCTTACAATAAAATATTTAAAAGTATAAACTGTTGGGCCAAAAAACAAACTTTGAAAAAAAAACCCACCCTAGTTGATTGAAATTTAAAAGAGTGTTGCTTGGCCCAATGAAATTTATGCATGTATATGGCTCATTTTATGAGGATACTCTAATAATAATAATACAGCACTTTTATCTAATTTATATTAAATTTAATTTTTTTAATCAAAGTTTGGACTATTTTCTTCAGCGAATTTTTCATTTAATTTTATTTTTTTTACCAATTATGCGGACACGAAATATTCTGTTCTAAGAGCTTTCTGAAGTATCTCAAAAACCTTCATTTATTTTATGACAGAATTTTTAAAATTATCTGAAAAAATAAATATTCGAATTTTCGGATCACATAAACTCTAAACAAACAAACTCTAAATAAATATTCGATTTTCCTGATCCCCCTCCCCGACAGAGCCCCGCCCGCTTCCTGCGGACCCCAGGCGACCTCTGCCTTGGAGCTCCACCAGCCGCCCAGCAGCCGCCCGCTTCCCTCGCGCCCCAGGCGGCCCATCCTTTGGCGGTCCCGCCCGCTCTCTTTGAGCACCAGACGTCCTCTGCCTTGGCGGCCCCGGTCGGCGCCATCAGCCGACTGCTGGTTGGTCAGTCACTGTTCCCCCTCCCCGACTGTCCGCCCGCCTACTTCGCGCCCCAGGCGCCCTCGGCCTTGGCGGCCATGCCCGTCTTGGCGGCCCGGACCGGTGCTATCAGCCGACTTCTGGTTGGTCGGTTACTGTTCCCCCTCCCCGACAGATCGATTCCCGCGGAAATATCGTTGATCCGTCGTGCGTGAAGATCGTCTTTTGCAACCACTTCGCTGATTGTTTGGAAGATTTGCATCGAAGGATGAAGTTTTCTGCGTGTTTGGTTGGGATTCTCTGCTTGATTTATTTTATTGCTTTGGTAGGAAGCCCATTTTTGTATAAATCTTTGGGCTTCATTTTGTAGGCTGTATAGTTATTGGAAGAAATCTGTGTATGCGAGGGCCTTTTTGTATAGATGCTGGCCTTCTTTCTTTGCTGGGTTAGGCATTGGATTAGTGGGCTGCCTTAGGATCGGCCCAGTATTGTTGGTGTTGGGCCGGCCCTACGGATGCGTGGGCCTCTCGTCACCATGTAATGACACTTTGCTGAAATTTATGAAATTTTAAGGTTTTTTTTTTTTTTTTTTTTAAAAAAAAAAACTCTAAGAGTCACCACCTCTATCTTTTTTGTTTGTTTCCTCTCTTCCGTTGGCACTTTGAGTGTTGTATGGTTGTGATAAAAAATAAATTGTCATCTACTTTAAATAAATAAATAAATAAAAACTATCTAGTAATTGAGTTTATAACAAAATTATGTGTGAAGTTAGAGAAATCATAGTAAAATTGATTTTGTATTTTTATTTTTCACCTATATATATTTTAATATATCAGATGAGATTGCCCAATGGGTCGACTTGCTTCAATTAGGCTTCAAATGTATAAATTCGATATAATTACGACTTAAAACAAATAAAAATAAAAATAAAGTCTGTTGGACTAAGTCTAATTAGCCCAACCCGATCCGATCCGACTGATTTGGCATCTCTATTGTTGCCTATGAGTGTTAGATGTATCATTCACTACAAAGCTGGTAATTAATCTATAATAGTATGTTTAATAAGCATATGTTTAGAATCCTGAAAAAAATAAGTATAAGCAAAACCTAAAAGCATACAATTCGATTTTGTATTTGAATTAAATCATTATAAAAGAAATTTTTTATAAAAAATTGTTTGGATGTAAAGTTTAAAATGCTTTCAAATTGTTAAAATTACCTAAAATGACATGTCGATATAATTGTATTTTTTTATAAAATTTTTATAATTTATTTTTAAATTTTATTAATATTTAAAGATGTTAAAGTATAGTATAATAAATATATTTTTAAATTTTGATTATTCATATTTTAACATTTTAATTTAAAGATTATATAAAATAGAAATAAAATTACAATCTAACATTAAATTGTATGTATTTTACAATTTATTTTAAAAGTTTATAAATTATATTTAATAAATTTAGTAAAATAAAAAATATTATATACTCTTATTTAAATTTAGTATCTCAATTATAATTTTAATATTTTAATTCAAATATAACATATAAATTAAAAATAATAATATAATTATACTTTTTAATTTTTATTGGACACTTTCATATAAATCTCTTTGACCAAGTTAATTTCCTTATAACTGCTCGTTACTAATTTTCTTTCCATTAACTCTCAATTCTAAATTATTTATTACTTTCAACTTTTATGTGATTATTAAAAGACTTAAATATCTTTATCATGTTAAATTATTATATGTTCTTAAAATTCAAAATTTAAACAAATATAAAAAAAATTGTTTCACCAATTTCACTGATGATAATCACACGATCTGGTCGTCGGTTTTCATAAATTTTCGCTAGAAATTTGTAGTTCGGTTTCCTCTCATGAAATGATACTGTTTACACTTGAAATTGTAAATTATTTGTAAATTTTATGCTTCCTCTTTGTTGTTTATAAGATTTTTAAGGTTAATATGTTTTAATACATTGTTGATATTTTTTACGGTAATGTAACAATGTATACAAAGAATAACGACAATAATATCATCTTAATTCCAATAAAAGAATGAAGAAAATTTGTAATCCAAAGCTACTATCTTTCACGCCAAAATATCATATTTTTAGCGAAAATCAATATATTATGCAAGCTCGTGAAGACAACCCTGGTTTCCGTTGAAATAAGTATTTTTTAACCTAAGATAAACTATTCTTGCAAAAACATATTTTGTTTATGCGAGAAACAATGAATTTTGAAGACAGTTGTACCTACAATAGAAGTCAGTTTTACCTACACAAACTCAAACTCAAAGTTGTACCTACAAAAGAATCATATTCCACTTGACTATCGCTAGAATTGTACCTGTACTAGAAGAAATTTGTACCTCGAGATCAAAATTGAGACTTTTCGGTTTTGTTATCGTATTAAAATGCAACCGTATAGAGTATTTCATGAAAAAGCACATACATTATAAAGTACAAGAAAAATTTTCAACGATACAACATCATTTTTTTAAGTGTAAATGTATATTTAAATGTTGTAATTGTATATATAAATATATATATATATATGTAACTGTTGTTTATAAATGATAGTCAAATCTAAATGAGAAGATGGAATGTCCAATATTTTTCACCCAGATAAATAATTGGATTGTTGCGAGCAGATATAAATATATATGTAAATATATATCTATTCATAATTTTTTTACAAGTATTGTATATATAATTATATATATTAATGTATATGTATGTTGTAACCGGCTCGAAAAATAGTACGCAGAATGTTGTACCTACAATAGAAGATATTCATACTTATACAAACTCAAAGTTGTACCTCCATAAATATCATTTAGTACTTGGCCCTTTCTATGCTTGTATCTGTACTTGAAAAAATTTGTACTTCGAGATCAAAATCTATATTTTTGTATTTTGGCACCGTAATCAGGTACAACTGGACATATATTTCAACAAGGAGCACATCTCTCACAAATTACAAGAATTTTTTTTTTCACAAAACGTTATTTTTCATGCAACGTGTAAATTTATGTGTAAATATTAAAGTTGTAATTATATATATAAATGTATAGATACATGTTGTTTGTAAATATTAGTCAATTATAAAATGTATATGTACATGTAAATAAATATCTATACGTAAAAGTTGTTTATGAGTATTGCACATACAATTATATATATTAATGTATACGTAAATGTGTATATATGTTGTAATCGCCTCGAAAAAATAGTATGCGTAAGATTGTGCCTGCAATAGAAAAAATTGTACCTGCATAACCTCAAAATTGTACTATACGTATCAGGTTGCACTTGGCTTTTTTTAGGTCTATACCTCAAAACATGTTTCCGCGAGCTCGCAGAAACATGTTGTGTTTCCTTTGAATACAATAAATTTCAATATTGCATATTTGTAACTTTTTAGTTGGTAACATCATATTTTTCCAAGAGGTAATATTATACTCCCTCCGTCCCAAACAAGGTACAACATTTGTTTTGGGTACGGATTTTTAGGTGTGTAGTATTAAGTAGTATAATTTAGAAATTAGGTGATGTGATGGAGAGAGAAATGTATATTTTATTTTTTTATTTGGGTGATATGATGAGATAAAGTGTGAGATAGAGATTAAGTATAATTAATTATTTCTTATTTTGAAAATGTTGCAGAATGTTTGAGACATACCGAAAAGTAAATGTTGCACGGTGTTTAGGACGGAGGGAGTAGTTTTTAGTGGATTCGATGACAAATTTATCGGTTATTCATGGTAATTTTTTGATGCAATGCTAAGTCAAATTGAAACATAAGTGAGGGCCACAAACAATTTAGATCTACTACCTCCGTCCACAAACTAACGTCCTATTTTCCTATTTGGAATGTCCAACAATTATTGTCCTATTTCTATTTTTATACACAAAATTTACTCTTTTACCCTTACTTTATTTACTCTTTTATTTTATATATACAAAATTAAGAGCAAATTTGTCATTTTATAACAAAAACCCTAATTGCATAAAAATGCGTGTAAATATCAAATAGGACATTAGAAAATGGACGGAGGGAGTATTATTTAACCAACAATGCATACAACTTGGCCTTATTAACAAGGCTTGGCTGCAATCAGAATACATTTTACAATGATTGCCCGATAATCATCAATTATTTCTTCTATTTTTCTTCGATTACTATCTTGTTTCTCTACAGATTTCTACCAAATATAAGACAATATGTATTCAACAAATTGGAAACTTTTAACATAAACAACCAATCTATTCTATTTAACAAATACACAAATTATTACCAATACAAGTAAATACAATCGAGATTTAAAAAAAAAACAAACAAAAAAACACATTTTAAATATTTCTAACATGAATAACTAAATCAAATAACTACATGAATAAATAAAAATATATAGAATACAGTAAAAAAAGCAAATAATACTACAAAATAAAATTAAAATTAGAGAATAACATTAACTTAAAACATACTTATTTTTATGGGGAGTCATTGTAGGCGGACGACACAGGGTAGGCGAATGACAATGACAGCGAGGCGGCGATGCCGATGGCAACGGCGGTTGGCGATGAAGGCGGTAGCAATTTCTCTCGAAAAAACCCCATTGGGGCAAGAGATCTCTTGCCAAAAAAAGGTCTTTTTGTAACGATCAAATATTCGTAACTAAAAGCCATTTTTCGTGCAAAATAGCTTTTTGTGTCGACTTTTTTATGGATTATGACCGCTACGAAATATCGCGGTACAAAAAGTTCGTGTCGCAATAAAATCCGTAATAAATATTAGGTGGTCAACTCTCAAAATAAGCACGTGTTAATTATATTTGTTACGTTTTTTGGTATGTAACAAAAACATCAATCATGTTTTTGAACTGACAAATATCCGACACAAATACTGCGGAACAAAAGTTGAATACTGTCAGAAAAATATTTGTTACGACATATGTCCGAATCAACAAATGTGTTACAAATGTCTAATCTTGTCAGAAAACTTATTGTTACAAGATTTGTCCGTAACAACAATACATTACGAAAGGACTGCCCCCTAACAAATAAGTTGTTTGTTACGAAATTACTCCGCAACAAAAAGTCATGACAAAAGTCAGGCAACCATTCATTACCATTTGTACCGGCCACTGTCCGTAACTAAAAATACGCTACAAAAGACGTCCCTGTGTGGAATAGTAGTTTTGTCACCATAAATAAATTCCATTTGTCTATATTATTAATCTGCGAGACAAATAATTTAAAACTTAATCTTATCATAATTGTTTCTAAATCCATCAAAATACTACACATGACCATGGTCATCAATACAACGATGTTCATAGTCCAGCAAAAAATAAAATATTAGTCGTCAACGGTGCTAATAAAACATCCCAACAAAACACCAATCCGTACACCAACATAACAACCTACTAAATAATGATACGGAAAACCAAAAAGTAATACGTAAATAGGTAATTCTGATATCATACGGAAGTACGATCTTAAGGGCAACTCATAAACACTATTATGAATGACCCAGTTAGTCGAGTGCAGAATCATAGAGTCTGCAATCACGGGCGGCGAACCAACTGTAATGTGTTTTTAATAAAATATAAGCATTCATTACATAAATTGAAGTAATTTAATTTCCAAAAGAATAACGTAAATAAAAAATTGCTTACATCCTGGTAAATCCACTCGATATTATCTCCCTCGAGTACATCACCGAAAATTTTCGCTTCAGCATTAGTTAGGAGGATAAGTGCGGTCTCCGGGACCATTACAACTGTAACATACACCTTAACAATGGCTAGGGTATCACCTATATAAATAGGTTGAACGAGCGCTAGTTACGATGATGAATATAATAAAATAAAACTTACGCTTTAGCCTGATCTAGGGACCCTAACTTAAATACAAGTATAATAACAAAGAAACTCGAAAAGCACTAATAAAATAGGCTGACCCCTGAACATTATGAAAATAAATAACACAACATGCACCATAGGGGCCAACTCCCCTTACACATACACTAATAATTATAAATCACCACGATCATAGATGGGCAATCCTTCAGCAAAAAAAAAACGAACACAACTCTCCAATAGCAACCAAGTAACCACTAATCAAGCCCTACAAATAACGTTCAACCATACAACTACCTTAAACCCAAATAGACATCTCCTACAACAATAAAACCAGATGCTAGATATAACAATCTTACACATGATCCATTTTATGTCCATTTCACACCGTACAACTACACAATCAAAAGACAACTTATCAAGAGCAAACAAACCTGGTGTAGGGAGGCTTAGCATCACTCCTTCGCCGACCACACGTTTCTCCAGTCCTCGAGAGAGCAAACGAACACATGTCCCAATCTACGCCAGAACATTTCTTACTATTATCAACATTCCTTTGTGTTAAGAGCATGAAACAAATTAAAATTTACCGTAAAACCAATATACGACATTATTGTAGACATCAATCATATTAATAACACAAACCGTCATCAATTCAAGTGAACTAGTGCCAGCTGACTCACCCCTCCTTCCAGCCAACCGGGTAATTCCCTTCATAATAGACATTGGATTCACATCAACTAGTAGAGTCGATATTTTTCCCCCACGTTACATATAGAATCTACCATACTTACCGGGGCTTCTGGAGATGGTCCAATGGAAGGAGGTGTCCACGAAGAAATTTCTGCCTTGTACATAGTCACTTCATCTCTAATAGCTTTAATTTCAGACAAGACCGCCTTCATCTCAGCAATACCATTGCGAAATTCCTCCATTTGTGATTGCATGGCTTCACTGTCGACATGGTTGGCAGATTGAGTCTTGGTTTGGGCAGAGGTTGCTGCGACATCAACCGCCGTTCGCCGTTTTCTTTTCCCTGCAAGCGCTCGTCGGTATAAAGATTCACGGACGACTGGTGTTGTTCTCTGATCTGTTGGGATTTTGTTGAGTTCAGAATTGAGATATTCCTGCATAATACAATGAGTTTGAAAACAAATGTAATAACATTACATGAGGATGAAAACACAAAAAACTACTTCTTAAACATATCTAAATAAGCTCTGTACTATGAACAAGCTAATACCACGTGCTTTCCTGTGCTCACTTCAATATCTTGTTCCCAGTTCTCCTCAATTTCATGTAGGTGGCCCTTCCCGACTACTGCTACCAGTGAATTTTGCTCACGAGCAACTCTAAGTCAATTGATTGACATATATTTGTCGCGCTCGTGGATAATAGTTTCCATAATAGTTGGAAACTCCTTGCTTACTTCTTGAATAGTTGGCATGTGACCATCATCCATTTCCTTTAGCTTCTTATTGATCACTTCAGAACTTGGCGAGAAAAATGATTGAAACATGAAGGTGGAAAGCAATTTTATCTTGTGCCTAAGAGGCATCTTCATCCATGTTCTATGTAATGTGTACTGAACAGGTCGATCACCAAGGACAACCTTAACGCCATACTTTTTTGCTTCTTCATACGCCACGTGAAACTCATCCCCAGGTTGAACTTCCAGTTTCGTAGCAAGCTTAAGAGCAAAAAAGTTGTAAATAATGGCAAAAAGTTTCCTGTTTCTCTTCCACATCTGCACCATTTCTCCAATTGTTGGAACCTTAAAAAGACATGTACGAGCAGGGCATAACTCCAGGAAAACAACCTCTGGTTTTAAGAAATCAATCACAGCTTCAACTTCTTGGCAAGATTCCTTCGAAAGATGAGACGTTCCAACCAAATAAACATGACAGACGCCGCCATCCACAGTTGAATCACAACTGAGCATCACCACATTCTTCCAAAGCTCCGGGTCCAGAAACTCCCCCTCATCATCACTACTTTCAGACGAATATTCGAAATTCTCAAAATCCTCGCCAAAAAGAGCGTCCCCTTCCTCTGCGTGCACAACACAATCAATCCCGGTAGGTGCCGTTACAGATTCAAACCCCGTCACAAGGCGGCGAGAAGGACAAGAGCGCAGGGAAACAAATCTTGCTAATCCCCTCCAAAAATTCAAACATTACAGTAATTCCCTCCAAAAACTTGAGGAAGCTCTGATACCACTTCTTTTATACCCATTACATTTGTGTAATTAGGTACGAAATAATTTCAACCATAAAGATATCCAAAAGTCACAAAATCGATTTTTACGCAGTCAATGAAAAACCTAGGTTTTAAATCCAAAAACCTACATTGCAAAAACTTAATCGAACAAATGAACATCAAGTAGATGAGTATTATACTATATAAAAAATCCTTAAATACACAAATACGTTAGGTTAACAAATCGTTTTAACTCACTCGTCGAATTTGCGCCCTAGAACGTAGCCCGAACGACCGCCTTGAAAACTAGGTGATGAAGGTCGCTAGGTTAGGGTGAATTTTGAGCTGCCTTCCACCAGCAACGGCGGCGCAAAGGCGAAGGCGACGGCGGATCGAGGGTGGAGGCAATGGAGGCTCGAGTCTGAGGCTTCTCTGTAAATTCGTCTAGGGAGAGAAACACTTAATAATTTGATTTGATTTATTGTATATGAAACATTGGCTGAAGACACAAAAGCGCATTGACGCTTTTTTATTTTTAATTTTGTTTTTAGTAATAAGTTTTATATTGAATTTATTTTAATTTAAAAAAACTTCCCATAATAATTTATTAAGTAATGAAAAGCTTGTATTTAATTATTTTTTAAATTATTTTTAGATTTATTTTTCATAAATTTTTTAATTTATAATACTTATTTTTTTTGTTACGGTCGGTCCACGTAACAAATATATATAAGATAACTTTTTGTCAAAATTGTATTTGGTACGGATAATTTTTTGTAACAAAAGAAAAAAAAAGGTTGAGCACTGCCCGTTTTTTTTTTGTTTCGACATAAATCGTAACATAAACCACTTTTTGTGACGAGATTATTGTTACGGAACATTAGCCCGTTACCAAAAAACCTTTTTTTGGTAGTGAGAATTCCCGCAAGTTGAAAATTTTGAATAGATTTGGTGATTTTATAAATTAGTATTAGTATTTTGTAGCATGGTAAAAATAAAAATTTGAAGTTAAAAGAAATGTGATTATGTGAAAATAAAGTTTTAGGGAAAGAAAATAAAATTGGAGAGTTTTAGAGAAGATTTTTATGATTTAGATATTTATTTTCAATTAAAAGTTAAAATATAATTATTTTTGTAGTATATTATAATATTGTATTTATTATTATTATTACTATTAAAGATAAAAAATTATTTTAAATGAAAAGTGCGTACTTATTTCAAAAGTTATCCTAAATATGCTTCTAAAAACAATAATTTTCAACTTCAAAAGTTGAGCTACCAATATAAACATATAGAAAATACTTTTTTTTAGAAATAAAAGCAAAAATATCCCTTAAAAAAATCAATCCAAAAAGAGCCTTAATATGCTACATTGGGTTCTTTGAACTCTTTATTTCCAATCTCTTAAAACTTAATTTTATTTATTTATTTTTTAATTAAGATTTTTATGTAACAATTGTGATTATTTTTTTATTTTTTTTATAATGTGGAAATTCGCAATCACTATCTAAATGTGCGGTCGGGATAAGCTCTCGGTCAAACTTAATAGCTCGCAAACTAGCCTCGATAAGACAAGTCACACTAGGCGAACCATGTGTGGCAGCCAATATCCGGAGGTATAACAGTTTGAATTCATGATCTCACGGTCACGAATTCATCCCCACGTTACCATGTCATCCCTCACGGAAGAACTATTGTGATTATTTTTCTTCGATGGTTTGAGGTACATTCATTGTACCGTTCATTTGTGTCATTGGACTATGAATCTATGATGTTATATTCCCCAGAGTGAATAGCATTTTAACTATTGCCATATAAGTAATTTATTTTATTCAATTTTGATGCGTTTGTTTGATGTTATATAAGACTTGTCTCAATCTACGTTGAAAAAATGCCTCCACTAAAACTTCATAGTTAATAATCGAAACTTGCTTTAAATTTCCTCTTCTATTATTACCACTAATATTAATAAAATATTTCAATGCTCCCCACTTAATATCTTCAATTAATTTATTTAGTTGTTTATCATATATATATATATATATTTGTATAATACATATATTTACACATGGAATTTATAGTCAAACGATTTCATAAGCTTTTTATTGATACTTGTAATCATATAAAATTAAGAAAGTCTTTACTATCCCGGACGCAAAAATAAATATTAGAATTGGTATTGGATTTCCGTACGTAAAGTTTTTCTTTATTCATTTATTCTCTCGATTGCTCTAAAAATTTAATGTTTATTTTTCATATAAAATAATATTATATCTAAAAAAAACCAAAAATACCACCAAACAATGTCAATCCAAAAATATAAAGACTCTTTGAATATTTTCGAAAAATAGAAATTGAATATTAACCTAAAAAGAGAGTGCATATATATAGGCATATATATGTGGGTCCCAAAAGATAATATATAAAAATATGTTAATATCCCCCTCAAACTCAAGGTGGTAAAGTAGAAACCAACTTGAGTTTGCTCAACAATGTGGAGAACCGGCCTCGGAAGAAAGACTTAGTGAAGATATCCGCAGTTTGATCATTGGAAGAGACAGAAGATAGATGAACAGTGCCTGCACGAACATGCTGACAAATAAAGTGACAATCAATCGTAATATGCTTGGTGCGCTCGTGAAAGACATCATTATGAGAGATCTGAATTGCGCTCGTGTTGTCACAATGGAGGGAAGTGGAAGAAGGCTAAGGAACCCTGAGATCATAAAGAAGCCGACGAAGCCAAATGAGCTCTGAAGTCGAATCCGCAAGAGCACGATACTCAAACTCTGCACTGGAGCGAGAAATGAGAGTCTGTTTCTTGCTGCGCCAAGAAACAAGGGAAATCCCAAGAAAAAAACAATAACCTGTGATAGAGCGACGATCAGTCGGATCACCTACCCAATCAGCATCAGAGAAACCTGCAAGAACCAATGGAGAGTCCGCAGAAAAATGAAGACCGTGTAGGAGTGTTCCCTTGACATAACGAAGGATGCACAACACAACAGCATAGTGAACTGTCCGGGGATTAGTCATGAACTGAGCAACAACATGAACCGCATGTGCTATGTCACGGCGAGTGACCGTCAAGTATATCAGGGATCCTACTAACTGCCGATAGCGGGAGGGATCCTCTAATGGAGTGCCTTCGAAAGGAGTAAGTCGGCAGTTCCCCTCGAGAGGGGTGGATGCAATTTGGCTATCAGTCAGACCAGAACGAAATATGAGATCAGATGCATATTTCGCCTGAGATAGATATATGCCATCTGGAGCGTCAGAAATCTCAAGTCCGAGAAAATAGCGGAGCTGACCAAGACTCTTCATGTTAAAGTGTCGATGAAGGTAGGTCTGTAGATCAGATATACTAGAAGTATCGTCGCCGGTAATAACCATGTCATCGACATACAACAAAAGAATGATGATCCCAGAAGGAGAATGACGAATAAAGATAGCAGAGTCATAGGGAGATGCAAAAAAGCCATACTGACGGAGCGCAACACTAAACTTGGCAAACCAAGCTCGGGGTGCCTGCTTCAGTCCATAAAGGGCACGACGCAACTATCATACCTTCCCTGAAAAATCTGAGCCAAGTGGAGGAGTCATGTAGACTTCCTCAGACAAATATCCATGAAGAAATGCATTCTTCACATCCAACTGTAATAATTGCCAGCGTCAAACAAGGGCAACAGTAATGAGACAACGAACATATGTCAAACGAGCAACTGTTGCAAATGTCTCCTCATAATCAATACCATACTCCTGCGAAAAATCCCTGGCTACAAAGCGAGCCTTGTTGCGCTCAATAGAACCATCGGAGTGAGCTTTTATTTTGTACACCATTTGCAGCTAATATGTTTCTTGCCAGGTGACTTGTCGCGCGGTCAATCAAATATTTCACCTACTCCGTGATCACAATTTAATGTAATATAGGGGAAGGGATCGTCTCCACAGGGATTGTGTGATTCACTCTTTCGTGTTCTAATGCAGTAAATAAAGAAGGATTTTTCTTTTATTATCTAATTAAAATAAAATAACAAAACAATTAAATTAAAAGGGAACTGACTATAAGGGGATGCCTGGCTCAAGGGATGATGCAGTTATGACACTTGTGTTCTATCATTAATTCAATTAAATTAATTCTTATTAAAGTATCAATAAATTGGTTATAGTTATCAACAAGCTCTAACAACCAATTTTTTCTTACAGTGTAGGTAATTAAGGTACGACCGTTAACTACCCCTAATTAAGCAAATAAACCTAGGTGTGCCCATAAGAATATTGCCTAACCGCATTCCAATCTAGAAAAACCCAATTCAAAATAATTACTACCTAAGAGGAGCAATTAGATTTGATTGTCTAACCCCCGGGAAGGAACTATTCAACCCGGTTGTCACCTATTCAAGTGCGAATACAATTACGGATATCCTACTTGAATTGACTTTAGATTATCAAACTAATTTAAATATCGGTACCAAAATATTCAATCAATCTAACAATCATAAACGTTATTCTCAAAATTAGACAAATATTGATAATCAAAAAGAACTTTTATAAAGAAAATCAAGAATCTCCAAAACAAAAGAACCAAAACATTATCACCCCTCAAACCAGAAAAGTATCTACTCCATAATTAAATAATAAATAACAAAAGAGAAAGATGAAGTCGTAGTGGGAGGGGGAAATCTTCTCTGTCGATTTGCTCCTGCGCGATCTATGGATCTGTCAGTCTCCTGCTCCTGTGCGTATCTGCCCTAGCCGTTCTCCCCCTTTTGAAATGTGTGATCCCTCCTTTCATTTAATGTTTGCCCTAATTATTTTGTAGATGGGTTTTTGGGCCTTTAATTAATTTTATTTCTTTTTTTTCTGTCAATTATGCCAAATTTAATATTTGCCCTCTGCACACAGCAAATAAACAATTCGCATATAAATTAGGTAGAATCCAATCAAAATCACCCAATTATCGCATATGATATGAATATAAAACGCATGCGATTTCTAACTATCACCAGGAGGGAGATCGGCGATATCTCACGTGCCGGTCTTCTTAAGAGCCTGCAATTCCTCAGACATAGCGTCGCGCCACAAGGGATCACAGTTCGCCCCATGAAAGGTCCTGGGTTCATGGTGAGATAAAATGACAGAAAAACAATGATAATTAAGTAGATGAGAAGGAGAACGACTTACATGGGTGGGTCGCCGATCAGTGGCGGTAGGAACTGAAATTTCTGGAGGGTCGGGCACAGGCTCAAGAGGCGTAGGAGGGTCAGTTGGTGGAGAAGGATCAACATCAGATAGACCAGCAGGAACAGACGGGGGTTTGGGACCTGCAGAAGAAGGAGAGGAATCCAGAACAGAAACGGACGGGGGTTCGGGACCTGCAGAAGGAGGAGATGAATTCAGAACATGAACGGACGGGAGTTTGGGACTTGCAGGAGGAGGAGATGAATCTAGAACAAAGAACGGGGACTCTGACTCAAAGGGAATGGAAAATTTAGACTCAGAGGAAAAGAACTTATGCTCCAAAAAAGTAACATCCCGAGAGATACGTAGACGATTCGACCCAGGATCCCAACATCGATAACCTTTATGTTTTATCCCATACCCAAGAAAACAACACAGACGGGTGTGTGGTTCTAATTTGTTACGTTCATAAGGAGGAAGATGAACAAAGCTGACACAACCAAAAGGATGAAGATGAGAGTAATCAGGTACCTGACGGAAGAGCCTCTCAAAAAGTGTGGAATCCTGAAGGACAAAGGAGGGTAAACGGTTAATATTATAAACATCAGTAAGAGCAGCCTCGCCCTAGAACCGATCTGGACAACTGGAAGATAACAGCTGGCTCAAACTGTGTCTAAAATATGACGATGCTTGCGCTCTGCCCTACCATTTTGTTGAGATATGTAGGGACAAGAACGCTGGACAAGAGTACCTTGGGTGGACAAAAAAATAAGAAAGGCATAATCATTATATTCGAGGGCATTGTCAGTGCGAAGAGTCTGAATAGGACACAAGAACTGAGTTTGCACCATTTTAGGGAATGCAGAGTAAATGGAAGCAAGATCAGACCGCTTAAGCATAAAGTAAATCCAAGTAAAGCGAGAGTAATCATCAACAAAAAGCACAAAGTAACGAAACCAAGTAAGAGTAGCAACATGAGGGCCCCCAAATGTCAGAATGTACTAACGAAAAAGATTTATCAACAATAGACAAGTTATTCAAGAAAGATAAAGCTGGTTGTTTTCCAAGTGTACAATGCAAGCAATCAAAAAATCAAAACGAACTGTGCTTAAAACACTTGTATTTGCAAGAGACTTGAGTTTAGATAGGGAGGCATGACCAAGTCTTAGGTGCCAGTAATAGGAAGAGGAAGAAGAGACTGCAGCGGAAAGAGATGGTGTCTGGCGAGGGCAAAGGTGGTCAAGCTCAAATAGGCGGCCTGTCTTGCGACCCGTCTCACGTATCTGACCCGTCTGCATGTCTTGAACTTGCACACCAGAAGAAGAAAAAATTACAGTAAAATCCTGCTCAACCAATTGACCGACAGACGCAAGGTTTAGGGTTAATTTGGGAATGACATAAAAATCATTGAGGTGGGGGGACGATATATGGCCAGTATGGGTAATGCACATAGAGGTTCCATCAGCGGTAAGTATAGAGTGGATGAGGTGATGGGTTGGGAGGAATGTAAAAGGCGAGGGTCAGGTGTCATGTGGTTACAACAGGAAGAATCAATATACCATGTGTTGTTACCTGATGTTAAGGCTAATGAATGATGAATTGATAAAACCTGAGTGAGCATGTGACGTAGATCCTCAAGAGTGGGAGGCGGTTGAGGCGACTGTGATACGCTAGTGGCAACAACAATGGCAGAGAAAGAGCCGGAAGATGACCGACCAGCCTTGGGATTCTTGGGACAATGCGGACGGATGTGGCCTTTCTGATGACAGTAGTGGCACTCAACCTTAGGGCAATAGATATAAAGATGATTTGCATTCGGGCAACTGCGACATTTATCAAACTGCGGTGGTTGGGCATCCTTGCGATTATCTCTCCGATGAGGAGTAGAAGAGGGAACTTCCAAGGCTGAATTAAGAGTAGGAGCCTTGAGCATCTTGAGGCGGGTGTCCTCAAACAAAATCTCCTTCATCGCTGTCTCCAAGGAAGGCAAGGGATGACGATGAAGCAAGGAAGCACGCCCAGAGTCATATTCTGGACCAAGCTTCATCAAGAGCTGAATCAACCAAAAGTGCTCAATCTGTATGTCGGCCTCATCAATGCGATCCCGCATAGACTGTATAGTAGAAAGGAACTCATTTATATCTTGGCGCAAGTCATATGTCAATGCATTCAATCACCCTATAAGCTAATAATAATGCATGCCTTCAGTGGCCTGATATCAATGCTGCAAATAATCCCAAGCTTTCTTGGCAGTGTCCATGCGGCAAAGTTGAATCTGAATGGATTTGGAAAAGGTATTCGGAATCCAAGTAAGAATAATGTGGTTCTTACTATCCCACTAATCCAAGGCATTCCGATAGTCCGTGAGATCCTTATTGTTGAGGGGCGCCGTAGAAGTGACAACATGAACAACCGGTGCAGAAAAGTCGCCAGTAACATAGCGCGATAATCTTTTACCAATCAAGAAACTCTTCATGGATTCAACCCACAAATCATAATTATCACAAAAAAGAATAACAGTAATCCTGGAAGCGTCTACACGATCCATATTAAAAGCCATACTATGAAGCGCGAAAATCAGGAATAGTGTAGCGCGCAAAAGAATCGTGCAGAAAATCAAACTGGGCAAGCTAACCCAGTAACAGTTGCAAAATAAATTCTTCAGATGGAAAAACCGACCATATTAGGATATCGGGGATCGAAGCAGGAGACGGCGGCCGGAAACCGCCGGACGCGGCGGGAAGGGGGCGGTCACCGGAGGGATATGACGTCGATCTGCGTCGGAGGCGCGTGCGACTGCTACGCGCTAGCGTTGGCGGCGAAAGCAATGAGAATTAGTAGGTATGTCTATCCCAAAAAAAAAAAAAAAAACTCTGATACCATATTTAAATATTTGTGGAAAATAAAAATTGTATATTAACCTAAAAAGAAAGTATATATATAAACATATATATGTGAGCCCAAAAGATAATATATAAAAATATGCTAACAAAGCCAAAAGCAATTAAAGCATTTTAGAGTTTTTTTTTCTTATAAGAACTATTTCATTTATATATATATAGATGAGAATATTGTTGTTGTCACAAAGAATATTTTATCTAATTATTTAATATTTTCTTTTAATTATGATTAATTTTTACACCTTTCTTATTAATAATATTAAAAAATATAATTGATCTTATTAATAATATTAAAAAATATAATTGTACATACATTTATATAATATATATTATAATTATATTCATTAAAAATAATTTAATATAAAATAATATTTTTTTATATATATTACTGCTATATTTTTTTCATACATTATGTTAAAATTTATTTATGAGATTTTCTATATTCTGAATTTTTAATAATTATATAATAAAAATTTATTAAATTATAATATAAAAAAAGAATAGATATAATAAAAGAGAATTAAATTTTGATAAATTAATTAAATTAAATATGAGATAATAATATAATTTAACTTAAAAAAGATAAAATATAATATATTATATAAAGATATCTTATATTATTATTTTATTATTGTTAAGCCCTAAAGTTTGAATTATATGCGCGGGCTATTAGGGATAGGCCCAAAAAGCTACGTTTGGCCGACATGAATCTAGCTAAATTGAGAGTAAGGTTTGATCCACTGATTTCGGAGGGATGCTTAGGCAACCGAACGCCAGGTATATGTATAAGTAATAAAAGTAAGGGACCTTGGGTTCTATAGTTGATGGCCGAACATCTTAAGTAGTCATGAAGGAATGGATGTCCGGCCGAAGCCATTATAACTACCCCGAAAAGGAAGGCCACAGTGCGAAGAACTAGCATCAGTTTGACGCATGATCTTAGTAACCAACTGAAAAGCGGTTTGACAACGATTCAGTCATTTTGTATATAAGGACTCCAACGAAGTGGTGGTAGGAACATTTGATCAACAAAAAAATTCCAAAAACTTTGCTGGGGATTACCATTTTTCATTTTCCAATTTGCATTTCAATGTAATTACATCTAGTGCTTAGGAATTTCCAATTATAAACATAATCAATCAAGTTTGAAAAATATTTTCGAGTTTTACTCTATTTTCATTAAAATTTTCTTGGTCAACAAATTGATGACCATAGCGGAAGTCGAGGAAAAATTATTGATTCTACGTTTGACGAAAATTTTATGTCTCCGGTCCGGCCAAATCATCGGAATGATCCATATGGCAAGTTCTCAGTCTCAGACTTTTAGCGCGTCTGTCAGAGTTTTTATGTCGGCGGCAACGACCATCCCAGTCACATGAGAAGCGGCTCAAATACCAACTGAATGGTTAGCCTATGTCCAACAAATGAACAATCAACAAACAACAATGGTGCAGACTATGTTGCGGGAACAACAAAACCAACGCAAAATATGATCGACTAAGCTATGTCAACAGTCACACTGCATTCCGTTACAACGCCACCAGGAATGTCCCATTCCCGAATTCAGGAAAATTTATCCGCCCTATCTTTTGTGGATAACACTATTTCAAGTGTCACCGCCTTAAGTAGGATGAATATAGGAAAAACCCCTATCACCTATCCCAAAAAATCCCACTTGAAGCAAGACCCGATATCATCCATCTGGTTTATCCACAGAAATAATGACCAGAAGGATAGTCTCATGATCCTATGTCTATTTCCAGATCATCTACCGCACAGGGTCGATCCTGAAGAGATCGCACATGTGTTAAGGGTATATTTTGACATGAATTCACAAATGGCTAACCGACCTGCATATCAAATGTCATTTCTAGAAAGGATCTTTAGTGAGCATCCCCTCCCAAGGAACTATCGGCACCCCTACTTCCATGTGTTCTCAGAAGATTACGACTTTTCAACTATTGAGCATGTAGGCCGCTTCACCGCCCAATTGGGTGAAATTGGTAACAACCCGTTTTACAAACTACAATTGTTTGGTTTATCTTTAACAAGAACAACGTTCTTTTGGTTTGCCAATTTACCATATGGGCAAATTCAAACATGGGATGGATTAGAAGCAGTATTTCATACCAGATTCTTTTATCTTGTCCCGACTCTATCTTATATTGGTTTGTTGAAGACAAGGGAGATGAATGAAGAAACCACACCGCAGTTTATGTAGCATTCGGTTTATGAAATGAAGGTGTCCGACTGTCATCGATGAAAAGGAAAAGAAAAATTTGATAGTCCACAATATGCACTGCTAAGGGAAGATTTGGCCGCACATAATATCCAAAATCTAGCCCAATTTGCGTCCAAATCAGAACTTTTGGAGGTTTTGCTCAAAGAAAAAAAATCAAAATCTTAGAAGAGGGAAGTTTTAGCAAATGGCCAGTATGAACATGGAAGCATATACTTCGAATCCAACCCACGTCAAAGATGGCAGCTGAATTGTCAAATGGAGGCCATATTTTTTTCCTAAGCTTAAGCCTGCACCTGGGACGAAGCCGAACGAGGAACAACTGAAATTTGACACTTCTAAGGCCTATGATATCTTTGATATTTTATTGGCGGACGATCAAGTTTTGATGCCGAAGGGACAACAACTGTCACTAAAGAAGAAATAAAAAAAGACCTTATTGTAAGTTGCATAATTCATTCACTCATAATACGAGCCAATGCAATCTTTTTAGAAAGTGGATACAGATGGCAATCAAGGAAGATAGGCTCAAATACGTTACTTTAGGATTCGAGCAGCAGCCATTTCCAAGGTAACTATAGCCATGGTTGAAATTTTCAGTAAAAATAAAAGGGAAAATGTCGAAGGACAAGAAAAATTGAAGCAAATTCTATCATGAGTAGCCAAAAAATGGGACAATTTGGATGGTACATTCGAGGTGGAGATTTAAGACAGGGCCTTGGTACGAAATAATATCATGCGAAAGCCCCAAGTGCCAGAGAGTGATAAATGGAACAGGAATCGAAGTCACTGCCCGTAAACATTGATCCAGATTTCAGGATATGAATTATACTCAAATTAGAAATTCCAAAAGAATATATATTGTGATGAAATGAAGGCGACCAAATAAGAACAGTCGGCATGGCCAATTGACGAATGGGTTGGACACAATGCCAGAAAAGAACGTTAGGATAATCAAACAAAGAGAAGGACTTGAAGGACGAGAGTCCCTTTCCAAAAAGTCTCAATGTTTCAGGTGTCAGTTCTCTCGTCGGATCAATATAGACTCCGAACTAGGGAATATTCCTGAGTAAAAAAGGATGACATTCGGGGCTTTCTCCCCAAATGAGATTCAAGATCTAATGGGATTATGTCAAGTTTCACCAGGCTTCAAAGACCAAAGTAGGAGTGAAAAGGTTCTCCATCAAGATACATCTCACCCTTGTCATGTAAGGATGTTAGGGATGCATTTCATCAAAGAAGAACTAATGTCGGCCTGTTTTGCTGGCAACCAGACACTTGAGGAGTAATGGGTGTCTTTTGTGCCATCTGAATCATTTGGATCACCTTCAGTGGTTTTCCTCCCATTTCAGAAGGAGTGACGCTACACTTGAAACTCCTCTATGTTAACGCTCACATTATTGGGAAACCAACAAGTAAAATTTTCATCGATAATTGGGCAATTTTGAATGTTATGCCACTTAAAACCTTGACAAGTTTCACTGGGCAGTCGATTAAACCGGAAGGTATGATGGTCCCCCCCAATAGAGGTTGGACCAAAGACTATTTCTACAGTCTTTTTATTGTGGATGTGGATACCACTTATTCTGTTTTGCTTTGAAGGGATTGGATACATGTTTCACATTGTGTTCCTTCATCACTTCACCAACACTTGATATTTTGGAAAGGAAATCAGGTCGTCACAATGGAGGCTACTAGAAACCCTTTCTATCCTACCGATATCATTAAAGAAACTATTTTTTATAGTCTAACAAGATTACCCCTCATGAGATCAATTCTTGCATATTTTTCTGTCGATGAATGATATGTCGTGACTTGCCATTGTACATAATATGTTGTTGCTTTCTAACTGCAACTAGGTTGTCACAGTGTATCATTACTATGGGAACATATATTTTCCAATATAAAATATCCTTTAGGAGTTTTCAAAGCCATTAAGCATCCTCTCATGCCCCGTCCAAGGCGATAAGCTCTTATTCTAAGGAAGATCGATCTATACACATCTTTTTCATCAATTTCCACAAAACAACGCTTCTTCCGATCGTGAGCACTTATCCATTCACAGAAAATGAGTCACTTCAATTTCATATTCAATTGACATAAGAGTATTCCTTCAAGCATTAAAGGATACTTTGAATAACATAGACTTAGATTTCAAGTATATTTTAGATACCTCAAAACCCTCGTAGCAACAATCCATCGATGCTTACTTGAATTACTATAGTATCTTCTCAGTTTATTCATTGAGTACACAAGATAGGGATTAGTACAGTTAATTAAAAAACATATCTCTTTGTGATTCTTGCATATTTCTTTTGATCCATAGGGTTACCATATAATTTCACTCAATTGACGTTTGGATCAAGTGAGGTTTTCAATATATTGTTCATCATAGGCACTAAACTTTCTCAATACTTTAATCTTATAGTGAGATTTTGTTAAGGCAATTTCCTCTTGGTATTTAATCATTTTGATCCCAAGGATTACATATCCCAACCCCAAGCCTTCATGTAAAACTTTCTTTTTCAACATTTATTATATTTTTTTTCATATAATGAGTTATTGATCACTTTCTATGATCAACGTATCGTCTATGTAGAGGCAGATTAGCATAAGGTTACTAGAATCTCCTTTCTAGGTAATACAGTTATCACACTCATTCTATTTAAAATCATTTGATAATATCATTTTGTCAATTTTCAAGTGCCACTTCAGCAGCACTTTGTTTT
This sequence comes from Andrographis paniculata, assembly GCF_009805555.1. Lineage (NCBI taxonomy): Eukaryota > Viridiplantae > Streptophyta > Magnoliopsida > Lamiales > Acanthaceae > Andrographis > Andrographis paniculata. The sequence goes on along the minus strand of NW_026137391.1, from coordinate 3,713,249 downwards.
AGACCATACTGAAGATTACGAGCTTCCACCCCTTCCTAGGTACTAGAAACTTTGAATTCTTCTGCGTATGTCTCGTCCTTTATATCACTATTTTAGAATGTGTTCTTGACATCTCTGGATTGTGGAAAGCAACAATCACAAGAGACACCCTAATTGAGGTGATCCTAGATACAAGAGGATACATATAAAAAATGTTATCTCCCCCACGCTTAGTTTAAAATTCTTGATAATCGGTTGAGCCTTTTATCTTTTAGACCAATTCATCGGTCTTACATCTCCTTTTTAGGATACATTTTTATTATTTTTTTTTTTGGATCCACTTACATTCTAGAAGCTTACAACCCTTTCAAAGATTTGTTATAGACTTAGTGCGATTTATTTTATGATTGAATCAATCTCGTCATTTATTACTTTTTACTAGATATTAGCATGTCATCTTGACAATGCTTATTTCATTATCCTACATTCAGAATTCAGAAAATTATGATGAAATCAGAGTTCTTTGACACTTTGATCCTTAAACTACGTCTCAGTTATTCCAAAGGATCAAAACTGATACAAATATTCAGAAATATCATCTTTATCCTTATAGGGGAATTTATTTTCAAAAAGAAATATATCTTTTGAAGCCATGTCATCACTTTACTTATGTTGAAGATTTTTAACTTGTGAACAAAAAAACAAAATACGCTATTGTTGAGTATGCAATTGACTAATTTTGGGCCAATATAAGGGCATCTCCACCTTAGCGAACCCCCCTTCCCCAACACTTTGGGATATTTGTAGAAAAGTTTATAGTCTTTTCACAACTCAAAAGGATCAACATCCTTACTTTTTGGAAAATTCAACTAACCGTTACACGGTTCCGTTACGCGTGCCTTAAGGCACTTGTCAAAAGACTCGTGGCTTTTCTACGACTCATAAAGAACTATTTTCTTACATGTTTGAGAAATTATAACTTTTCATTAACATGATTTCCCCTCACATATCCCAAGACACTTGGTAAAAGCTCTAGGGACAAATAAGGAGTCACATCCTCATTTTTATGGAATAACTTGTCATCAATAAAACTTCCCCTTACATAATTCAAGCAAGTAAGTTGAAATATGTTATTTTATTTCCGTAAAAAATCTGGTGCTTAGTCAATAGATTTACTATAAAGAGTTCATAGGTAAGATAGCCTTTACCTAGGAACACTCTATACATGGAAAGTACAAAACATTACTGACTAGTAACATAGTGGAAACTAAGGGTGTGTTTGGTTACCAATTGCATTTTAAAGTTAGAGTAATTTATTTAATTAATATTTGATTTATAATTTAATATATATGATTAAAAATTTTATAATATGTGTCTAAATATTTTAAAAATTATATTTTAGTAAATATACAATATAAATATTATTTTGTAGATAATAAAATTTTAGATAATACAAATAAATAAAAAAAGTATAAATACTTTTTTATGATTAATATAAAATATTTATTGAAGAAAGATATAAATGAATAATTTTGAATGAGTTCCATATAATATAATATTTGAAAAAAAAAATAATTTGGGATCATAGTGCCAACACTGATTCGGTAACCAAACAGACCCTAAATTTTGTGGATGTTTGGGACATGCAACACATCCTTTAGTACAATTATTTTTCGCTCGTGGGTCCAAGCATTACATTTCTGGTTCTGGAAACCTTGAATTTTTTTTTTTCCTCATCAGCTTTAGTTAGGTTTTTCATCTTTTTCAAGGGGTTGCCTTACTCCGTTAAGTTGGCTTTATCGCCAAAGATCTTCAATCTTGAACTCTCTTTTTGATTGTCCTCTTTAATGTGTAGTTTGACAACCAGTTCCTCAAATGAAATAGCTTTTTTGTATTTTTTTTAGATAGTTCTTAAAGTCTCTCCATGATGTAGGCAACTTTTCAATAACTTCTAGCACATTAGGGTGTCGGGACCAACATCGACTCGGCTTGGACATCATGTACCAAGAGTTGAAACTCTTATACTTGGTCTACAACTGGGCATCTGTTGACGAAATGATTCAAAAGGTATCTCGATACGGAATACCTTCGGTACCCGCATCCTCAAATTTATACTTTCTCTTGAACTGTTTGTCAAAACTCTTTATCATTCTTTACAAATAGATATACAAAAGACCGATCAAAATAAAATTTAAACACAAGATATTTCTCATCTTCATGATCTCAAGCAGCTTGTCTGGAATTAGAGTGTCTTCTTTGGAGAACCATTTTGCTTGCATCAATATGGTGATTCATGAGCGGAAAACAACAATGGATGGCTTCCACTGGTCATACTGCATCCAACGATGTGTGGATTGTGCTTCATATTCTCAATAGGAGTCAAGATAAAGAAAATCATACCCCAAAGGTTTTTTTACGTTTTGTAAATTTATGCTTGAACTACAAACATTTGATCGGAAATCCCAATGTTGCAATTAAAGACCTACAAGTTATGAATACTTTATATTTTTTCTTTTTAAGTTTGATCTAACGATTAATGAAATGGCAATTATCGTTTTTCTGATGCTTGAAAATCTTGCGTGGAAATTCTTTATTTTTTCTATTTTTACTCCTTTAGCTTTCGTCGGAGGAGAAACTGGCGGCAATGACTCTAGTAGAGGCGGCAGCTACAGATCCTGTGGCAACGCCATTCCTGGTGGTGACGGAGTTCAACAAGGCAAACAGGGCTTCTGCAATATCGGACGAAGAGGGAAGTTGGTCTTGATGGTGGAAGGGTTAATGATTGGTGTATCAAGATTCATTATCATTAATATTTCGCTCTATGGTTGTTGGAAAATATAAGATAATAATGACAGAATTGGGGAAGAAAGCCAAGTCGAGGAAAGCCATTTTTCACAAAGAAAAATATGATAGGTAGTGCACCGGTGTATCCATATCATTCTCAAAGATTAAAAAAAAAAATTAGATTCCCTCGAAACAACGCTGCTATCAAAAAGCTTGGTGAATAGGAAGAAAATAGGATAGTTGTCGAGGGAGAAGAGAAGAATCTATAGGCTTTTGGGTCTAGGGTTCATGCCGCTCTCCACTCAACAAACTCTGGGGATTCTCTTTTGATATAATTCTTAGAATTTATAAAAACAACTACATCAAAAATTATATCTTACAAGATATGATATTATCATTAGATATGGAAATCAATCATAAGATATGTCTTACTCATTTAAGGTAGATAGAATTTTTCTGGACTTTAATCTCTATCTGACCCGTGAGCTCATTCGAATTCGCAACTTGGCTCGGCACATAGTTATATAATATGGATAGTCATATTTTACCAATTATTTAATCTATTTTTCACTCACTATAATTTTATTCTGAAAATAGATTAAACCCTTTAATCATTATTTGATTTCCCAAATTCTTAAAACAAGAATTCCTACAATTATTTTACAGATAAACAACAAATATAAAATAGTTATGTTTTTTCAAATACTCTAACACATAATTATTACATTCGACTTGTCAAACTAGCTAATTAAATCGATAAATAGCTAATTGACAAATACTCCCTTAAATTTTTTTAATGTATTATTATTCTTTTTCTAAAGAAAAAGATTACACTTAATATACTTTTTATTTAAAATATATATAAAAAAATTCTATTAAAAATCACATTTAACATATATTTATATTACAATAAATTTATATTTATTCAATCAATTAATTATTTACTATGTTTAAATCAACCTGTTGAGCACAAAAAATAATAATAATAATAAATAATGGCAGTAGGATTCTGGATGGGTCTGGATATAAGCCAAACGGCCCAGAAGTCGGGAAAAAAAAAGTCGGACAAGGAAGGATGATCGGCCGATATGGAGGTCGGACAGGACAAGGTTGGGCACAGGGCTCGGGCGTGATAAGGTCGGGCAAAGCAGAAGTATCGGCGGACGCAGAGGTCTGTCAAGACGAAGGTCGGGCAAGGAAGAAGTATGGACAGACGCGGAGGTCTGTAAAGAGGACAGTCTGTCCATCTAAGGAGATAAGGCAAATAGAGCCGGTCGGTTGCTTTGTGGTCGGGACCACAGTCGGTTGCTCTGTGATCGGGACCACGGTTGGTTGGTCTGCAGTCGGGACCGAGGTCGGTTGTTCTGTGGTCGGGACCACAGTCGGTTGCTCTGTGGTCGGGACCACATTTGGTTGGTCTGCGGTCGGTTGGTTTTCAGTCGGTTAAATAGGTCGGATGGTCCAAAGTCGGTTGAGCAGGTCGGGCGGTCCGCAGTCGGTTGAGTCGGGCGACACGGAGGTCGGCTGATATGGAGGTCGGTTGATGCGGAGTTCGGACCAAGTGAGGTCGGGCGAAGAAGAATGAGACGGACGATACGTGGTCGGACAAGAGACCAGATGGTGGTCGCTTGATGGGGCGGCCAAGGAATCGTTTAGTCTAGCGACTAGTTAGTCTCTGGATTGGTTGGGTGGCACATAGGTCGGGCGAAACGAAGTTGGGCAAGAAGGGACATAGCAGTGGGTATGCAGGTCGGACGAAAGGCATTTCTGGGGCGGTTGGAGGAAGTTGCAATCGGCGAACGGTTGAAGGAAGTTGCAACACGTGTCAACATAGGAGAACTTGGTGGACGGTTGACAACAGTTACTGTAACCGACCAAATGGTGGTTCAATCCGCTTCTTTAAGGGGTTATTTAAGGATCCGGTGCTGTTCGAAAAAAGGCATCTTCAATCGACATCAAATTCACGAGAATTGCTTTTGGGGATCACCACTTTATTTTCCAGTCTTTATTTTATATTTTCGTATTTTATTTATGTATCTTACAGTGTTTAGAGATTCCTAATCTCAGGCACTCATCTATCAAATTCGAAGATAATTTTTTATTTTTGGATTTTACTTTTTATTGTTGAAAAATTGCATCAACAATTTGGCGACCACAGTGGGAGAAAGGCAAGATTGTTGATTCTACGTCAACAGAAAGTTTCATACGATTGAGGTCCGGCCGAATCGTCATAAGGATCCATATGGCAGGCTCGCAACCTCAATCATCATCAACACCGGTGGGAGAAAATATTTCACCACCAGTAATGCCAAATCCAGGGGAGATTCCCCAACCACCTACCGATTGGTTGTCTTACGTTCAACAATTGAACAATCAGCAAACTTTGGCTATGCAGAATATGTTGCGCGAGCAACATAACATCATGTTGCGTGAACACCAAAATCTAATGCAGAACATGTTGGATAAGGCGTTCTCCAGATTCACCCTGTATCCAAACATGCCTCCAGCCGTGTCACCTTCTCGTTTTCAGGCGACATTTCCAGAATCAACGTTTGCAGGGCCAACATACATTGACAGTACACTTCCAAGCGCCACAACTTTCAACCGAACAGATATGGGGAAGACTCCTCTAAATTTCCCAGATATTGTTCCTTTGGGACCAAGAGTTGATAATACTCAACCGAATATCGTAAGGGGAGAGAGGTTGGGGGGACAGGATCATAATCCCATCCCAGCTGAGCCAACCGTCCCCAGAGAAGAAAGATTGGGAGATCAGATTCATAATCCCACCTCAGCCGAGCCAGCCTTCGTTAAGGAACAGGTCCATAATCCCATTGCGGTGTTCGACCATGTTCCACCCAGAATAGATCTAGAGGACATCGCTCAAGTTTTTTGGGTACATTTCGGAATGAATCCGCAAACGGTGAACCGACCGGCGTATCAGAGGCCATTTCTAGAAAGAATAGTCAATGAGCATCCTCTCCCGAGGAATTACCGGCCACCGGATTTTCATTTTTTTTTCAGGAGAAGATGAAGCCTCGACCATTGAACATGTGGGACGGTTCACGGCTCAATTGGGGGAAGTGGGCAATAATCCGTTTTACAAATTACAGTTGTTCGGATTATCGCTTACAAGAACCGTTTTTTCCTGGTTTGTTAATCTTCCGCCAGGACGGTTGCAAACCTGGGAAGGCTTGGAGGCAGCGTTTCATACAAGGTTTTTTAACCCTCTCCCGACGGTATCACTCACAGATCTCTTGGAGATCCGACAGATGCCAGACGAGACTGCTTATCAATTTATAGAGCGGATACGTCTAATGAAGGGACGTTGCCCAACGTTTATTGAAGAAAACGAAATGACCACTTTGGTGGTCAGGAACATGTACACCAGCCTTCGGGAGGCTTTGACAGCCCACGATAGTCGAGATCTGGCCAGTTTGGCATCCAAGGCAGGGAGGTTAGAATCCCTTTTCAGAGAAAATGATTACGACTTCCGTCAGGGGGGAGGTGCTGAAGCAATGGTAGTGCAAGATCGACCAACGTGCAAGCCAGCACCAGTCCGCGATAAATTGAGGTCGGGTCCAATGTAGCCTCGAATGATGGAGGTCGGATCTGAGGCTGACGTGGCCTCGGATGACGGTCTGCTAACTCCTAAACATCACAAGAAGTGACGCTTAGGAGTCTTGCGGGAGGAGGCATATTGTTGAGCACAAAAAATAATAATAATAATAATAAATAATAGTAGTAGGATTCTGGATGGGTCTGGATATAAGCCAAACGGCCCAGAAGTCGGGAAAAAAGAAGTCGGACAAGGAAGGATAATCGGCCGATACGGAGGTCGGACAGGACAAGGTCGGGCACAGGGCTCGGGTGTGATAAGGTCGGGCAAAGCAGAAGTATCGGCGGACGCGGAGGTCTGTCAAGACGAAGGTCGGACAAGAAAAAAGTATGGACAGACGCAGAGGTCTGTCAAGAGGACAGTCTGTCCATCTAAGGAGATAAGGCAAATAGAGCTGGTCGGTTGCTCTGTGGTCGGGACCACAGTCGGTTGGTCTGTAGTCGGGACCGAGGTCGGGACTACAGTCGGTTGTTCTGTGGTCGGGAACACATTTGGTTGCTCTACGGTCGGTTGGTTCTCAGTCGGTTAAATAGGTCGGATGGTCCAAAGTCGGTTGAGCAGGTCGGGCGGTCCGCAGTCGGTTGAGCAGGTCGGGCAGTCCACAGTCGGTTGAGTCGGACGACACGGAGGTCGGCTGATATGGAGGTTGGTTGATGCGGAGTTCGGACCAAGTGAGGTCGGGAGAGAAAGAATGAGACGGACGATACGTGGTCGGACAAGAGACCAGATGGTGGTCGCTTGATGGGGCGGCCAAGGAATCGTTTGGTCTAGCGACTAGTTAGTCTCTGAATTGGTCGGGTGGCACATAGGTCGGGCGAAACGAAGTCGGGCAAGAAGGGACATGGCAGTGGGTATACAGGTCGGACGAAGGGCATTTCTGGGACGGTTCAAGTCGTGAGAGGCAGTTCTGAGGCGGTTGGAGGAAGTTGCAACCGGCGAACGGTTGAAAGAAGTTGCAACACGTGTCAACAGAGGAGAACTTGGTGGACGGTTGACAGCAGTTGCTGTAACCGACCAAATGGTGGTTCATACCGCTTCTTTAAGGGGTTATTTAAGGATCCGGTGCTGTTCGAAAAAAGGCATCTTCAATCGACATCAAATTCACGAGAATTGTTTTTGGGGATCACCACTTTATTTTTCAGTCTTTATTTTATATTTTCCTATTCTATTTATGTATCTTACACTATATTTAGAGATTCCTAATCTTAGGCACTCATCTATCAAATTTGAAAATAATTTCTTATTTTCGAATTTACTTTTTATTGTTGAAAAATTGCATCAACACGACCATAAGCTCGAATACTTCTAAAATATATTTACACACGCATTCTTAATTGTACCTACGTATTAATAATTAAAAATTCAAATAAATTGTTTATTATATTATGCATGAAGAATAAAAATGTTATTATTACTATCATTGTTATTATTTGTTAGTGGAGGGACATAAAAGATGCCACATTGCTCTGACGTCAGCCACAATACAAAGTAAAACATTTGTTTATCGGATTTAAAATTATTTAAGACAATAAAAAGCTTTATCTCACAAACTCGGGTGTGCATATTTTCGTTGTGTTTCGAAAACATTAGTTTGAGTTTGATATTAAAATAATATTTGATAAAATATTTTGTGAGAGGAAAAAATATATTTTTTTAGATGCAGAGTCCAAATAATAAAATTTTAGGGAATTTTGATTGAAGAAACATATCGGTGTGTGTACAATATATATATTTGTATATAATTGGAGATTGATTAATTTATATCAAACTAATATAGTATAAAAAATTACAGTTATATATTATTGGGTAAACTGTAATTTTTAATCCCGTAACTGGACCCCTTTATCATTTTAGTCCCGTAAGTGGAGTCTGTCGCAAACTAGTCCCACAAGTGAAAAATTTTCGTTGTTTTAGTCCTCCAGCGCCGGAGATGCCCGCGTGGCTCGCCGGAGGTGACGTGTCCGCCAGTGTCGCTAACCTGGCGGACACGTGAATTTTTGTTTTTTCATTTTTTTAATTTTTTTTTAAAACTTATTTTTAATTTATTTTTAATTTTATTTGTATTTTTTTTATTTTTTTTTATTTGGTCCAATTAAAAAAATTAAAAAAATAAAATAAATCCACGTGTCCACCAGGTGTCGCTGACCTGGCGAGACACCTGGCGGACACGTCACCTCCGGCGAGCCACGCCGGCGTCTCCGGCGCCGGAGGACTAAAACAGCGAAAATTTTCACTTATGAGACTAATTTGCGACAGGCTCCACTTACAGGACCCAGTTACGGGACTAAAAAACAGTTTACCCTATATTATTTAACTACAACTATAACGATTATGAAAAATAAATCACTATAGATAAAGTAATTGTCTGTGTTTTTTTTTTTCATTATTTTTTTATTATAATTCTTAATATGCTTGTTTCTCTAAAAAAATAGTAAATATTTTTTTAATAAAATTTTATATTCAACAATTATGTTACTTAAAATATTAAAATAAATACAAAAAGACAAAACGACTACCAATAATAAGTTGAAAATGTTATAATATTAGATCAAAAAGGTAACACAAAATCTGATAATATTGCCACTTGATATTCTTTGTCAAGTTGAGATTCATCAACTATCACAAATGAAAAGGTGAAGTCTATTGTGACCTAATTTCAACATCTCAGCATAGGAAATTAATATTGTCAAGATACAATTCTATTGTGCCAATTTTGGGTGATAATAAATTATGTGTTAAATTTATTCTATAACCATGCTACAACTTGAGATAAAATTTGTTGACCTATCTATATTTATTAAAAGAAAATAAAAATAAAATAAATTACATTGAAAATGTGCTCAATCTTATAATTCAGCAATACATGTTGTGAATTATAATTAAAAAATTATTGAATATAAGAGTTACAACTTAAAAGATCAATGTTTCTACATATAGCATTGTCGCCAAAAAGGCAATGCAAGACGTTTCAAATTTAATATCCATTACCTTACATCATTTATAAATAACAAAGTACAAAAACATAAAATTTCATTTGTCTTTCTAAAACATATTGAATACTATTCTAATACCAATCAATGTAAATATAATTGAAATAGCTCTATATAAGTGTTACACATAACACAATTGTGATGTTTTGACTATAATTCAAAACAATTACTTCCTTCGTTTCGGATAAATGTACCTCTTTGAATAGTTTTAATAAATTCAAAAATAATATTATTTTATTAATTAGTGAACTCTGTAAAAATGATTTTGACATTTTTGTTTTTCTATTTTTTTTTGGTAAATTTTTTTTCAGTCCTGTATCTAACCCCTTTAACATTTTAGGACTTTAAGTGGACCCTACCTAAAAATAGTCTAGTAAGTAAAAATTTTTCGCTAAAATGGTCTTCCGGTGCCGGACATCCACGCTGGCTTGTCATTGCTGACATGGGGCTAACGCGTCTGACATGTCGTCGCCACGTAGATACCACGTCAGTGACACGTGGAATTTTTTTATTTTTATTTTACAAAATGTCTTGGTAACTATTTTTTTTTGTCTCGTATATGACATTCTTTATCATTTTTAGGATTTTAAATGAAGTATGTCTGAAAATAGTCCTACAAGTAAAAAATTTTCGCTAAAATAGTCCTCCGACGTGGCAACTACGTAGCGATGACATGTCAGCCGCGTCAGTGCCACGTCAGCAACGGTGGGTCAGTGTGGTAAATCCGGCACCAGAGGACCATTTTAGCAAAAAAATTTTACTTATGAGACTATTTTCAGACAGTGTCCACTTAAAGTTCTAAAATTATAAAGGGGGTCAGATACAATACTAAAAAATAGTTTACCCTTGTTTTTTTTATGTTGTAGCAATCCAAAATCATTACTTTTCGAGTGCGCTAAATTCCCGGCCGAACCTAATATTTTGCAAATTAGGACCGACAAAGCAAGTCACACTAAGCGAACAATGTATAGCCGCCGATGAGACTTGGAGGCGTCGGGGGTTTGAACCCATGATCTTATAGTATGTATATATGTAGTGGTATATTTGAAGTTTATGTAAAAATTAAAGGTATTTTTGTATTAGTATGTAATTACTTTTACTATATTAGAAAAGAGATAGTTTTGAGTGACACAGACAAAAATTATAAAAATTATACTTTCAGTTGGAATGAAAAAGTAATATATACATGTAATTATTGCTTCACCGGTCCACTAAAAATACATGTTTATTTTTCATTTATTTATTCACAAAAAATATGTAATTTTATTTTAGCAAAAAATTCTTATAAACATTTACAAATATGTCATATTTATATTTACACATTCAATTTATCAAAATAAAAATAAAAATTCACACCTGATATTCATATGTATTCATTAAAAATATATGTCCGACTTAAATGAATACTAATTTTATTGACATATAAACATGTGATTGTCACTTGTACAAATTTTTATTCAATTTATAGTAAAATATTTTAATCAAATTGTTTATACAACATTTCTAAAATCTTTTTAAAAATTCAAAATTTTGTATGTTAAACTTGTATCAATATATGAAATGAATCAAAAATTGATTTTTTACAATTAGTATATAGATATGGAAAATAATAATTTTTAAAATTGTGTAAACTGATTTTTTAGGCACGTAATTAAACTCCTTTATCATTTTAATTCCGTAATTGAAGTCTGTCGCAAACTAGTCCCGTAAGTGAAAAATTTGCGCACTTTTAGTCCTCCGGCGTTGGAGATGCCTACGTCGCACTGCGTGGCTCGCCGGAGGACACGTGTCCACCAGGTCAGCGACACCTGGCAGACATCTGGATTTTTAAATTTTTTTTCTAAATTTTAGTTTATTTATTGTCTTTTTTTTTTTGTAAAAAGTAAAAAAAAAATTAAAAAATTTAAAATTTAAAATTTAAAAAGAAACTAAAAGAAAAAATAAAAATCTACGTCTCCGCCAGGTGTCGCTGACTTGGTTGACACGTGTCCTCCGGCGAGTCACGCGGGTGCCACGTAGGCATCTCCGGCGCCGGAGGACTAAAAAGTGCAAAAACTTTTCACTTACGAGACTAGTTTGTGACAAACTCCAGTTACAAGACTAACATGATAAAATGGTCAATTGTGAGACTAAAAAATTAGTTTACTTTTTCAAAATTTGAGGAGACGATAGTAAAATTATAGGTGACACCCGAATTTTTTTTAATTGAATTACCATTTAATAAAATTAAAGGGAGTCATCATTTGATTTTTTTAAAATAAAAAATAATAAAAAATGATAAGAGTATTTAAAAATTATTTGAATATATTTATTGAGAATGTTTAAACTTTCATAATTTCAAAGATACACATGTTTTATCTGCCAAATCTAAAATCTCAATATATTGAAAATTAAAAGATAATTATATAAGGAGTGTGTTTATTTATTCAGACCGTTGAAAGTTAATTTCTTTCGACTAATGTTTTCATACACATTTATCACTAATATTGTTTAATATTTGTGGATATTTACACATCAAGAGAATAACATATGGTGACCATTAGTATGTTAAACAGAAAATTATCGAACTTTTTTAATTTCCAACAGGTTTGAAAGAATTATTTATATCATTTAAAAAGTTTGTTTTAATTGAATTTGTAAATAGATATTAGCTCTAGATGTTAGAAAAGAGAGATTACACATAATACTTTAAGAAGATTGTTAATTATAGAGAGATAATTTTTGAGTTCATGAGAGAAATATTTGAACAAGTGATAATAAAAAATTTGTCTACGCTCCAAAATCTTAGTAGAAAAGTGATCAACAATCTACTCTATGAATGAATGTTCAAATTTTGTGGAATTGAACTTAGTGCCTTGTAAGGGCTAATTTTGTGAGCTTTTGATTCAAGTGTTGGTAGAGGAAAAGATTAATTAGAATTTTGTATTGTGTATATGCTAAGTCATATGTAGTGGAAGTATAGGCCCAAATTGATATCCCCCAAAGTAAGACTTATCTATGGTGGAAGTATATGCCTTGATTGATATCCCCCAAAGTAGGACTTGTGAGTCCGAATTGAGTCAACAAACCAATATGTGAATTACGCGTACACAAAAATCTATACATTGGAACAACCTATACACAAAAATCTATACATTGGAACAACCTTCAAACAGATACATGTTAAATTTTCATTTCCATCAGTTTTAGAATACAAGATCATTGATACTTCAAGTTGCTTGACAATCAAATTACTACAATAGGTATTAAATTAGGATACATAAAAAATGAATAAGGAAGAAAGATCCAGTACTAGACCACCGCTTCTTGACAGATGGAATAATCAATATTAGAAAACCAAGATTTGTGCATTTTTGGTGTCGCAAGATGAAGATGTTTCATCTTTTTTTTTTTTAGCATCGATTATTAACAAACTACTAAAATTGTGACATTACTTGGGAATGCACTTCAACTCTTGTAACTCGAACAATTTCGAAGTTAAAGGCGAATAGATTCAAGATAAAAGTTGTTGTCAACGGCATCCAAAGACATTGTATTCAATTTCTAATATTTTTTAAGAAGACCAATTCATAATGATATGGACATGTATCGTAACAAAATCAACCTAGAGCTTGTTAGAAATATCTACGAAGGTACACATGGTGTTGGTGCTACAAAATTACAATGTACTCATATTGCCTATGACAATTCATAAACTACCAAAGATGACAAAATGAATGTATATTATACAACATTTCAATATATAGTCAAACAAGCATTTATGCTAGGTATGAATCTTGATGTAAGAACTTTAGTAAAGAAAATATTAAGAACAATATATTTAAGATATAATTTAAATGTGACATCGTTAGAAGAAATGGGGAAGATCACAACGATGTCACTTGAAAGTTTAGTTGGAATGTTGAAGAAGTATTAAATAAATTATCTTGAAGTTGAGATTTAAAAAAATTCAGCACTACAATTTGAAGAAACAGAGACACCTGATCATAAATAAGATATCATATTTTTATCCATTAACATATCAAAGATGTACAACAAAATTAGGCGAGATTGCTGAAATGTCAGAAAAAGAAAAAAAAATAAAAATAGAATAACATCAAGTAAACAAGCTAATAGTCCATATAAGGACAATAAATGGAATTCATCCTGGTGTGTTTGTTTAGGGGTTTGGATTTTGAGTTGGGATTTGAATAGTAAAAATTTTGAATTTGAATAGTTGTACGATGTGATATAAATAGGTGTTGATGTGATGTTTTGAATGAAAAATTGATTTTTATTATAATATAAAAAATGAAAAATAGGTGTTTGATTTGATATTTTTTGGGGGAAAAAATGGGATGAATAGTGTATTTAAAATCCAATCCCCCAAACAAACACACAGAAGATCAATGAATCAAATTTAGGTAATTTCTAAAACTGTTTTGAATTCTTTTTAAAAAATTTCTGGTGACGATTATAGAGAAGGTAATATGCAAGAATTATTTGATGCTTACGAAAAAATCATAACTGAACAAGAAATTTTTATTTCAAGAATTGTGAGATCAGCATACCATATGAATAACCTAAAAATAACTATTATTTAGATAAAGAAAAAGATCAAATAAATTGATTGAACCAATATCTTATCAATAAAGTCAATGAATGACAATCCAAAAGAATCACTTTCCTACTGAACATTTGAGAATCAAATGCAAGTAAAAGTTAGATAATATTATGCTCAAGGTAAATGATATAGAAATATGATTAGTCTCGAATACAAGAAAAAAAAATAAAAATTTTACTATTTTCCTAAAAGTAGATTAAATAATTGATCTAATAAAGATAACCCACAATAGATGCAAACAAAATTCCTAAGTAGTTAAGCAAAGCAGACAACCAAAATAATATATACTACAGTCTTTATAGTCATATTGTTGAATAATATGACAAGATTTTTAACGATTTAATGAATTAAAGAGAGTTAACATGACATTGTGATGAACTCAGAAAGAAAAATAGATTTAGAATGACTTGAATACCCAAAATGAATAAAATATTTGAGGCATGTAACATTGTGTTATTTACACAAAGTGTTACTAAGAACTTTACATGGTATTTTGATAACAGATGCTCGAGGTACATGACATATCAAAAAGTTCTGTTAAAAAATTACCATGAAATTAATTGTCGAGAAGTCATAGTTAGTGATGAAATCAAATGAAAAATTCTCTAGATTTGATACACTTCAAACAGAAAGTTTGCTTAACATTAACAAGGTTCTTTTGTTGACGGTTTAAATACGGACCTCGTTAGTATTAGTCAATTATGTGATGATAAAAGGCTCAATAAGATAATTATGAGGTGTATGATAGAAATCATAATTGCATAAAAATATAAAGTAGGCCGAACAAAAATTGTTAAACATTAAACAAACCTAGACATCATAATTATGTTTCTATCAATGATCAATTGAGATTATGGCATAATCAAGTAAGCCATTTTAATTTCGAGAACTTAGTGAAATTAAGCACATCTAATGCTATTAGAGGTCTAGACAAATTTTCTAGTATTATTAAATTTGTATGCAAAATTGTGTGAAAGGAAAATAGAAAGATGTTGTGCATAAAGTGTTAGATCAACATACGACCAAGGTCAACATGATATTTTGCATGAATTTTTTATTCCTAACACTCCAACAAAATAGTATGAAAGGTAAACATATACATCTAATGCTTATATCTAATATATATTACTGAAATTACTAGATTAAATAATAAGAAATATATTTTTGTATGTGATGATGATTATTCTAAATATACATGGACCGATTTTCTTAAAAAAAGTATGATACGTTTGAATCTTTTGAGAAATTATGCAAAATGTTAAATAGAGAAGAAAAAATAACATATAAAATTCAAATGATAGATAGATCTTGAAAAAGAATTTGATAATTAATACGCTATTAAATTTTGTGATCAACGTGATATTTTGTATGAATTCTTTACTCCTAAGACTCCAACAAAACAACATTGTAGAAAGAAAAAATTGAACATTTCAGAAAATGCTACATCTATTCTAATTTGAAATAATGTTACAAAATTTTGTTGGACAAATTGAAGCTATGAAAACTGATTGTCATGTAATTAATAAAGTTTATCTACGTAAAAATTTTAGACAAACACCTTATCAAATTTTTTGAAGAAAAGTTTTGAATGTTTATTTCGTACATTTGAATGTCAATTTTTTATTTTGAATGATAGAGATCACTAAAGATCTAGACTTGACTTTAAATTTGATGAACAAATTATTCTAGGATACTCTACTAATATTCGAGCTTATATAGTATAAAATAATGGGATCAATGAATATTATATTTGATTAATCTATTAATTCTAGTGATACTAAAAATCATAATAATAATGATAATGATTTGTTTGTTCGTAATAATTTATCCTCTATAATAGTTGAAAGAATAAAAATGAAACTTTAATCCAAAATACTGAAGTGGAGATTTCTTTTGAGGTTCCAACATCAGATATGCAACTTGTTACTCCTAAAGCAAAATTAGAATTTGAGCATAGAACAAATAACAAATTTTCACATACTTAGACAGAGTATTATTATTAGTAAAAACAAGATGAACTTTAAAGAATTAGTGGTACCCTTTAAAGCTTCCAATAAAAATTCTCTAACACCAAATCATCGCGTAGCAAACGGTGCCGAGGTCGATTCACATGAACTGTGTGGTTTAGTTTATGTTTTGTCACAAATTTTTAAGTTTTTTTTTATGAATGGGGGGCGGAGGAAATTTGGAAATTCAACTAAAGCGATTTAAACAAGCGATGAAAATAAAAATTGGATTTTCAAGAGATTAAATTTCTAGCCCAATAAGTAAATAAGAAATCAGATTAAATATTCGATCATCCATTTTAAATAATCTTATTATTCAATTGATAAATTAATTATAGGCATTAGATACGATCATAACGCCCAATTTTTCCTTACTTTATTAGCGATAATGGTACTACCAATAAACCACATCCTTAATCAAAGAAATAATCTAGATACAACCATAAATTAATTTCTCCAATAAAAAATAATACGAGAAATAACTCAATTTAAATATTCAATCAATTACGAAAAGATTAAATTATTTGGTCATGCAATTCTTAGGCTAAGCTTGTTAATCTATTTACCACTTCATCAAACAAGTGCACAATTATGGATACAAATATTATATTGGCACACAATGGTTAAACCAATCTAAAATTTGGTCATGATGAAAGATCAAATAAATAATTGTAGCATGAATCACAAAAATTGCACAAATACCAATTTTATAAGCAAGATTCAATTTAAATCAAAACATAATCTCACAAATTCAAATCTGAAATCTAAATTCAATCTTGGACTAGAATAAAGTAAATTAGTTACTCATGCTCAAAGTAAATGAAAGCGATAAAACAAAGATAATGATGATCTTCCAGTGACTATTTATCTCCTATGCCTCACCCAATCCTTCAAGCCATGAAATGTGAGTGTAAGCTGTAATGCTTAGTTCAATGCCTTGTTCCCCTTTTATGGATGATCGAGTCTTCAATTGCGTTCTTTAATCACTCTCTCCCAATCATCACGCCTACGATTACGCCTCTATCCCCATAATTCATCACTTTCCTTGACATACGAGCTTAAATCAAGCACTTCTATAATTATTTGACCGAGAATTTAACATAGACGTGAATCACTCCATTCTCTTGCACCAATCAATGACATGTCAAAAATTAGTAGAAAACTATCCAAAATATTAATTATATTTTATAATTTATCTATTCAAATATAGGATAATATATGTTTTATCAATTAGCATAATTAAATTGCTTTATTTCTAACATAGAACCCCAAGAATATTAAATAAGTTTTATGTGATAAATATTAGATAACATACCTACCTAATGAATTTTCAATAATAAAATTGATGAAAATTATAATAACACAAAAAAAAAACCATTGAAGGTTTAGAGTATAAAGAAACTTTTGCTCCTATAGATAAAAATATTAGTCAAATATTTGGATGAGATAATTTAGAAATTATTCTCACACTAATGAGAAAACATATAAAAGCTATCAAAATATATATCAAGAATTCTGTATATTAAAAATTTTATAAACTTATGATAGGAAGCTTTTTTTTTTTTTTTTTTTTACTGTCAGTCAACTTGATATTTCATTTAGTGTTGGTGTATGTATAAGATTTTGATCCAATCCTAAATAATCTAATTTTAAAGTTGTTAAAAGAATTAAATGTTATATGTTGGAAAATTATTATATCATGAGAATATCAAAATAATTATTGAAAAATAATTTGATAATCATGTCGAGTCGAGAATAAAACTTCTCTTCGTAAAACGAATACGCTCTGATAGTGCCTCCAATTCTTGGCATAGCGTTCTCAAAGATAAATCAACATATTATCTCTAGATTATGTTACATCGCAAAATGATCAAATGAAGGATGAGAGTTTTCGGATATCAACCAGAACTCGCCGAAAAACTCGTTGAAAAAAAAAGAGAGGAAATGAGATGGAGAGGAAGTGGAGGTGTTAATCTCAAAATAGGGTGATGGGAATGGCCTTTTATAGGCACTCCCCCCTCGGGGGTAATCAATGGCAAACTGAAACTTCCGGCTTTAATGGCCGGTAACTGCCAGCCTTAAGTTCAGTAACCATCGTAATTTATTTTATTCATGATGATTGATTTTAAGTTTTTTAATACAAAATAGTCATTTATCATACATGATGTAATTATATTTTTTGGGTTATATTTTCTTGGACTTCAACAAAATATTTTGTTGTTTCGATTTGGCTCCGGAGTATAATAGATTTTATCAAATTTAGCATTCACCAAGCTCAAGTCTAAACCTACGATCACATTATTTGGTCCGGGTGAGCGGCACACGCCTGTGGATTACCCGTATTCATATGTCTAATAACCACTATACAACCCACATTCATTAGCTTTCGACATTTTTTTCTTTTTTTTTTCAAATAAGAACTGTGATATCAATCAAGAGATTGTATGAACTAGCTCTGATACCAGATGATGCGAAGGCAACCGAAGGATTCGGAAACTCGCAAACCACATAAAATAAAGAAATAGAAAGATGCGGAATTTGGTAGAAGAAAGAGAGATGAAGAGGATATAGATAGAATGATACTTTGGTTTCTTGATTCACAAGGTTGATCGGATAGGCACCACGTGAGAACTAAGCAACACGCAACACAAAATCTCTAAACCAAACAAGGAATAAATAAGGATAATATGGATTCTCGATCCACATGGTTGGTCGGATTAGCACCACGTGAGAACTAGGCAGCACGCAACACAAAATCTCTAAACCAATCATGGAATAAAGAAGGCAACATATACTATAAGGAAATAGGTAAAAATGGAAACTCTGGACTCCTTCCATATTATTGATATTCTTTGTTTGTTGTCTTGGTAGGAAGTCTCGGATCTTCTAATGATGATCTAGGGATGATTAAATGATCGGAGAATCAAACTTATAATAGTCCATAGGTTGTCTATCTTCGGAAATTTCCTCGATAATGGAGTCCATAGCACGATTATCCAAGAATAACATAGCCATTTGAATCTTTTGTGCTTCGCTCCGGAAAATCAGTTCGGCTAGAAACATTGATGGATCGGTAGCTCTCGTGATGGTCACATCATTACTCCCGTTTTACATAGACATATTTTTTCAAACACCGTTTAGAATTACCTCAAACATACATTCAATTTGCTCAAATGGTGTGAACTCAATTTTCTTGTCCTATACAGACCCTTTGTACTGATAATGCCCTTGAGTATAGAGATTCTACCTTATTAAATTTTCTCTTTGCTCAAGTTATATTGATTCAGTGTTCCTATCTATACACCTCTCAACAGAATGGTCGCGTTGAGCGTAAACATCGTCACATTCTAGATATTGTTCGTGCAGCCCTTTTGTTTGTCTCTTGTCCTGATAGGTTCTAGGGAGAAGCCACCCTCATTTTTGTCTATACAATAAATCATATTTCATCATTTGTCCTCCATAATAGCACCCCTTTCGAGCATCTATACGGTCAGCCACCCGATTATAGTATCCTTCGTCCTTTCGGTTATGTCGGTTTTTTCGTTATCCCTCCGCATGAACGTTCCAAATTAGAACCTCATGCGCATGTATATTGTCTTCTTGGTTTTGGGTCAGAGCATAAAGGTTATAGGCTTTGGGATCTGGTTTCTAAACGGTTGCGTATATCTCATCATGTTAACTTTTGGGAGAGTTTCATATTTTCCACATGTCTAAATTTCATGTCCCATCTATTCCTGGTTCACCTTCTTTCCTGTCGGCATGTCCTCCTTTGTTTCCTAATCCTAATCCTACGGCTCTATCACCGCCTTTGGATCTTGTTCCAGTTGAGGCTTCTGATCCACCCCCAGTTGAGGCTTATAATCCACCTCCGACCTTGTCTCCAGATGATGATCCATCTGCGGTCTCGTCGATCACATAGAGTGAGTCGTCCTCCTCCTCACTTGCGTGATTATCATCGTTACTCGCCATATTATCTCATCATCAGCCTAGGTCATTTCGTGAGGCTGAGTGCTGATCCTTTATGGCAGGAAGCTATGACTAAGGAATTTGAGGCTCTGGCAAAAACTCACACTTGAGATTTAATGGATTTGCCTTTTGGCAAGACACCTATTGAGTGCAAGTGGGTTTAAAATCAAGACTAATTCTGATGGTTCAATTGAGCGCTACAAGGCTCGTCTGATGGCCAAAGGTTATTTCCAAGAGTATGAAGTTGACTATGAGGAAAGTTTTGCTCTCGTTGCTCGTCTCACTACTGTTCGTTGTCTTCTTGTCGTTGTTGTTGCTCGTCAGCGGTCTCTTCTTCAATTAGATGTCAAGAATGCATGTTTACATGGCTCACTTTTTGAAGAAGTTTATATGACTCCCCGTCTAGGTTTCTCGTCCTCTGGAAAGGTTTGTCGCTTACGTCGCACTTTATATGGGTTGAAACAGGCCCATCGGGCTTAGTATGCCACATTTTGTGTTGCACTATTGGAGTTTGGTTTTACCACATGCGCTTACGACTCTGGACTATTTCTTCGTCGTTCTTCATCTGGGGGAGTTATACTCTTGCTTTATATTGATGATATGATTATCATGGGAGATGATGCGTCTAGTATTTCTGATCTATAGGCCTATCTTAGCCAGTAGTTTGAGATTGAGAGCTTGGGTCCCCTTCGTTACTTCTTGGGGCTTAAAGTCTCTAATTCTCCCCATTTTCTCTTCTCTCTCAGGCTAAGTATGTCTTCCTATCTCCTTGCTTGAGCTGGTCTCACAGACTGTCAGGTAGCTTCTACACCACTTGCCTATGGCATTCGACTTACTCCTCATGATGGCTCTCTTCTTGCTTGACTGTCACTCCACCAGCAGTTCATATTATGAGTCAGTTCATGGCCCTGAGGACCTTTCACCACTCTGCCGTCTTACATATTCTTCGTTATGTGAAAGGTACTCTCTTGCATGGTTTGCACTTTTCCTCTCATTCGTCTTTAACTCTCAGTGGTTACTCTGATGCTGATTGGACTGGTGATCCTACTGATTGTCGTTCGACCACTTATTTCTGCTTCTTCTTGTGTGATTCTCCCATCTCTTGGCGCAACAAGAAGCAGACTTTAGTTTTTTGATCGAGTGCCGAGTCGGAGTATCGTACCCTTGCTGACTCTACGTCAACTTTTATGGCTTCTTCGATTACTCAATGATTTTGGTGTTCCTCAGTCATCTTCTACGGCTCTTTATTGCGACAGTCAGAGTGCTATGAAGATGACCCACAATGATACATTTCACGAGCGCACCAAGCATATTGAGCTTGACTGTTACTTCATTCGAAAACATGTCGTCGGTGGTATTGTCCATCTCATTTCGGTCTCCTCTGCAGATCAGATAATAGATATCTTCACCAAGTCTCTTCTTCCCAACCTCTTCCGATTGCTCTTGGACAAACTCAAGTTGATTTCTATGGCACCCACTTGAGTTTGAGGGGATGTTGAGATATGTCGAGATATTGTAAATATTCGGTTTAGATTTAATAAATTTATATTTAGATTTGGTCTTATCTATAGATTATATTATTTAGATTTGAATCTATCGAGTCTGTTTGTATTGTCTTATTTTGACATCAATAACACACTTTAATTATTTTTCTCCAAAATTTTTAACAAAACTTAAACATAAAATTAAACTAAACTATTAATTTACACTTTGGATCAATAGAAGCTTTTACGCCGATCGAATATCCAAATGGGCTTATTGGACATCAGATTAATACCTCTGATTCGACCCAAAAACCCAAATCCGAATATAATTTATTTTAATTCAAATATAGGATGGATATTCAAACAATTTCAATTGAATGCCCAGGCCTAAAATGGGAGGCGATCGGTGCATGTACACGTCGCCTATTTAAGCAGAATCCCCCCGCACCTTTCTCCTTCCTTCCAGTCGTCCTCCACCGCGGACATGGTGAAGTTTTCCAAGGAGCTTGAAGCTCAGCTAATTCCTGAATGGAAAGATGCCTTCGTCAATTACTGGCTTCTCAAAAAGCAAGTCAAGAAGATTAAGCTATCCAGAAAACTGAAACGCGCTCCGGATTCCAACCGCGGCCTCCGGCGCTCAATCCTCCATCCGATCGGACTTTTCCTGAATAGATTAACCGTTCAATCGCGGAATGGCGGCGGAGATGACAATCGGAAAATCGTTGATCAGGTACACTGCCTGGAATGAAATTAATGTTTTATCGCTTTTCTGGATAGTTAATTTTCGGAAAATTGAGTAAGGATACTAGATTTTACACGTTGATTAACACTAATTTCGCAATTTCAGGTGAAGTGCAGAGCAATTGATGAAGCCGAAGAAGATGGAGAAGAAATCGTTGAAACTGAGCTTGCTCAGCTGTTCTCTGAAGAAGATGAGGCAATTAATTAGCTAACATTTTTAAGTAATGATAAATTTGTACATGCTCATAAGTTCCATGGCCGTACAGGTGAAGGTTTTTTTCCAGATCCTTGACGACGAGCTCAACAAAGTGAACCAGTTCTACACAACGAAGGAAACCGAGGTCCTGGAGAGAGGAGAATTACTACATAAGCAGCTCCAGATCTTGCTCGACATCAAGAGAGTTCTCGGAGATCGTCGCCGGAAAAAATCATACAGCTTCGGCGGAGGCGGCGTCTCTGGTCTCTTCTCTCGATCGAATTCTTCATTGAGCGGGAACTCCGACTTTTCCGGTTAGTTAACATAGCAATAAAAAATATATATAAAAAAACCCAAAATTAAATTGGCAACTTTATTTATTTATATATCTTTAGTGCGTGGCTTAAATTAATTGTGATTACTTGGAAATTTAAGATGGGGCGACACGACATTCCACTGAAAAATTGGAAATGTTGTAGCTCTGCAATTAGATTTCGCATCTTTCATATATATATATATATATATATGCCAAAAATTTCCATTGAATTAGTGATCTCCATTCACTATATTTCATATTGAACAATTTACTTCAACAAATAACATATATACATATATATGGCCCCATGCAGAAAGTCAGCATAGCGATGAATATTGCGACAGTCCAGATTCTCGAGGAGACGACGATATCATTACGGCTCTGGAGAAAAATGGTATAAATTTGCAGGTGAATAATAATACAGCAGC
Source organism: Andrographis paniculata (assembly GCF_009805555.1). Taxonomy (NCBI): domain Eukaryota; kingdom Viridiplantae; phylum Streptophyta; class Magnoliopsida; order Lamiales; family Acanthaceae; genus Andrographis; species Andrographis paniculata. The sequence goes on along the minus strand of NW_026137391.1, from coordinate 3,690,137 downwards.
AAAAGGAAAGAAGGGGAAGCCTAAACTGGGGATGGCTATGAGGATTGACATTCCAGCCACCACGCCGGTGCGCACGATTGCCACTGTGACGGCGGCGCTTTGGGAGGATTTGGTGAACAACCCTAAGAAAGGAGGAGAATGCAGAATTAACAGACACAAGATTCAGTGTGCAGAGAAGATGATAAGGGGAGCATTCGTGGAGCTCTACAGAGGACTTGGATTGCTCAAAACCTACAGGTATTTAAATATATATATATATATATCTGATTTCATGTGTGCATGCATAGCTATATCTGATTGTTAGTTATCAAAGTAATTCAATATGTATAGTCTAATTTATTTTAGAGGCAATATCATATGCTTTATATGTAAGTGTTCAATGTTGTGTCCTCAGCTTCTCTAATACTTACTATAATGTAGTTTTATTCATTTAAACTCTAACCAAATAATTTCAAAATAAGTTATAAAGGCAACAAAGTTAAGTGTATTTTGGGTATGTATCACATGTTGTAGTATCATACTCCCTGAATTGATGCATGTTAATAATTACTTTTGTGAGAAAATCTGCTGCTTTTCTTGCTTTAGTTTTATTATCGATGAAATATATGAACGTTGCAAACAAATAATAAATGACATGACATGACATGACATGAAGAAACAATGAATATTCAAGAAAAATGCATGCATCATACATTACCTCTGTCATCTTCATACAATCAAGGTACACAGGCCTAATTTCAAATATTATATTTTTTATCAATGGATGTGTTTTGGTGTTCCTGGTTAATCATACTTTTTGGTTTATATATGTAAATGCAGCTCACTCAACATCGTTGCCTTCACCAAAATACTCAAGAAATTCGATAAGGTAATTGGGCATATAATCTAGATATCTCAGAAACTTTTTGATGAATCTTTATGGGGTTGTGGTGGCCTTTTTCTTCTGTCTGACCATCACAGGTTACGCATGGGCAAGCATGCGGGAGTTCGTATCTTAAGGTTGTCAAGAGATCACATTTCATTAGCTCAGATAAGGTAATTAGATACAAATTATAACATAATATAGATATACGTAGGTGTGTTTGAGTACATGCATATATATATATGTGTCTGCATGTCTCGATATATATGTGAATCTATTTTGTGTTAATCATTAATTCACGGTTGCATAATCTCTATGTGTTGGATGATTGCATGTGGTTTCTTCATTGAGTAATCTTCACGACACAATTATATATAGGAATATGTATGAAATTGCCCAACGTGGCTAGCCTAGAGAACATCACGACATGGATTTTCTGATTGATTCTCCTTCCTGGTGCAAATCAAGAAGACCAAATTCATGTATCTTAAAGTCCAAATCTGAATGGAACTTAGTGGGATTTGAATAGACAGTGAGAAATATACATACATATAGATATATATGTAGTTAGTGGTGGTGGGGTTTGAACAAATTAGTAATCAATGATATATATGTATAATGTTATTTGTGGTTGTGCAAAGGTTGTAAGACTAATGGACGAAGTGGAGTCATTATTCACACAGCACTTTGCCAACAGTGACAGGAAAAAGGCCATGAAGTTCTTGCGACCCCAACACCCAAATGACTCTCACATGGTTACTTTTTTTGTAGGTAACGACAATATTCCATCTTTAAAAGAAGAAATTAAAAATGAAATTCAACTTTCCTTTTCCGAATGATTTCATTGGTAAAAATATGATGTTGTGGGTTTCTTCTTCAGGTTTGTTCACAGGGAGTTTTGTCACATTGTTTGGTGTGTATGCCACGTTAGCACATCTCAGTGGTATGTACTCGTATGATTACTTGGAAATGGTCTATCCTGTTTTCAGGTAAAATTACTGATTTTCATCACATAATTAGGAAATGTTCATGTAATGTAACAAGTAGAAACAGAGGATTTGAATTTAATTTGTTAAGTGAATGCAGCATGTTCGCGTTGCTGAGCCTTCACTTGTTCATGTATGGATGCAACCTGTTCGCGTGGAAAAGCACGAGGATCAACCACAACTTCATATTCGATTTCCAGGCGAGCACGGCCCTCAAGTACCGCGACGCTTTCCTCATCTGCACCTGCTTGATGACTGCTGTTGTCTCCGCTATGGTCATACACCTCATCCTCGTATCTACTGGCTTTGCCCCTCGTCAAGTCGACTTCATTCCTGGGATTCTCTTTCTGGTAAAACCATCCATTAGCCAGCTTCCTGCTATGATTCAAGATTAATTCTAAACTATGTTCCTCATGTTGATGCAGAGTTTTGTGGCTATCCTGATTTGTCCGTTGAACGTTTTCTATCGCCCAACAAGGTTCTCCTTTCTTGGCATCATTCGCAATATCGTGTGCTCTCCATTTTACAAGGTATGCTTGAGCGAAGATTCTACAATGTAAATATATATATAGTGCAAGTTTTAGGCCTAATGAAGTGATGTTGTGCAGGTTTTGCTTGTAGACTTCTTCATGGCTGATCAGCTGACCAGTCAGGTAGCTAGCTTCTTTGTTTTAGCTAACTTTCAACCTCGCCTTGTTCTTATCATCATCGAGCTTTTTATCTCTCAGGTTCCATTGTTGAGGCACATGGAATCAGCCAGCTGTTATTTCCTGGCCGGAAGTTTCCAGACACACCGCTACGAAACCTGCAAGTCTGGGAAGCTCTACAGGGAGCTCGCATATGCCATCTCCTTCGCACCCTACTACTGGCGTGCAATGCAGGTGTGTATGTATATACAATACAGAAGATGAGTACATATAATGTCATGCAATGACTATCCAATGTGCTGTGTTGCAGTGTGTAAGAAGATGGTTGGACGAATGTAATATCGACCACTTGATCAACTTGGGAAAATATGTATCAGCTATGGTGGCAGCCGGGGCACGGGTGACCTATGCCAGAGAGCCGTCGTCACAGCTATGGATGAGCATAATGTTAGTGAGCTCAGTTGTGGCCACGGTATACCAGCTGTACTGGGATTTCATCAAAGATTGGGGACTTCTGAATCCCAAGTCGAGGAACCGGTGGCTTAGGGACGATCTTGTACTCAAGAATAAATACATTTACTACGCATCCATCGTAAGAAGCTCTTCCCTTTTCTCTCCATCTTCTTGTCTCCATTCATTCACTCGTTTAACTCTGTCGATCGATCCCAGGCGCTGAATGTTGTCCTAAGAGTGGCGTGGGTGGAAACGATGATGAGGTTCAGCATCGGGTTGCTTGAGTCGCGGCTGATCGACTTCTTGCTTGCTTCCTTGGAGGTCATTCGGCGCGGACATTGGAACTACTACAGGTACTCACTCTACTTACTAATTAGGTGCATGATCTACTATAGTATGTATTGTATTTGTATTTGTATGTTTGTAACGGTTTGGCGTTGCACAGGTTGGAGAATGAGCATCTAAACAATGTTGGTAAGTTGAGAGCTGTCAAAACTGCGCCATTGCCGTTCCGGGAGCCGGATTCCGATGGATAGAACTTGAATTTACCATAATGCCACTGGGCTGGGCGCGCCTTCTTGTAAGAAGAAGTTTCACCGTATTAATTTACATTTCTGCTGCCGGTATCTTTCCTTACAATAAATTTTCCATTTGATGATTTTGAAATGAATTTCCCGCCATTTTTTTTTTTTTTTTTATTGCGATGTATGTATCCGATCCGAACGCCAAACCCTTATCTTGCACTTCAGATCACCCCCTTCTTAAGCCTTTCGGCGATCTTTTTGGAGAGGCAGTAGGAGGTTGCCTCGACGGTGATCATCGGGTTGACGCCAGGCGCGCCGGGGAGAACACTGGCGTCGCAAACAAACAGCCCTGCAGCTTCCCAGCTCTCCCCATTCTGATCGACGGCGCCATCCCTTTCGGTCGCTCCCACTCTGCAGCTTCCCATCTGATGCGCCGAGCAGTACGTGGTCCACTTCTCGGCCATCATCGATTTAGGGCCTTCCTCCGCCGTCACCGTGTCCAGAAACTCCTCCACTGCCTCCTCACTTACTCCTCCTACGCACCTCAGCTTCTGCCCGTCGCTCCGATGTGTCCCCACCTCAGCAGCGCCTGCTGCGATCAGTATCCTCAACGCGCGTCGCAGCCCCACCCTCATGTCCTCTTTATCCTTCTTGCCAAGGCAGTAGCTTATCCGTCCTTCCGACAACACTTCCCCGCTCCCTCTGTCGCGGATCATCGAGAAAATGTGAGCTGTTCTCGCATACTTAACCATCCTTTTCTTGAACTCCACTCCCGACTCCCACGGGCACAATGCTGCGTAAGATCCCGGCCCCAGAATCGCAGTCTCTATGATGGCTCTCACATTCGAATCTTCCTCCACTTTGTGCAGCGATGTGATGATCCCTCCTTGGTACGACTTCCCCTCCACGATGTCTCCGGACGAGCCGGTCTCGGGGAAATGTCCCCACGCCATCAGCACCGGGTGGAGGTGGAGATTCCGCCCGATGTTTTTGTTCCTTAAGCCGCTTCTGATCAGTAATGGCGGCGTTAGGAGCGAACCGCAGGCTGAGATCGTGGCTTTCGCTTTGATTACCATCTTTTTCTTTATGTCCGGATTCGTACTCGTCGCTATCACTCCTTTGCACCTCGCTCGCCTTCGCCGTGGTGTCGTTTCATTATCCTCTATTACAAGGCTCTCGGCCTTGCATCCGGAGATGATGACAGCGCCGCAGTTAACGGCATCGACTAGCCACGTCGTGTCGGTCCCCTTCTTGTCGCCCCTTATGCATCCGTAGCAGCACGAGCCGCAGTAATGCCCTGCCGTTGAGTTCCTCGCGACACGCTCTGCCTTCAGGCCGAGGCGCTCGCACCCTTTACGGAGTACTTGATTCTGAAACCCCTCGCGATCGCACTCGCCCGTTACGCGGATTCGTTCCCACACACGATCCATCGATTCGTGATACTCGGGGCTACCGTAGAGCCCAAGGCCGTGATCGACGTTCCACTCTTTGAGCACGGATTCGGGAGTCCTTATACAGGCTGACCAGTTGATGGCGGAGCCACCGCCCACGGTGGATCCGGCGAGGAGCATGACTTTCCCGTCGAGGGTGGACAGGATCCCTCCCGACTCGTAGAGCTCGTTCATGGAGGGCCCTTCGAGGGCCGAATAGTCCCTCTGGGTGAAGTAGTTCCCTTTCTCAACCACGACGACCTTCAAGCCTGCCTGCGCAAGAACTGCCGCCGCAACACCACCGCCGCAGCCGGAGCCAACGATGGCAACATCGCACGTGACAATGTGAGTATTGGTTGGGGCATCGTGTCCGACGGATAAGCCTTTCTCGGACAGGGAAGCGACGAGGGTGTCGTCATTAGTCTCACGTTGGGTCTCGACAATGCCTTTGTCGAGAGGCCTGTCGGCGCCGGAGCGTGTGTTGGTTGGAACCGTCGACGTTTGATGAGGATCCGGAGCCGGCGGTGTATGAGTATCGACTTGGTAGTCCATGGCTTTCCACCCGGGATTGCTCGACCTTTCACTTACCTAATTAAGAATAATCCAAATAGATATTATTTATATACTTGTCAATTGTCATATCACAATTATAAATGTGTTTGGTTACCATTCTAAACAAAAATAAATATTACTCATTATTTTCAATAATTATATTTTTGTTTCGAAAAAACTATCAAATCAAATTTTGATATTTTGTGGTTGGAATAATTTTGAATTTAATTTTCTTAAGTAAAAATTATTTATTAAGTACAATTACATAAAATCTATATTTAAATATATTATTACCATTGAAAATTGCGCAATGTGTTATTTTTTAAATTATTAAATAAAAAAAAATCACACATCAAACAAACTTTAATATCTTAAATTAAAAAATATATATATCAAAAAGATTTATTCCTTAGTGTTTTTATACGAGTCGATTCCATAAATATTATTTAAAAAAATTCAATATACATACGTTAACCCAAAGTAATTAATATTCCAAATTTTATTATAGTTAATGGTGTTGATTAATATGTAAGTAATAGAATTATCAACAATTGATTAAAAAACAAACATATATATATAGACAGAGTTGAAATTTTCAAAAGGCCCTTTATTTCTGACCAAATCTTTTGCATTATATAATAAAATAAATTGTTGAATGAATAATAGGAGAAAGAATCAACTCCATATAAACATATGGTATAAAATAATTATTTGTTTATGTATGTTCTGATCTGTTGTGTTTTTTTTTTTATATATATAATTATTGGATATTCATTCATTTATATCAATTTCTTCTTCCTGTACTACTGCATATGTGTTTTAACTGAAAAATAAAAAATAAAAAATAAAAAATAAAACGAATGAATTGATTAGATAGTATAGGCATGGATGTGTACCTGTGTGAAGAAGACGAAGAGCACTATGAACTTGAGGAACACGAACCCCAATCTGATTGGCGTCAAGATGCTGCCATGACGCTCCACCAGCCATTTCTGCACAACCTTCTCCCTCTTCTCCAACGCCATCTCACTGAATCTCTTCGCCTTCACTAACCATTTCGCTCTCTCCAAACTCGATCCCCCGCTCAGAAGTGCCGTCCCCAATCTCGTCGACAGCATCCTCACCAATATCCTCACCACCAGCTGTGCTTCCACAAACCCCCTTTTCATCACCATTTCACCCACCTTTTCAATATCAATATCAAAATCCGAATAATCAAAATCAAAATCAAATTCAAATTCAGATTCATTAATTAATAATCATCTACAATTAATTACCTCGTCAGGAACAGGATACTGAGAGGCAGAAGCTCGGAAGAAGGACTCGATTGGCCGATCGAGGGGGAATTGCGAGTTGTGAGGAAGAGAAATTGAAGGTACGAAAACCTCGGAGATACTGGCGATGGTTTGGAGGTCGGAAGGTGAGAATCCATGGGTGTATTTGGTCTGTCTTGTCCCTCCTCTGAGCAACGGATGGGGATGGGGATGACATCGGCAGTCATCGTGTGTTGTTGAAGCAGCCTTAGCCATGGCCATAGCGCTCTACCTCGCACAAATCACAATCAATTTCTAGGCCTTCTTCCTTTTGCTTCGTTTCGTTTCTATTTATACATGGAGTGGAGACAGTTAGTTTCATTCAACATATTTTTATTTATTTTAATTAACCGTTTTTTATTTTTAATTTTTAATGATGATATCTGACTTTTTGTCATTTGGCCTTTTTTTTTTATTATTCCAAAGTATTATTGTGGAATTCATTATATTTTTTTAACCTAATACTAACATTTTTGTCTTTTCTTTTCACCAGTTGATGTGGAAGACAATGTACTTTTATAAAATTATTTTAATTTTATGAAATATTATGTTACAATAATGTTTCTTTAGCCTTGTTTGAACGTATTTTTTTTAAATTTTATAATAAATTAAAAATAATACTAGTATTTTATTTGTTAGTAAAAATGTGTAAAATATTTTGATATGTTTGCTATTTAATACTCCCGTCGTCTCATTTATCGTGTCCACTTTTCTATTTTTATTTGTCCACTTATTCTGTTATTTTTCTCTTTTTTAAAAAATTTATACACTTTAATGACATGTTATCTTCGTCTTAATCTAAAATTATTTTTATTATACCATAATTATTTTCACTAATATATTTTTAATTATTTACTAATTATATCCCTCATAAATTTTTGTGTCTACAGTAAATGGGACACGATAGTCGGGACGGTTGAAGAAGTATATTTGTAATTTAAATAAAAGTAAAAAATATTTTGATATTAATGTATAATTATTTTTACTAAAACAAAAAAAAATAATATTTTTGAGTAGAACAAGTAGAAATAGTATTTTGAATTGTATAAATATAAATTTAAATAAAATAAATCCAATTATATTAAAGATGCATGGAATATATTTTTACAAGTATATTAATTAAGTAAAAAACTATTCCTTCCATCTCAGTAAAAGTGTCTATGTAATTATAGATATGAGAATACATAAAAAAAAATGTGAATAATTAAAAAATGTATTACTAAAATTAATTGTTGTATAATATAAATAATTATAAATTAAGATTAAAATAACTGAATAATTTAATTAAGATTAAAAAAAATTATAATTATGAAATTTAAAAGGTGATTAAATTGCATGATCATTTTTCAAATAATAAAATTTACAAATTATATGTGACGGATAAAAATAAAAAAAATATGATTATTTAATGGAAGACAAGGAATATAATTTTTTTTAATAAAAAATATTTAATTAAATTATACTCATCTGTCATTAAAATATATTCTCATTCCCCTTGTAAAAACACAAAGAGAATGATAACATATTTCATCGATGAAGATAGTAATAAAAATACATAGAACAATTAAATTGTGTTTATAAAATTTTACCCTCAATTTTTATTATTTATAATTTTTTTAAAAATATTAAATCAAATATATATTTATTATATTATATTAAAATTTAAATTTAATTATAATAAAAATTATATTATTATCCATTTACATTAGATCAAATAATTATTTCAATTAAAAATTTCTCATTTAAAAACCCAAAGACAACTTTTAAAGCAAAGACCAGACGCACTGTTATATATTCAATTGCAAATGAAATGTGTTGGTTACGTAATTTGATAGTGTAATTTTTTTTCTTATCTGCCAGTTATCATTGTAACTAATACATGTCTTGAAGTGAAGTTCATACCCCTCAAATCCAAATTAACCCTATTTAATTTTTATTTTATGTTGCCCATTTTTTTGTATTTGACTGGAATAGGGTTTTTTTTTTTTTTTTTCTTTATATTTTTTTTTATTGGTGACTCTATAGATACATATTTTATTTAATATTTTTCATTGATTGATAGGATTATTATTGTATATTTTTGGGGTCGTAGGAATTTATTTCGAATCACATAAATTATTTTTTGGTGTAGGGAGAAAAACTTTGGGTAAACAAAGCCTTTTCTTTTTCTTTTGACTTAAATATTTGTCATATTTGTGTCTCTAATTCCCCAAAGATATTGGTAGGTTCCATTTAAATTGTTAGGGAGTGTTGTCCTTTAATTAATTTTGATTGATTTAATTCACCTAAATCATATTATCTCCGTCCCTTAATAATCTATCTATTTTTCCATTTTGGTCCGTCTCATAACAAAGTATCCGTTTCTTTTTTTTTTTTTTTAGTAATTGTACTATCTACCTAACATTACAAATACCCTTCTAATTTACAATATATTACACAAATGTCATTACTTTTATATCATACAATACAAATAGGGTTAATTTAGTTTTTTTATATTTATTTCTACTTTATCCCAATATAATACTAATATTTCTAAAAGTCCATGCAAAAAGCAAATGGATAAATACATTGGAGACGGAGGGATAGATAGATTGGGGACGGAGGGAGTATATTGTAAAATATAATATTGATAACATTTTATGACAAGAATAATTGTGAATTATGCATGTTTGTATACCAAACTAGATAGATTATTTATGACAAAATCATTGACAAACTATACACTTTTCGTATGGGGAAGATAAATCTAGTGAGAACTATTTTTCCAATTTTGATAAAATTATTATGTCGTTAAAGAATGTTGATGTAAATGTTGATGACGAGGCTTAGGCATTGATATCATTACATTCTTTATGTTGATGTTTGAACACTTTGTTGATACAATATGATATGGTCATATTTAAATAGAAATATCCGAAAAACTTTATTTCATTGATGATCATTTTGATGGTTTGGTTGTTAAAAGTAGAGCATGTAAAAAAAATATTCACATAAGATACAGACAAAGGAAAAGAATCAGTAAAAATTAATGTCATTACTGCATAGAAAAAGACCACGGTAAAAATAATATCTGAAATTTAAAAGAAAAAAAAATTACAGATTCCTCAATTATTAATGATTTTTTTATATCGCTATATTTAGCTAAAAGTACATATGTAGAGAGTTTTACAAGTTTCTAGTAGTTCTCTCGTTGTGATCCATAAAAATCGGTAAATAATCTCTATTTACTTTAGGGAAGTATTGTTGTAGATTTTACATCAATTTCTACATAAATCATGATTTATGTGATGCTTGTTTGTGGAATATACATATTGGGCATATGAGCGAGGCATTGGTGTCTATATGAGCAAACTAGACTTATTGGGAGATCATAATATCAGAAATTTTAATTTCTATAAATATTGTGTTTAAGACAAGTAGTGAAATTAAGGTAAGATTACGACCGCTATTCATTAAACAAAGGAACATTTAACTACATTCATTTTAACATTTGGTGTCCTTCACCTACACTCTCCAAAGGTAATTGTCAATATATCATAATTAACCTTTGTTGATGATTATCCTAAATGTGTTTAATTCCGCTTTCTAAGCACAATGAAAAAGTCTTTCCAACATTCAAGAAGTTCTTAATGATTGTAAAGTAACAAATATAAAAGAAGATCAAGTGTTTACATCAATAATATATTGTAATTTTGTGAAGGTCGGTTCAACAAGATATTTGTAAATATAGAAATTGCGAGATATTGCATAGTAAAAAAATACACCGCAATAAAATAAAATCGCCAACGGATGAACAAGACTCTTTTGAAGATATGAATAACAAGACCCACACTAATGTGTTATTTTATATATAGATTATACACATTTTTTACATTAGTGTTATGATTTATAGATATTATAAATGACTATTTTATTTTTAAATTGAATAGTATATAATATACTAGTTTTTTTTTTTTTTTAATTATATTAGTTCTAATATTATTAATTATAAATATAATTGTAATGCACTTAGTAATGAGTAATTAATAAAGTATATGTTTATTAAAAATTAGAAAAAGTCTTGCTATATATTATATATATTAACTCAGTTTTGCTATATTACTTTTCGCATGATTTTTTAATTATTTTTTATAAATTATATTTAGAAAAAAAAAATATATATATATATATATATACGTGTAAATAAAGACAATTTGTAAATTTTTGTAAAATCATTTCAATTTAAAATTAATGAAAAAATTAAGATAAATATAAGTTTATCTATTATTAACTCCCAATGCTCTTATTGCAATTAGATTTGCCTTTGATTACATCACCTTAAGAAGATATTTTTATTATTTTACTGTATTTTGTAACCCAAAAGGTCAATTTGGCTCTTTAGAGTTTCAAAAGTGGTTCAATTAGATTGGCCTTTGATTATGTTTTTCTTATTTTTTTTTTATTTTTTGGCTGGTTGAATAATGATTTCGGTGCCATATCGCGTAAAAAAAAAAAGATTACTTTTTTTAAATTACTATTTATATTTTACAATTTTGTATAAAAATATACTATTCTTTCATATAATCATTATGTCAAAATTACTATTAAAATAAATAAATGACCAACCAACGCACATTGGTAAATGACCAACCAACATGCAAATCTAAATAATCTAATTTATATCAAATTTAAATATAAATCTACTAAATTTAAAATCGAATATCTAAAATATCTCAACATATATATTCATAAGAAAGTCAATGATTATATATATATATATATAAACTTGAAAAAAATCAAATGGAGTCGTAATTTTGCAAGTTGTTTGATGAAGTTGCATAAAAAGAAAAATATGATGAACACTTTGCGCAAGTTGTTTGATCCTACGTCATATTTTTCATGGCCTATTCCTATTGTATTCTTCAATTCAACCATTATGGTGTGTTTTGTTATTATTATATTTTCAATATTTTTTAATAAAAATATATTTTGAATGTAATATTTTAATTAGCTAATAAAAATTGAATGTAGTATTTAATAAATTAAATAGTGTCTAATAAATCTAAAGTAAAATGTAAGCAAATGGCTTTATTTGCTTAAAATAGTAGTCGATGATATTTTGTAAGAAGAAATACATATTTTTACAGAGTTTTGAAGATTGTATAGTAATATTTTTTAAAAAATAAAATATATAAACTTCTAGTTTTTAAGTATGGAATGTAATATTCTTGAAAGAAAACTAGAAGATTAAATAATGAAAATAATTTAAACTAAAATTGCAAAGAGAAACGCATTGTAAAACGAATTACTTATTTTGTCTCAACTCAAAGTATTATTTTTATTATTTTTTTTCACTCAAAAATACCTATTTTAATAAATGTAATTATATACTAATACCAAAATATCATTCATTTTTATTTAAATTACAAATGTATCATTACAAACACAATTATTTTAATTATTCATAAAGTCAAATGACAGAAATGTCTAAATCTTTTACTAACCAATATAATACTACTACTTTTTAATCTAATACAAAACTTCAAAATGGTATATTCGACATATAAATAAATGATTAGCAAAAATAGTTGTTCTATATTGGCGGCTGCAGTATCGTATGTCTAATTGAAAAAAAATACAGTAAGGTGTTTAAAAATAAGGTGTGTTTGTTGGGGGTTTTGAATTTTAGATTTGGAATTTGAATAGTAAAATTTTTGAATTGAAATAGTTATATGACGTGATATAAATATGTATTTAAATATTATATTTTTAATGTAAAACTGATTTTTAGTACAATAAAGAAAATAAAAAATAAATGTTTGATTTGATATTTTTTAAAAAAATAATAATTGATAAATAGTAGAAATCCTGTAAAATTTGATAAGAAAAACAATAACATATGAAATTTGTTGACTCGGGTTCTTTTAAAGAAATAATCTATCAATCCCACTAAAAAATACTTTCTTAGATTTTTGTAATAAATTTAAAAAATAATAATAATTTATTTATTTTGTTGAAGTATGTAAGATAGTCTCGAAAATTTTGCTATTTATACTCTACGAATAAATTAATTATATATATATATAATAATATATTTATAATTTATATAAAATTTAAGTGTATTTTAATATTAACATGTGATCATTTTTGTTATAATAGAAAATTGATATAATTAAATATAAGATAGAAAAATGGTAAAATAATATTTTGAATTGTGACGAATGAAATATATATAAGGTGGACTCCAACCCTAAAACATATCTACTAATAAACTTCAAAATAACTTAATGATTTCATATCAACAAAAGATGATCATTTCGTAGGGTAGGGTGTGTTTGTTTGGAGTTTAGGTTTTAAGATTGATTTTTAAATAATAAAATTTTGAATTTTAATAATTATTTGATGTGATAAAAATAAATATTGATATAATAAATTGAATATAAAATTATTTTTAGTTTAATATTAAAAAAAAAATAGATTTAAGTAAACTAGTTGTTTTGAGTTGTTTCTTATATAGTTCGGTTTAAGTAAACACCAATGGATTTGAATCTAGCAAATAATTAATAATTGATTCTTAACTATAGATTGGGGGTTTATTCTCTTTTAGTTCGTTTTTATATTTTTATTTTTATATTATAATAAAATAATTATTGACAACAATATTTATGTAAAAATAAAAATTACATTTTTATAAAAGTTTGTAAAATTATAAAAATACTCTAAAAAGTTAAGAAAGAACAAAACAAAATTGTTTATTTGTTGTTTCAGTTTATATTTTTGTTTGAATAGTAATTTGTACGTTATATTTCAAGATAAAATCACACTTTTTTCATTAAAAAAAAATTACGATGATTTGTACGGTGAAGAGATTGAAGTTAGGGTTTGTTTGGTTTAAATTTGAGATTGAAGTTTTGATTTGAATTCTATTTTTAATAGTACTTTAACGTAATATTTTATAAAAAAAAGGGTAAACTGTTTTTTTAGTTCCGTAACTGGACCCCTTATCATTTTAGTTCCGTAAGTGGAGCATGTCGCAAACTAGTCCCATAAGTGAAAATTTTTCGCTGTTTTAGTTCTCCGGCGCTGGAGATGCCCGCGTGGCTCGCCGGAGGTGATGTGTCCGCCAGGTGTCGCTGACCTGGCGGACACGTGGATTTTTTATTTTTTTATTTTTTAAAATTTTTTTAAAACTTATTTTTAATTTATTTTAAATTTTATTTGGATTTTTTATATTTTTTTATTTGATCCAATTAAAAAAAATAAAAATAAAATCCACGTGTCCGCCAGGTGTTGCTGACCTGGCGGGATACCTGGCGGACACGTCACCTCCGGCGAGCCACGCGGGCGTCTCTGGCGCCGGAGGACTAAAACAGCAAAAAATCTTTTACTTATGCGACTAGTTTGCGACAGGTTTCACTTACAAGACTAAAATAATAAAGGGTCCAATTACTGGACTAAAAAACAATTTACTCTAAAGAAAAATTAATACTGGATCTAATAGTAATACAAATTTGAATTTAAAATTCAAACCAAATACAGTCTAAACTCGGTCTTAGTAAATATACTCATTTATTTACTTCAAATCCATTTTAATACTTATTTTTGTGTTAAAATCGTGTTGTGTCATATTGCATCGAATATATTTTATATTTCGCTATATAACTTGGTCTTTTCTCTTTTTTCACTTTTTTCTTAAATTATGTTTTGTGGGGCCCACCATAACTATATACTCTTCCATTTGCAAAAATTAACATATTTGGAGTTAACGCATAAATTAAAAAAATAAATATTTTATTAAAATAATAAAAAAAATAAAAGGATAGTTAAAAGATATTTTTGAAAACTTAGTAATTAAATGAAACAAAGAGAGAAAATGTAATAAAAGTAGTGCAATTATGATAAATAAGTGTTGAATAGAAAATAATAGTTAAATATTGAATATTTGATTTTGCCAAAATTAGTAATGAGATAAATTTAACTACGGATGAAAAATAAAAGTGAAAATAAATTTGGTGAAAAACAAGTATTATTATATTACATATTTAATCCCAACATTTACATATTATAATATTATATATTTATATTATGTAGTATTATAATATTTGGTTGATTATATTTTTGGGTATGTTTTTTACTATTTTAATTTGAAGTAAATATGAATAATGTGTAATAATAATAATAACAATAACAATAATATTGATTATAAATAAATATTCGATGAATGGTAATAGCTAAAGTCTTGTATTTTGATTTTATCAAAATTAATAATATATAAATTTTAACATACGGACAAAAAAAAAAAAAAAAAAAAAAGAGCGACGGATGGAGAAACACACGTGTAGAAAATACATACAAGGTGATTGTAACGATTCTGTTGCTAACCAAAGTTGAAGAAGAAGTGGGATGTAGCAAAGAGTGTTAGGAATTAGAAAATCAAGAAAAATAAATATAAATATATGAATTTGTTAATTTAGTTCGATCACCATTTATGAAAAAATAATCGCCACAACAACAACAACAACAATAATAATAATAATAATAATAATAATAATAATAATAATAATAATAATTTATTTTTATAAAAAAATCTTAAAAATTCCCTCCGTCCTTGATAATATGGACATATTAATGTAGATATGAGTAAAAAGTGTATCAGTAAAAATAATTATTATATAGTAAAAATAATTATAGATTAAAATTAAGATAACTAAATAATTTAAGTAAGATTAAAAAAATTATAAAATTTAAAATTTAAAATATGATTAAAGTGTATAATCAATGTTCCAAAAAAAAAACTGACAAATTATGTAGGACGGACAAAAATAAGAAATAGAAACAAAGTATATGGGATGGAAGAAGTACTACATAAACAAAATAAAAAAAGAAAGGAAAAATCAATAGTATAAAATCATTATAATACACATATATATATTTATATCGTTGAAAAGAAACACGGATTGTTCTTCATTTAGAAAGTATTTGACAAATAGTTTTTTCAACAGCTTTTAGCTTATTGAAGAGTATTTAGTTGTTTGACCAGTAAATCAGTTAATTTTGATGTTTGATAAATTATATTTTCAATTAGGTTGTTGAGCCGAAACAATTAATTTTGAAAACGCTATATATCCCAGCGTTTCAAATTGTTTTTTCATTTAAATATATCTTATTCTTTATTTGCCCTTAAAATTAATTAATTATTTTACATATATTAATATATTTTTAATTACACTATTTATTAAAATTTTGAACATATTTCCTACTAATAACTTATAAATTTAAAATAACTTTTTTATATATATAAAATATTTTATTTATAAATTTTGTTAAATTTTTAAAAATAAAAATAAAATAAAATAAAATAATTAATATTATTAAATCATTTATATATTTTTTATCACATAAATGTTTTATTAAAAATAAATATATATATTTAAAATTATAAGTTTAATGAAAATATATTAATTAAAAATTAATCTAATAAAAAAATATATACTAATAATTTTTTTATTTTTATTTATACTATTTTTAATGAAATATATATCAATAAAATTACGATAATTTTTTTTCAAAAACATTTAAAAAATAAAAATAAATATTTTAATAAAACTTTTTTTAATTTTTAATAATTAATAATAAAATTTTAAAAATATCTACCCATCGAAAAGATTTAACTAAATACTTTTTTAAAAAATATAAAATGTTTTTAATTTTTATTTTACATATAAATAATTTAATAAAAAAACTGTTATTTTATCAAATATTTTAGAATAAATAACTAATACGTTCAATTAGTCAAATTATTTAATTAAATCAGTTAACAACTAACAGCTAATCGAATCAGGTATCAACCTAAAATTAACAGCTAATTGCCGAAACGTGGAGAGATGCTGATGGTGACGGTGATTCTGAATATTCCAGAACTATTCATTAATTAATTAAGAAGAGATCAATCAGTGGTGGATTCATAATATAAATATATGGTTGTTTCATGTGCAACGTGTGCCTACATCCATGCATGCCATATTTATAATTTATTTCTATTATTTATTTATTTATTTTTAAAATATTAATTCAAATACTTAATTGTATTTGTTATATTTAAAAACAATTTTATTCGAAAAACTAAAATCTAAAAACACAAAACATCTTCTAAAACTTAAAAATTAAATAAAATAAATGCTACAGTGATTTTTTGGGGAACAAAAATTAGTCTCATTTAATATCATAATTATCAATTTTGGTCATATCATTGGGCGTCACAGGCAACCAACACGGCCGTGTGGGGCTCAACACGGTCGTGTTGATTACCCTGCACTTCTGAACACGGCCGTGTTTCTGCCCGTGTTCTGAACGCAGCTATGTTTCTGTTCATGTTCTTAAGACAGCTATGTTCATGCCCATGTTCTCAACACAATTATGTTCCAGTCTATTCTCAACACAACCATGTTTTAGGCCATGTTTACAATCATATTTTCAATATAATCATATTGTAGGTCATGCTTATTATTATTTGCACTTTTTTGTTAAAATTATTTGATATATATATTTATAATTCAACAAAAATATTTTTTATAATTATGTTATAATATAAAAAATAATCAATTTCTAATATTTTAAAAAATAATTACAAAAAAAAAATATAAAATAATAATATATTAATATATATATTTTTAATAATCCCCATTATATATATATATTTAAAAATTTATATTAAATATTTTAAAATATTATTTTGAATAATAAATTTATTGTGTTGAAAACAGAGTCGTAAACACAGCTTGAAACATGACTGTGTTGAGAACATGGACAGGAACATGGCCGTGTTAGCTACCTGGACGTTCAATCATTTTCTGAGTCATCTAACACGGCCTTGTTCAGTTCCAGTTAACCATCTTGGGACAAAAATTGATAAATTTTCATTCAGAGTGGAACCAAAATTAATAAAAAAATTTTGAATAAGATTAAAATTGATAATTGTAATATTGAATGAGATCAAAAATAATTTTTGCTCTTTCTTGGAATGCCAAATAGTAACAGTACCATCTCTGCCATTTTGTATTATTTCAATTACTTTTGTTACGTAAACAACGAAATATTAATATTTCACTTACAATAGTATGTACGTGTAAGAGTAAATGTATAAATTGTTAAAAAATAAAAAAAAAGGTATATGTATAAATATATTAATTATTAATAATCTAAAAATAATACAACTTAAATTTATTGATAGTGAAGGGAGATGGCGAAAGATAGAACAATGGTGGGCAGACTAGAGCTTTGTTCAGGGCAAAAAAATTGAACCGAATTGTCGAATTAACTGTTGAACCGAATCGAATTTTCAGTTAATCGAACAAATTCAATTCGAATACAAATACTGCATATTTTATATTTGCTCGGTTCGGTTCAGTTTTAGTTTTTGATATTTTTTTCAGTTCGGTTAACCGAACCGAATATATTTATATTATTATATTTTAAAATTTATATTAATAATTATATTCGGTTCGATTTCGGTTCGATTACGGTTCGGTTTCGATTCGGATATTTGAAATATTTTGATTTAATTAGAATTTTAATTATTTTTAATATATTATTTTTTAATTTCGGTTCGGTTCGAATTATTTGCAAATATTGCAAATATTTTCGGTTAATCAAAAATTCGATTAATCAGAATTTTCGATTCGAATACAGTTTACAATTTCAAATATTTGTTCGATTCTATTCGGATATCAAATACCATATCCGAACCGTACCCACGCGTTCAGGTTATACACAGCAGCACAACTGCTTAATTGATTTGTCTAATTAATAATTATTACAGATGACGGTGTTGATTGGATGCCAGTCGCTTTGCTTCCAGCCATGCAGGCAATTTATTACTTTATTTTTATTATAATAATTATTGTTGATATTGAGATAAACAAATGGACATTTGATTTAAATCTTTGTCGGATGAATTATATTTAAGTTCGATCCTTACATGTTATTTCAAAATATTGAACTATCTATTTTGTAAAATATTTACAGAATTTGTCTATGAAATAATGAATTTATATAACGAACATATTATATACTCTCGTCGAATTTACGTAAACCTACATTATTTACTTACGTGCTCTAAAATTATCGTGTTATACATATTTAATTCCAAAGTGATGTATCTTGATTTATTATTTATATATTATAATTGGTTATAAAAATAACTCCCATAAAAAAACGAACCTAAAAAGTATACATGATCTTAATCACTCATTTTCTTCAAAAACCTTTCTCCTCTCATTTTTAGGTCGTCGTCTCAGATCTTCATTCTTGAAATCATCATTGCCAATGCACTGAAAGTTTTTTCTATCAAAGATCAACCGAGAGGTTAAAACAAAAGTGCACAGTCCGCTCGAAATTTTGAAGAGGGTTTCGTCTCCCAAATGAAGTTTAAGAATTAAGTTAAAAGTTTTTTTATTTGGTAAAATCGATATTTTAGTTTTGTGCTTGTATGGTTTGTATAAGCCTAGGTGCCACTCGAGCTTACTTCGTCATCGTAACCCACCATCGTTTCAAATATAGGCTACTTTGGTGTGTTTTAAATTATAAGTTACTTTATTGTATATAAAAATATTTTAGTTTTTATCTTGTTAGGTTTATGAGGCGGGTGGAGTTCGATTTTTTTTTTTCCAAATACCGTTGGTGACAATTTATCATGTGGAGTGACTTTCTTACGTATTGAAAGTGTTTGTTGATATCTCTATCACATTGTAGGTTGTTCATATATCTATTTTGTCGATTTATGAAAATTTTGTTTGTTTTTACTAGCGTGCGTTAGTGCCTCCAAATGCTTTTGGTTACAACAAATAGTATATAATGTGTGCTCTGATTTTCAATTGACGTTTCTCTACAAGAAAGTTATATACATATATAGTTATGTCATAAACTTAAATCGGTGTATATATATTCTTGTAGACTTTTGTACGTTTTATGCAACATGAAAACTTACTCGCTTAGCAAATGAACTACTAAATTCGACGATGTCAAAACGTATTGAACAAAAATTATTGTGAAAATTTTATCAGAAGACCTTAAAGAGACGGTCTAGAATCATTTATCGGATTTTTATTTAACTATTATGCATGAATTGAGAACAATTGAGGTTTGAAGCATATGATTGTTAAAATTGAGGTAGTTAGTTCATTAATGATATATTTTATCAAAAACTTTAAGGATCGTCATAATTTCTTACTTTGGTTTCTTTTAAAATTAGTCTAATTTCAGTTCCTGGATCCACTTGGTGAATTAATTTTTGTGCAATAACTCATATCAGTGTATCTATTCAAGATTGCCACTATTTTCGAAAACCAACCGATAGTGAAAGATAGATCTACGTGGGTGAAAGCAAAAAAAATAAAGTTGAAGCAGTTAACAATTTTAGATTATTATTAATTACTAGTTATTATTTAAATTTGGACAAGACTTTTGTTGTACCGTCTATTAAATGAAATTTGATTATAATTTATATTTTAGACAAATCTTATTATCATTGTTCATTCAAAAATAAAGTTTTTAGTCTCTTTCTAAAATCAAAATTGGTTAGAACTAGTAGTTTATCTGATGATGATAACTGTTATTTTCTTAATTGTGTGTCTTCATATTATAAATTAGTTATTGAACATATTGGTACAACTTTCATAATTTGGGATCCGTTTAATTACTAAAGAATTTTCACCTAAGATCTAGCATGAGCGTTTTGCTCATATAAGAGTAGAGCTACATTTTTTTTGATGACGTAGAAATTCGCAGCTGCTACCGAAAATGCGCACTGGGTAAATCCCCGGCCGAACCTAATACCCTGCAAACTAGGCCCTGTAAACCCCCGAAAGTAGAGCTACATTTTGATATTATGATTTAGTGGGAGCCGATTAGTAATATTCAAATATACGTTAAGTTACTTTATTTTATACTATAGTATTCAGTATTTGGTGTTCTGTATTCAATATTAAGTTATTCTAAATTAAAGTTAAAATGAATAAGTTGGAAATAGACATGTTAATATCACATTATATGAAAATTTATGTTGTACATCTGCACTTGATCGAATATTAGATTATATTGACATTGTGACCATTGATAGACCTAATTACAATAATGCGCTTTGATATGAACATATAAAATTGGGAAAAATACATTAAAAAATTCGATAAAAAAATTTGTGTAAGCTCATAAGATTATATAACATACATTTACCAAAATGAGATTGTTGGATTAAAAATCTAAATATGGGTTATATATAGACCGCTTGGGTTATCGGTCAGATTAAGTCTGAAATGCGATTTATTAAATTCATTGGGTTTAAAATATATTGAATAAGTGTGGTTTCTTATGTGGAAAAACTCATTAAATTATTACTTGGTTTACGAAACTACTTAATAATATTGTATAATATATTATAATTGCGATTCTAAGTTTAAATATGAAAATACAATTACTATTTTACATCTAACCGTAGAAAGTAGGGTGCGGAGGAACCTTGAGTTTTCTCATAAAAAAATTGCGTCATAAGCTTGAAAAATATAATATCCTCAATCGATTTGTAAATCCGTACTCTACTACATTAATGAAATCAAATTATATATATTTTTTTATCTCATTTATTTCAACATGGTAGATCTTGACTTGAGTTTCATTCCTGATAAGTTTCAACACCAAATTTATAATTTACACTATATTGAATTAAAAGTGATTTTAGTGTGAATAATTCTCCCTCCGTCTTGTAATAGATGATTCATTTTTTTGTTCATCTCACCAAAAGATGACTCATTTATATTTTTGATAATTTTATCAATCTTAAACACACTTAACAAATATAAATCAATTTAATTAAAATTTTAATTTCTTACGCATAGGACTTACTCAAAGCTCTTTATTTTTATATTTCTCATCTATTAGCAAATACTTTTATTTACTTTTAAAACTCATCGTTTTTTTTATAAAACTAATTTATGGTAATGATATAAAATAAATAAATAAATTTTATTTATTTGTATTATATAGAATTTTATTCTCTACGAAATAATATTAATTTTTTATATATTTTATTGAAATATAATGTTAAAAATATATAAATATCAATAATACTACTGATATAAAAATAATAAAATAATATCATAATTTAAGAGTATTAATAATTTACTAATCTATACTATTCATGTGGTCTGGAACGAAAGGTGTATATTAATTTGCTCAAACGATCTTCATAATGAAATTTTTTTATATTTATTATATCTTCATAATATCTTGTAGTTGTTCAATAACTATTTTAATTATATATATATATTAGCGTATACTAAACAAAATATAAAAATAGTAAATTAAAAATAAATATTTGTTCCAATAAGCGTGCATGTGCATGTGCATGTGCATGTGGCTCTAATTGTTGACTAATCATTATTAAATTTTCATTTCGTACATAAAATTGAGTTAAAATGTCAAACTCTCGCTCAAGTTGTTCATCATATTTTTGTAGCCATGTTTTAACGCTAGTATTGTCGGCTATATCTTTTATTTGTTTAATTATTTTTTATTGTTGCTTATTGAAATAAAGATTTTATTTATTTATATATTTTGATCTCTGTGGTTGACAATCACAATCAATCTCGACTCCTTACTTTATTTGTTGGAAGGCTCTCGAAAAAGAAATTGACACATAAGTTAGTTATGAATAAATAAATAAATAAATAAAATCCATGCCTATGTATAATTCATACAATATATATATATATATATATTTTAAAATATTTAATACGATTATCATCAATCAATGTGACAGCATGGGGCAACCAATTAAGTGCATCGTATATCTTCTTATTAATATAGCAATAATCAATCATTCTGTTACATCTTATCTCAGCACAACCTGTAAGAAAATTTGATTAATTAATTAATTAATGTGGTTCACTAATCAAATTAAAAAATAAAAATAAACGATGATTTCTATGGCAAGTTGGTTATCGGGATTAATTATTGAATTAATGGGACAGATTGCAGTTAGTCAAATTTAATGTAGCCTTACGTATCTTGTGATGTTAATTTCACTTTTTTTTTTTTTTTTTCATTATATATATATATTATAAGACGATATGAAATGAGTGATAAAATTATGTGAGAATACGGGTTTGTTTTCGTGTTTTGTATTTTGTGTTTTGAATTTTTTATTTTAAGGCTTCGTTTGGATTGACTTTTAACAGTAGCTTTTGACTTCTGCTTTAAAAAAAAATATTTTCTATCTGTTTGGCTTCTATTAAAAAATAGAAGCAGTTTTTTAGGCTAAAAAGTATTTTTTTTTTTTTTTTTTTTTTTTTAGAAGCAGCTTGAGGATAACTTCTGAAATAAGCAGAAGCATTTTTCAATTGAGAATACTGTTTTATCCTTAATAATAATAATAATAATAATATCATATAATATAAAAATAATTAATTTATATCTATAGTATAAATATATATATATATATTATATTTTAATAAAAATTAAATTATTATTTTTAATTTATATGTTATACTTTAATTAAAATTTAAAATTACAATTAAAATACCAAATTTAAATAGGAGTATATAAACTTTTTAATTATATTAAAATTATTAATATAATTTATAAAATTTTAAAATACAAATAATTTATAATAATTTTTTTTTGTTTCTGCTCTTGACTTCTGCTTATTTTGCCAATCCAAATGGGCCTAAGTAGTATTAGTTTGTTTGCTCACCATTTTGTTTTTTTTACACAATTTTCTATATTTTATATAAAAAAAATTAAAAATAAAATTAAAATACTAAACAATCAAACATTTAATACAATCACATTTAATGCGTTTGGTTTGTAACACCATATCTAATATAGCACAGTTTAATGTGTCAAATAATAGTAATTATACTTCCTCCTCCGTCCCTTAACAATTTATTCAATTTTTCCATTTTGGTCCGTCTCATAACAAAATATCTGTTTTCCTTTTTAGTAATTGTACTATCTATCTAACATTACAAATACCCTTCTAATTTACAATATATTACACAAATGTCATTACCTTTATTATATCATACAATACTAACAGGGTTAATTCAGTCTTTTTACCTTTATTTCTACTTTATCCCAATATAATACTAATATTCATAAAATCCTGTGCATAAACAAAATGGATAGATAGATTAGGGACAGAGGGAGTATTATATAATTATTTTTTATAATGTTATTAATAGTTTTAAAAAAAAATCAAGTCAAAATACTAAACAAACAAAGCCTTAATATGATATATATATTTTTTTCTTTTTATCATTTGGGCTTATTAAAACATGGGCTACAATTTGAGCCCGTTTCATTGATTTGTCATCGAAACAGAAATCTCAGTATATATTCAATCAAATTAATTGTTACTCGTTAAAAAAAAAAAAAAAGAAAAAAGTTCGATTCCGCAGTCACATGAGTTTTAACGCATCACTACATCTGTAAGTGTTGAACGTTTTTTAACAATAAATAATCAAATTTAATCTTAATATTTGAATCACAATCTAAATTATTATCTCAATATTTTTGATCCATTATCTATTTATAACAATAAATATGAAACAAGATAGAAAACATACATCATGTATACTTTTGTGAACACTGCAGCCAACCTACCTACCTACCTACCCCTATTATACAAATTTGACATGTTCATTACGCTATATTTGCTGTATTTGTTTCGTATATGTTTGATTTTAGAGATGAATTTGTTCAATTGTTATCGTTGGATAATATGTAGTTTGAATTATGATTGACGTTGAGGATTGTTGTGTTTATATTAATCTCCCAAACAACAGAATCATTAACAACAATGTGCTCCCAAAATTAATATCTAACAAAAACTAAAAAGGTTCTTGAAATTAAAATTAATCAACAGTTTGGCCATGTCATTTATCGACAGTTGCTCCCGTAGGGATGCATCATAGCCAAGTGAGCATTTTTCGCCTAATCAAGTCGCATGGGAATTGCCCGGGAAGATTTACCAATACACAATGAACCTACACTCACAACAAATGTTAAGTAAACCATATATATTCGACGTCGCCAAGTGGCGAGCCACGCTGGCGTCTCCGGCGCCGGAGGACTAAAACAACAAAATTTTTTCACTTATGAGACAAGTTTGCGACAGACTTCACTTATGGGACTAAAATGATAAGGGGGTCATCAAGTAACGGGACTAAAAAAACAGTTTACCATAATAATAATAATAATAATAATAATAGATCTAAAAGTTAGGGTAACAATAGATCTAAAAACCCCTAATAGAAGGGGTAAAAGATGTTTTAATTGTGGTGATCCTAACCATTTTGTTCGTGATTGTCCCAAGAAGAACAATAATAATAGTAATAGTAGTAAAAAACAACATGTTAATAAGTTAGTCAATATGATATTGTTTGATCAAAATTGTGGTGATGTGTTTAACATTATTTCATACTGTTTGAATGTGAATAATATTTGTATAAATGAATGACTTATAGATTCTGGTTGTATATATCATATGATTCTTTTAAAATCAATTTTTTTGTGAATATAAAACCTTAGAAAATTGCATTGTTTTCATGATTGATAATAATGTTTCTACTGTGCTTAGAATTTGTAGTATAAATATAAAATTTAACATTGGTTTTGTATTGAATTTAAATAATGTAAGGCATGTTCCTAGTTTATCAAACAATCTGTTATCATGTGTTGCCCTATCAAATTTAAGTTTAGAGGGAAAATATAGAAATGATTGTATGAAAATTACTAAGGGGTCCTTAGTCATGTTTAAAGTTGTAAATCGTAATAATTTGTATGGTACTTGTGTTGAACCGATTAATATGTCTGTTAATACTATAAATTTTGTATAAGAAAGTAGTGGCTCGTAGCATAAGAGATTAAGATATTTAAGCAATAAAAGTTTAGAAATTTTCCATGAAAATGGATAATTTTCTAATGTAAAATTTAATCTTGTGTCTTTTTGTAATAACTGTGTTCATGGTAAATATCATAGAGTTTAATTTTCTCATTTCCCTAGTGAAAAACGAAATTTATCTAAATATGTCTTTGATCATTTGCATCTTAATGTGTGGGGCCCAGCTAGTGAGCCCACACATGGTGGATCTAGATATTTTGTATCTATAGTTGATGACTTTTCTAAAATAACTTGAGTATTTCTTATAAAAAATAAATTTGATGTATTTTGAGATTTTCAAAAACTGAAAAGTTAAAATTGAAACTCAAACTGAAGATATATATATTTTAGAATTTATAATGATTTAAAATTTTGTAAATTCCGATTTAATGAATTTTGTAAAAAAAGTGGTATAAATAAGTATAAGATTGTTCTTATGCACCCTAGTAAAATAGGGTGGTTGAGAGGATGAACCTAATCCTCTTGAAGTGGGTTATAAGCTTTTTGGCTTCATCTAGTTTGTCTAAAACATTTTGGGGCAAAGCTATTATGACGGCAGCTTATATAATCAATAGATCACTCTCAATTCTTTTGAATTGTGCTTGTTCTGAATTTAGATGGACTAGTAGGAAAATTAATTTTTCAAATATTCAGGTGTTTGGGTATTTGGCTTTTATACATGTTGATAATGACAAATTAGACCTTAGAGCTGAAAAATATATTTTCTTGGGTTATTCGGAGGGAGTTAAGGGGCATAGACTGTGGTTAAGATCTATGCCCGGTTTTAAAACAGTGATGTTATTTTCAATGAAAATGAGATGTCCTAATTAAATATTGAAAATTCTGTTTTGGATAAATTTGAAATTAATATTGAAAATCTAGACTCTAGTAATATTTTAAATGAGGTGGAGCATGATATTGTTAGTATATGAATCTTAAAATACTAAAAATAATGTGAATTTAGTGTGTGTTCCGATGTGAGAGAGGAAAATATTTTTGAAATTGATAATAATATTTTTGAAAATAAAAATGGATATGATTTTGATAATAGTAATCAAAATGAATTAAAAAAAAAGAGACAAATTTGTCTATATCCTTCATGTGGTTTGGAAATTCGGCGTCGTTTCCCATTGTACTTTTAAAACTGCATAGTACTACTCCCTTGTATTTTCAGAAACCTCGCACACTCTCCCCTTTGATCAATTTGACGTCACGGTTTTTAATTTCTTGTCTAATGGACCTTTATACCATTTATTTAAATAACTTACTGAACACTTCTCCATCACTTCTCTCTCCTTCACTTCTCTCCTATCCCTCTCCACCGACACCTCTCCCCCATCACTATCCTCGACTCGATGTTCTTCTTTCACCTACCAGGAGACCGATTCCAGGTTTGACCACCAATCCGACAGCAGCATTCTCATCAATCCGAACGCGATGCCTCGATTTCAGGCCGGTAAACCGGCGTCCAGCCACTGTCCGTCATTTTTTCTTCTTTGATCTAAAAGGGTAGCGACGAATCCAAATTTTTGTAAGTCACCAAGTTTGACCAATTTTGAATGACTTTTGTGTTAGGGCTAGGGCTTTTCGGCATTTTTTCTTTTTCTACGGTTAGGGATTTTCGGCATTTCTTATGTTTCACGGGTTAAGGATTTTCGTCATTTCTTATGCTTCACGGGTTAGGGCTTTTTGGCATTTCTTATTTTTCTAAGGTTTAGGATAATTTTGGGTTGAGAAGTTCATCGATTTGTTATAGAAGTGGAATTCGGGGTACAACTTGTACATGTGTTCTGTTTTTCATACATATTCGATGGTGATATCGAAAAACCCTTTAACTGGTTGCGTCCAGTTACGAGATTAATTGATTATGTTAATTGAACATTTATTTTTTCTGGTTTCTGTTGGGTAATGTTCTAGAGTGGGGTGGACCACCTCTACTTCACTTTGTTTAGTTTATTTATGTCAGATAGTCAGGGGGTCGATTATTGAAGTGTATTCTTGGTTGCCCCATGTGCAGGTTTTTGTTGTTCGCCAACCAATGGATGAAGACTGTAACGTTGACATTTACATGTGGCGGGTGGATATTTTGAAGTGGAAATCCCAGGCCATCCATATGTAGGTGGTTAAAAAGTATTGTTTAAAAGCATCAACAAGGACAAGATTTATTATGGGACCCTGCTGGATATGTATGGACGTGCTGGTAGGAAATTTTTTGCGGTTCGTATGTATCACACATCGAAAGGGGTCCCTTACAGATTCAACACTAAATTTGTCTTATTTATGAAGACCGACGGGAATATCTTGGAAATCTTTTGCAAGCATTATGGGGAGAAACATATACACGTTTACGTAGAAGACGTTGGCATGCCCATCAAGACATGCTATAGGCACTGGCGTGAAGTAGGATTGGAAAAGGAAATGTCTTTTATTGGTTTGCATGGAGATAACAGTTCGTGTCATTTTCAAATTCCCCTAGGTACTGTGGTTATTAATCTTGCATCCTCATAGTCCGAAAATGCGGTGGATGAGAACCAGGGGGATTGGGTAGGTCGAGAGAATATTACTGAGGATTTGAGCCAAACGATGAGCTTTACAATACCAAAGGTAAACGAGTAGTTGAAACTATGGACGAGTTAAAGTCAGACACTGAGTTCTCGGAAATGGATGGTGGGAAAGCTTGATATTATGGTGGGTTTAAAGAAGGGGAGGAAATAAATGAAGATTCTGATGAGGATGTCGAAGGAAAGGACTCTGACGATGAGGGGGATGACGGAATGGACGAGGACCGTGGTAGTGGACCGCCAGCATGGAATTACGATGATGACGATGAAGATTCATACGGGGGGACGGACTAGGACATCTTGTATGGAGGAACCGGTGTAGACAGATTACAATGATGACATTACGGGTGCAGGAATGGCCCAGCAGCAGGGTATGGAATATACTTTCAAATTTACCCTAGGTAGAAACGAATGGGAACAACATGGGTCCGGTTATCATTTTGATGAACGTGATGGTTTGGATGAAGCATACGAGGGGGATTCGATTGGGGAGATGGTGAGCAGGATGGGAGGTTCAACAGCGATGACATAAGTGGCATAGTTTGTGGAAGAGCAATCGGAAGGGGATGATGAGTTGGATGGAGATTTCATTGAACCAGCAAGGGACGATAGCGAATGTTTGGGATGGTATCACATCCGGCGAAGAAGATGATGAGGAGCCCAAAGATGCGTCTGAGTTTGGGGGACTTGAAGAGGAGATTCACCGATTGCATGGGGAGGATGATGATTAGCCTGAATATGAGGGTGATTCTGAGGGATTTGAATATGTTCTTCATAGATTACATGAAGAGGATGACGAGGAGTAGGAGGGTGGGTTCACAGCCGCATCTCGGGCGACTAAGGGTTGGTTTAGCGATGTGGACAACGATAACGAAGGATGTCTAAGGACGCCCCCTCGGACAGACCATGCTTCGACCCCCACGTACCATGAATAGGACAAGGATTGGGATCTAGGTTGTGTTGATTTAAAAGTTGGGTTAAAATTCGAAAGCCGCGATAAGTACAAGAAGACATTGAGGGATTGGTCGGTGCGCAAAGGCTAGGATATTTTTCCTAAAAAATGAACGGACGAAAGTAACCGCGGTTTGAAAGAAATGATGCGTTTGGAGGGTTCATGCATCATGTGTAATGAATAGGCCTACATTTCAAATCAAGATGTTAAAAGGTACTAACACTTGTTAGCTTTTATATACGTAAAATTTTATTTGTGTTTTTTTTATTTTATTTTTGTGTTTGTATGTGCATTTAGGGACTCACACGTGTGTGCACCAAACACAAAACACGCAAGAGGATTCAAATATTTGGTCACACGAATCAAGAGTATCGTAAGCGATTATCCTGATATTACGCTTCCTGCACTCACAAAAAGAATTCTCCGTGAAGTTCGTGTTGATGCTAGTATGCACAAGGTTTATCGGGCAAAAAAGTATGCACTACAATTAATCCGAGGGGAAACAAAGGAACAATATTGCCGGTTGTATGACTACTGTGCGACTGTTTGTAAGTATAACGAGATCGGCAACCTTATACTGGATGTAAATCGCGACAACAATCCAGAGGTTCTACGCAAAATGTATTATTGTTTGTCGGGGCTGAATAAGGGTTTCTTGGATGGATGTCGCACGATTATCGGGCTGGATGGGTGTTTCTTAAAGGGAATCTATAAGAGACAGCTACTCACAACAATTGGCCATGATTCGAACGAGAACATATATCCTCTGACATTTGCATTTGTCAAGATTGAGAAGTTTGAGACATGGGACTAGTTTTTGGAGTATTTGTTGCGCGATTTAAGCGAATGCAGGAACGATGAATGAAGTTTTATATCAGACAAACAGAAAGGGCTAGTTAAGGCCATATCTGTTCAGGCACCGCACGCAGAGCACATGTTTTGTGTCCGTCACATGTATAATAATTTTAAAGCTCGATTTAAGGGGCTTGCACTGAAGAAATATTTATGGTCAGCTACTTCGACGTATAGTATCAAGGAGCACACAAAAATTATGAGAGATATTCGAAAGTATGATGTGGTTTACGGGATTGGAGAAGAGGCTTACGCATGGTTGAGCGAAGTTCCCCCGCACCATTGGTGCCGCGCTTATTTATCGCAGAGGACCAAAAGTGATGTGCTTGTAAACAACATATGCGAGTCTTTCAACCGGTACATAATGGATAAGAGAGACCTCATAATTGTTGATATGTGGGAGTGGATAAGGCCCAACTTGATGGTTAGAATATAGACGAAATGTGTGGGGGTTGAAAATTTTACCGGCGCCGTCTGCCCCAACATTGTGACGAAGATCGATAAGCAGCAGGTTGAGTCTAGAAACTGTTTTGCATCATGGGGTGGTAGAGAAAACTTAGAGGTACTACATTATCAACGAAACCATGTGGTTCATCTTTGATATAGAACCTACACATGTGAGATGTTTCAAATTTGTAGATACCCTTGCTGCCATCGATCACTATCGCCTTAATGTTGAATATTTTGTGGATATCTACTCCCGGAGGGAGACGTATGAACGGGTGTACAACCACCATATTAACCATGTGCCTGGCATGCACGAACATGAGGAAAGCAACCTTGGCCCGGTTGATCCTTCAAAAATAAAGATTCACACTGGAAGGCCAAAAAAAGCTAGGAGGCGCGTTGGAAATGACGAGAAGAACTTGGAAACAGACGACCATGTGCTCCAAGTGTTTACAACAAGGGCATAACAAAAGACGATGAAAAAATGTCCCATTCCCTTCGAAGGTATGGACTAACGCGTTCCGATTCTCTTGAGAATACTAACATGAAGAAATGGTGTAAATTCATGTTATATACCGCAGGTGCCTACGCAGAAGTCAAGTGCAGTTGGGACGGGCAGTGCTAACACTCCGGTTGATCCAGCCTGTTGTCAAGTAGTATATTAACTCATTCAATTAGACTATCGGGAACTTTATCCTACATTCTGATGGATTCTCCTGACTGCTGATAATTCATCAAAGGAACATGTCATGCCTAATAGAGATTCGACAAATGATCGCAGCACCGTAGGGACTCAAACACAGCCACAGCAGGTACCTATCTTGTGACACTCTAAAAGTTCAATTTAATGTACCCATTTTAATTATATTTGTTTGCATATTTGCAATTATGGAGAAACAACTTCCGGAGACAAAGGCAACCAGCCAGCAAGATCTTCCATAAGGGCGTCCCTCGCATCGCTCTTGAAATTTGTTCGATTCTCGAAAATTCCGCGCAATCGTAGGGGTGGTGGTTCGTAAATGCGTAATGGACTTAGGATTGTTCAACTTTACTTTTGTTATTAAAACTGTATGCACTATGGCGTTTCTGTGTTAGCGACTTGGTTGATTTGTTTTTGTTTGTTGGTTCCGCACGGCATGGCAGTAGTAAGGTATTGCTATTATTTTATGATGCGTTTGTAATAAAAAATAAAAATTGATGCAAATATGTTTGGAAAGACTTGCTTTCTCCGTGGGTTATTATTGTTAATAGCGGGGAAGTTTATAAGTATCATGGCTTCGACGAATGTACACTTGCTTAGTGTAAATAGCCATGGATGTTATTAGTATTTTAGGGGTATTTTACTAACTATAAATAATTCGGGGGATGTTAATTGCATTTGGAGGAAATGTCTACTACTACAACGAGAATAACCCAAATCCAGTCTACAACTTGACAATAATTCAAAAGGAATGGTTACTAATACAATAGAAACACGCATCAAGTACATCAACCCGAAGGTTTGTCATTAAACCATGACTCAACGGGGGAAAATTTTCTAAAAAAATAATAATTGAAACCTATCCAAGGCACAAACATCGGAATACTAACGAGCAATACTACACCTTCTAAAATACAACTACAAGAACAACACTAGTAATTTAAAAACCACACCCCCGATAAGCAATAGTAGGCCATGTAAATTACTATTTTAAACAACACAATTACAATAAAGACAACAAAAACAGTCATGATGTTTTTCAAATTGCGTCGCAACACCTTTAACTCGGAAACGATCTACTCGTTCACCATCTTAATTTCCTTGAACTCATCAACTAAACACACGGAAGAGTTGACCTCAGTCTCCGCGTGCATTTCGTGATCCTAGTGGCTTCTGTTGAGAGGTTCCAGCCAACGAAAAAAATCACAAACCCCCATTTTTTACAGTTGCAGAATAATCTATCTTCAGTCTCTTTCGATGGACCAACCACACGTATTGCAGAAAGTACACAACATTTGCACTTTGAACATTTATACCTCAACTCAAAACTCATTCTTTTTTTCGTGTGAGAATTACTATTACCTGTAGCATCTACACATTGGAAAAATCACTCAATTTCAGAGAATTAGAAAATTTTTTGAATCAAGATAAAGTCACACAGTTCGCTGCAAATTAAAGAACCTCAAAATTGCAAACAAGACCGATGACATTAGGGCATAAATTGAAAAAAAAATATTCTAAATCGATTAAAAAAATATCCATTTAAGATACCAATTTCGGCCACTACAAAGAAGATAGCCATATTCGAAAAACTTCATCAAGGCAGAAAGAACATACACCATAACCAAAAACATATTATGATGTCGAAGAACACAGAAAAAACAAAATTAAGGGAGAAAGAAAGCCAAGGAAGAAGGTAGAAACGAAAACATAAAATCTAATTTGCAAACACCTATTTGGAAATCGGAAATCAGTGGCTGAGCAACACCGATGAAGGGATTTGGGGTGTTCTGGGTTTGCTTCGGTTGTGCGAGATCGATGGATAGAGAATGGTTGTACTTAATGGGAGTGGAAGGGTAAATTATGGAATTTGGGTAGTTTAAGAAAAGTACTAACAAGTCTACTCGCTTATTCCGCGCGTGTATTCCAACTTCCGTTAACTTTTGCTGATTGGGGGGTTAGGCACAACGTTTCTGAAAACATAAGAGAGTACTATGCAGTTTTTAAAGTACAGAGGGAAACGGCGCCGAGTTTCCAAATCACAAGGGGGATATAGACAGATTTGCCTAAAAAAATTATCAATTAACTAGATATATTGATATAAGAGTCCTTAGGTTGCCTTCTAGGTTTAGTGATTTTGATTTGTCTTGTTTATCTTTTAGTGGGTGTTTGATAATTAAGATAGGAATGAACCTAAGACATGTAGGGAGACTATGAATTCTAAAAATAAAACTCAATGGTTAAAAACTATAAAAGAGGAAATGGATTCATTATAAGATAATAACATTTGATGTTTAATCTTTAAACATCCTAATTGTTCTTTTATTTATTGTAAATGGGTTTATAAAGTTAAAAACAAAAAGATAGTGAAATTAGGTTTAAGGTAAGATTAGTAGCCAAATGTTTTAGTCAAAAAGAGAGAATATATTATAATGAAATTTTTGCTCCTGTTGTCAAATTTACCACCGTTAAAGTTATGTTAGCTTTA
The DNA here is from genome assembly GCF_009805555.1 of Andrographis paniculata. Classification (NCBI taxonomy): domain Eukaryota; kingdom Viridiplantae; phylum Streptophyta; class Magnoliopsida; order Lamiales; family Acanthaceae; genus Andrographis; species Andrographis paniculata. The sequence continues at coordinate 3,656,457 of NW_026137391.1, read as the reverse complement.
GTTGCATTTTATGATTGAGAATTAAAACAATTAAATGTTAAAACACACTTTCTTACATTGTGAATTAAATGAAAAAATTTATTTAAAACAATTTATATGAAACAATCTGAAGGTTTTGTTGATAAAAACAAAATACATATTTGTTTGTTAAATAAATCGTTGTATAGTTTAAAGTTCTCTGGACAATGGAATATCAAATTTGATAATTTTATAAAAAATTTTGAATTTACTATAAGCAAATTTGACTATTTTTTGTATTTTAAAAATATTAAAAACCAACCAATTTTTCTTCTCATTTATATAAATGATATATTGATTATTAGTTCATGTTGAAAACTAATTGATCAAGTGACTAAATGTTTATGTAATAATTTTGACATTTAATTGTTGGGTGATGTCAATGTGATTTTAAGCATGAGTATCATTAGAGAGAAAAAAAATTCAAATTATTTTTGAACCAATTCAACTATACTTAAAAAATTATTTAAAAAATTTCTATGAGGTTATGCTAAATCAATATTTGTTCATATGACTTTTAGTTTTGTGCTAAGTAAAAAACAATATTCAAAGTCTGAATTGTGAACATTGGCATACTTTAAAATGGCTCTTTATATACTTAATTGACACTCTACTCTATTGTTTTCCAAACACACACACACCAAATCGATTCTACATCTTCTCTTCTATTTTGTCACGCCTCAATAATTCTTCATGCTTCAAAAAAATAAAGTGTTGAGTATAAATCAAACTATCCCTCTTGTCTACAACCAAAACTCTTTACAGGTGATTCAAAACCACTTGTTTATCTAGCCTACGTCAATCTCACAAGTACAAACTCGGTTTCTCGGTTGTATTGTAAAAAAGGAATCGGTATATCAACTAAATACATTGGGAGTGTTTTCTTATATTCAGAGTATATCAAACTCACTTTGCTCATATATTCGTTAGCAGAACAAATCATTGCTGAAAATTAATTAACAATTCTCTGGTCGTAAAGAAACATATTTATCTTCAGCGGCAACTGCAAGGAAAAACTTCCAAACTTGCCGCAAATCTCCAACGCTACAACATCGAACATAACCGCTCCTGAATCAACAAAATCGCATCATTCAAAACCTCCACTGCATCGAACTCGAGCGTTGAGCCCACATGCGAAGATTCACACGCTTTGATAAGTCTTAACAATCCAAGCCTGTTCCTGTATCATCCAATCTCGACAGTCAAATAATTGTAATCCAAAGAGTAAACAGCCAGCCAGATTCGAAACTTTAGCCCGAATTCCCATAGTTAAGTCTGATCAAAGCTCCAGTCATTCTGGAAATGGAGACGAGGATAGAGACCTCAGCACTGGATAGCCAGAGGACATACAAAAAACGACACGACACAACTTACGGAGGAGAATGTGGCGGTGGGGAGTTTAAACAACTGCAGATTGGAACTCCGAAAGCGCTAGCAGCGCCATTCTTACAGACATATCCAATCTACAGTTCCAAACAGGGAGTCGGAGACGAACAATCGTGCTCCCTACCCTACCCTGCACTTCTCCTCCAACAATTTTCTCCCATGCACACTGGAGGAATAGGAACCGGAGAGAATCATGGAAGAACCAGATCAACCAATCATTAAAGTCGCTTTTCATAAACGGAGCAAATACCCCAAAACCGTGCTTACACAAATCTTCAATTCTCACAAGAAAAACACATAATTTAAAATAGTACAACAGTATATGGAACAAACCTTGCTACTACTTCACAACAAAACAAAACAATGGCAGCAATTATTACTTGCAACAACATATATATATATATATATATATAGTACATAAGAGAGAAAGCACATACTAGGCAAAAAACCGAGAATCTCCTTCGCCGTCGAGCCTTAATTCAGTTCCGGGATCGGATGATGGACCTCAGCCGATTGTACATGTCCGAGCAGGCGAGGGAGAAATCTGACAGTACTCGGAATAGGTCAGGCAAGCTGGTTTTGAGGCTCATGAGGGATTTGTCTCTGACTTGAATGCATTGCTTCTGGTAGGCTTCCTCGTCCTGCTCCAAGTTATGCTTCGCCATTTCGACTGCTTGCTGCTTCTCGTTGATGAGTTCTTTGTCATGAGCCCTGTCCGGATCCAGCTCGTCTGGAGGCGTTCTCTTCTGCATGTACTTATTGTACCAATTCTCGAATTCTCGGGTCTTTCTGATGAGCTCCTTCCGGGATTCTGTACATCTGTTTCTGTAATCCATTTCCTCTTTCTGGTACTGCCATATCGTCTTGATTATGGCCGCAAAGTTGCTTATGGTTGCTTTTGCTGGCTCGTCTGGGAGTTTCTCAAGATACTCGTTCCAGGCGAGCAGTAGCCGCTGTATCGGTGGGTTTTGGGATCTTCCGGGTGATGAGACTTTCTCTTTCCAGTTTGTGTCGATGGGAACGAGGTTTAGCTTCAGCCAATGGTTGAGCATTCGGACGTATTCCTTTTGTTGGCTCATGAGCTCACTGAAATTGTTGTGCCACTCCTGGACGACACCGCCTAGCTGGCGTGTACGCTCGTGGTGGTGGTCGGATGTTTCTTTCGGAGCCTGTGATATGTCGAGGGAGCGCAAATTTTGAACGATCCTGGTTTGGCTCTCGTGGTGAGTTCTCATCGTCTCCCACATTGCAGCCATCCTGCATGACCAATCCCATTTATAGCAAAGAACAGATAAATAGACAGAGGTCGCGGTCAAAGCAGAACGAAAGACTCACCCATCGACAAGAGCAACAAGTTTTGGATACAGTTGTTCATCACGGAGACGATTGATTTCGGAAACAGTGGAATCCATGGACTGCATGTCAACAATGTATCTTGTATGAAGATGGCTCACCGATGCTTTCATTCTCTCCAATGCTTCCGTATTAGTACCACGTTTCTTTAACTTGTTTAGGGAGGCGACCTTTTTCTGATATTCAAGTTTCATCTGCTCGCCCGTCTGTTAAGGACAAAATAAAAACTTAAAACAAATAGATAACGAACAAGAATTACTACAAAAGCATTGTGTCATCTCAGCATGAATAATTTGTCGAGAACAATAAGTAACAGCCAAGACTTTGTATTATATTTCCATAACAAAACATATCCCGATTTTAGCGCCAATAATTAATGCACAAACATTGTGTTCAAGATTAACACGATCTCCTAAATTTTTAATTTCATTAATTGAACTATGCCACATGGATCACATGTCACCATTGAGTATTATTCCTCATAAGCAAGACCTCAAATCAGTTTGTCCATTCACTTTCTTAATAAGTAAAGCTGACTGGATACCTCACACATTCAATGTTCAACAGAAGCATGATAATGCAACTAATTCAAAAGTCACGAAAAGCGTAAGCTACTAAACTGAATGCAACCATAAAGTTGAAAGCAGGATGCCAATCTTCACTACATTAAATACAACCATGTGCAGCACCTAAAAACTTGGTTACCTTTAGAAAAATTAAACTGAGTTACCTAAGTAGATGAAATTAAAAACTTCTCACATTCAATTTTCAGCTGAAAATTTATGATGGTACAGGTAGCTCGAAAGGATATGAGGAATCTAAGCTGGCTGCAGTGATAAAGTTAAATTGATGAAGCCAATCTTCACTGAAGTAAATATGGTCAGTGCAGAACCTAAAGAAGTGATTACCTTAGATCAGTTAAACAAAGTTACTGGAAAAAACCACATGCCAATCTTTTCAAGAAAATCAAAGTGTGGCCACTGATGAGGAATATTACGACAATCCAACTCCCATCATAATTAACAAGGAAAACAGATCAGTTGTTTTAAACTTTTAATGAGCCAACATCAAAACAGAATGGCTACAAAGATAGAAATATGATGATATACCTTCACTTCATCGTAAAGCTTTTTCTCCCACGCCAGCATTTTGTCCAACACCGTTGCATGAGTTTCATTCTCCTCCGAATCAAAGTCATCCACCCCATCATCAAGGTTTTGCTGGAAACCTCTGAAGGACCTATTCCACGTAATGACTCGCATTACCCTTTCTGAATGATTAATGTGCCCTGCCAACAAATGACATATTAGTTAACATGTGCTTGAGTAAATAATCAGTTATTTATCTTCAACAATCAACACACAATAATCTCAAGTCTCAAGTTTGTTGGTGCTTCATCATTCCAAGCATGAATGTCCATATAGAAATTGCTACAAGCAAGTTCACCGACATAGTAAAACCAGTTTGCACCTCTTTTATCTGCAAAATTCGAATGATAATGCAAGCGAGTTGCCTCAAGCATTCGAGAAACGTCGTGAGCGCTCTCTGAAGCACTAAGAAAACAATTGTCGAGCTCAATAAATATTTGCATCAAATTCATATTATTTCCCGCTCCCTTCCTTTTCTCCTCAGGTGGAACATCTGGTTTCACCCTTTTGGGAACCTTCCCTGTACCAGGAATTGCAACTTCGGCTGGCAACGGGGGCGGTGGCAGTATTTCACTTACAGGCTCAACAATATCTGGAACAACCTCTACTTTCTCAGTTTTCTTCGCCTCCCTTTCTCTTGCCCTGTGCCTCTCTTCCATCATCTTCCGTTCCATCTCCTCTCTTTCAATACTATTCTCCTCCGGTGCTAATGTAGGCCCCGGCATGTTCCCCAGGAAGAAATAATCCCACATGCCTTTATCGTCATGAGGAGGCGGCGGTGGATGATTCTGCTGCTGGTGATCGAGACCACGGCGATCAGGTTTGTGTGGCGGATGCAAGGGTTCGTCCGGTATGACCTCCGAGGATGACGCGCCGCCTCTCCTGCCCCTGGACTTACTGCTACGCCGTTTTAAGCTATGGATACTTTCTCCATCAACATCCTCTTCGTTTTCCTCCTCAATTATTGGATCGGAGTGTAGGTTATCAGGTCGAGGGATGGAAATTTCAGGCATGGTGGCGGAGCGCTGGAGGGGGGTAGGAGGGTCAGCGAAGGTCGTTGGAGGAGGAGGTGGATGGAAAATTTCGTTGAGACGAGGTGGAGGCAGAGGAGCGCCGACTCCAATGGTGGAGGATTGCACGGAGGAGACGCCGGAGGGAGGGTAAACAGCCTCGCCTTGGGAGAAATCGCTGAGCGCGGCGCCGGTGTTCTTCAACGACATGGCGTAGCCGGAGTGCGCTGCGGCGAACTTGTTCCTCGCCGTCACCGCCCGCTCCATGTGCTGCTTCCGCTCCTTGCACCGATTCACCGTCTCCTCGTTCTCGATCTTCGATTGCGTGCACCCCATTGCGATTAGATTCACCGGAAGGCAGAATCACAATCTAGGGTTTGGGTTTGGGGGAGCTTAGATCACGAAATTGGCTTTTCCTCATCAGTAAAAAGGAAATCCAACACTCCCTCTGCGGTGACTACTGACTGCTTCTAGCGAAGAGAATCGCCATGGAACTGATGAAACGACGACGTTTGACTCTCTCTCTCTCTCTCCTCTCTCGACACAACCGTAGAAAAGTAGCCAAGGTAGAAATTGCGCAGGAGAAAAAGCAGATTCGAACTGTGCCGAATAAATCAGCAACGCTTTACCTAAGCTTGGCGAATATATGCCCAATCCGCGCGGGTTTCCCGGCGCCGCTCCAAGACGGCGGTGGCGACGACGACGACCCTTCCTGCGGTCAGATGAAACTATTCATCTCATTAGACCGGGGTTGAATTATCGTTCCCAACATTTACGCTGTCAATAGTAGAGGTGTGTGACTCTTTGTACGTTATTTCTTAAGTTGTTTTCATCGTAAATTAAAAAAATAGTCTCTGTTTGTTCTATTACAAATTTTCATAAATATATTTTTTCTTAGAGTCAATCAAATTTGGTCTCAATCGAATTTATTTTTTTTATTTTTGGTCTTATTCAAAAATAATTATTAAAATTAATCTCTTAAAAAAAAAAATTATCAATTTTGGTCTGATCATTAAAATTTAAACGGAATAAGCTGGGATGGCATAACGAAAGCCGATGTAACAAGTGATATGGAACAAACACAGACTATAAGACGACCATGTTATTTCAATTAAATATTATTTCACTATATTTATACAACACACATGTTTAAATTAAAGCAATAATTGCAAATTAACATCAGAAAGAGGCTGCTGCTGCATAACATACTCAATCCTACTTGGACGAGACTGGATTCATGCATCTAAATGTGTGCCATCAATACTGCATCAACAATTAATGTTCTGGGAAAACAATCAGGTCTTCAAAATGGAAGCAAATGACAACCCGTTTGGAGCATTGGAACAAGTTGAAGAATCAGTTTTTTATTCCAGTCATTTACTTCCAATGTCCCAGTTCTTTATGGCTAATGAATACCCAAATAAGGATTTTAAATTCATCAGCTAGAACTCAATGTTCTTTTAGAAGAACAGTTTTACTGTATGGCTCTTGAGGAAGCCAAACCTATTTTTTGTAATATATCTTTTATGGAAGGTTCAAATTTACAAGATTGTAGTGTACTTATTAATCAGTTTTATTTAAACCAGCTTTTGAAAAATGTAGAAAAAATAAAAAAGACTCATGATGTTCATTTCCAAGAATATGAGCAGTTTTGTTGGCCTGATTTATTAGAGAAAACAGAGCCAGCTTTTTCAGCACAAGATCATTTGCTGGAATTTAACTTAGGAATTGACTTGGTTCCAAAAATAATCAAGATGAGTGGTTACTTGTTTGAAGAGCAACAAAAATTGATGCTCGACTTTATAAGAAAGAATATTGATTGTTTAGCTTGGGATTATTCAGAAATGTCTGGTTTAGAGCGAAGTCTGATAGAACATCGATTGCCCGTTAAAAAGAGTTTTAAGCCTTATAAGCAATCTCCAAGATGTATGAGTCCTGATTTGATGTCTCAGATCAAAGAAGAAATTCAGAAGCTTCTTAAAGTAGGTTTCATCCGACCTTGCCATTATGCAGATTGGTTGGTCAATATTGTGCCAGTGGTTAAAAAGAATGGTAAGATCGGGATATGCATCGATTTTAGAGATCTTAATATGGCCACTCCTAAAGATGAGTATATGATGCCTATGACTGACATGCTAATTGACTCAGCAGCAGGACACAAAATTCTCAGTTTGATGGATGGTTATGTAGGATATAACCAAATCTTTTTGGCAGAATAAGACATTCACAAGATAGCATTTAGATGTCCAGGAGCTTTAGGTATTTATGAGTGGGCAGTTATGCCTTTTGCTTTGAAAAATGTTGGGGCGACTTATCAGAGGGCCATGAATTCAATTTTTCATGATCTCATTGGTAAATCTATAGAAGTGTACATTGATGATGTTATCGTCAAATCCTCCAGTTTTGAGGAACATTTGAGGGATCTTAAAAATGCCTTCAGTCTGATGAAGAAGTACAAGTTGAAGATGAACCCGACTAAGTGTGCTTTCGGTATCTCAGCCGGGAGCTTCTTGGGATTTTTGGTTCATGAAAGGGCATTGAGATCGATGCTAATAAAGCCAAAGCAATTCTTGCTAGCCGACCACCGAAGACGGTTAAGGAAATACAAAGTCTTTTGGGGAAGGTAAATTATCTTAGACGGTTCATCTCCAATGCTGCTGGCAAGGTCAGACCAATCACTAAATTATTGAAGGTAGGGGGGAGCGTCGTTGAGTGGGGACCAGACCAACAGACAGCTTTAGAAGCTATAAAGCAAGCATTGGCTCAACCACCTGTGTTGATGCCTCCCAAGGAAGGTCGGCCCCTTAAACTTTATCTGGGAAATACATATGAAGTGGTCAGTTGTTTATTGGCACAAGATGGAGATGATGGAAAGGAAAGGGCAGTTTATTATTTTGAGCAAGACTCTCACAGGACCAGAATTAAATTATACCATGCCAGAAAAAATGTGTTATTCATTGGTGTTTGCATGCACCAAACTTGAACATTATATGTTGCCCAGAAGAATTAAGGTTATTTCAAAGATTGATCTCATCAAGTTAATTTTGCAAAGACCTACTATGCAGGGCATGCTTATGAAGTGGGCCATTAAATTAGCACATTTTGATTTATATCATTCCCCTTTGAGGGCGGTGAAAGGCCAAACAATAGCAGATTTTTTGGCAGACTTCTCTGGTTGTGAGCAGGAACCGACTGGGTGTATATCTTATGTAAGTACCCGAAATTGGTTAATATTTTTTTATGGTTCTACTTCAGGAGATAGGTCGGGTGAAGGTGTTCTGTTGGAAGGACCGGACGGTCAAATGGTCAAATTGCAGTTGCAATTAGAAGCCATGACCCATAATTCAGCAGAATATGAGGCTTTAATCTTGGGATTGGAAGCTTTAATAGCCAGGAAAGTTCAGTCGGTTATCATAAAAGGGGATTCTCAGTTGGTAATTAACCAAGTAAACAAATAATATGTTTGCAATTATCCTCATCTACGCAGATACAGGGATGTGGTAGGTCGGTTGCTATCAAAGATCTCCGAAGTGATAATTGAGTTCATCCCTAGAAAGAAAAATCAACTTGCGGATGAATTAGCTCAAAAAGCTTGCAAGGGAATCCCAAAAGATATATGTGCAGAGGTCGGCCCTGAGACAGAGACGGGAACCGACTGGAGGACAAAACTTGTCATGTATCTACAAGATCCAAGAGCAAATGTACCGATTGGAATTCGACTGAAAGCTTTGCGATTCCAATTGGTAGAAGGAATACTATATAAAAGGACATTCGAGGGATTACTACTGAAATATTTGGGGTCCAAACAGGCTTTGGAGGTGATGACAGAAGTACACAGTGGGATCTGTGGAGCTCATCGGGCAGGTTTGAATATGAGATGGGCTATTCATCGGTTGGGTTTCTTTTGCCCAAAGATTTTCGAAGATTGCATACAATTCGGCAAAGGTTGTCAAGAATGCCAGAGGCATGGGCAGTTGAATCACTTGTCAGTCACAGAGTTACAAACTATGGTAAAACCATGGCCCTTTAAATCTTGGGCTTTGGATATCATTGGTAAAATTCATCCCCCCTCGTCCAAAAATCATTGTTTTATTTTGGTTGCAACAGATTATTTCACCAAATGGGTGGAGGCAATCGCTTTGAAAAATGTGGATGAAAAAGAGGTGATAGATTTTGTGTTGAATCAGATCATATATAGGTATGGTATTCCTTATTCAGTAACAACCAACCAAGGTCTGGTCTTTACTGGGGAGAAGTATTTAAGCTTCTTGGCAGAGTTTGGTATTCGTCTGAATCATTCTTCGCGTTATTATCCACAAGCTAATGGGCAGGCAGAAGCCGCTAACAAGATCATTATTGGGATTATTATAAATCAAGAAGGTAAAAGGGTACACGACTGTATTAATGCTAAATATCCGAAAAGGTATTTTCCTGCCTTTTCAGATAACAAGAAAGCATGAAACAATAATTTTATTCAGAACTCGTTTGCCAAGGGTTCGGAACTAACAAGGTTCATTCATTATCAGATGTTGAGTCGTGCAGGGGATTACTTTCTTCTGAGTCAGAATCTTCATTCCAGTGATTAGGGATTAATTCTGGTTCTTCATCAATAAGTTCCTCTAAGCTAGGTCGGTACTTCTCCTATTGATCTTGCATCTTCTCAAGATCATAGTCGGTGCGAGCTTTCATGTCTGTCACGGCTTGGCGTTCACGGTCAACAAGAGTGCGTAACCTGGAAAAGACTGCGCGCTGATTGGAGAATGTATGATCCCAGCCAAGGTCTGGGAGTATGGCTGTCACATGGTGTTCAATCAAATCCATATGATGGTCAATGTCGGGAAGACGATTTTGTATATCCCGAAGGGTTTCATATCCCTCAAGCACATTTTCCATCAGGCGAATAACACGATGAATGGTTTTTCTGCCTCGTTTGGAAAATCTGAATTTGAAATCCAATTGTTTGAGTATGTATAACAAGTCTTCGGCATGGCCTCCACTGGGTGATTACCCACGAAGAAAGATTAAATAACACCTTGTCAATTGTTTACAGGAACATGAGGACGGTTGGGTGGCATTTCAATATTTATTAGCAGACGTGCTCAAGGTCCAATTTGTGGTTAAACGTTTGGTCGTTGATTGGCAATGATTGCAGGTGTTTATAAGGGAGACTAATTAGATTGGTTCCCTGGAGGGTCGGAGTTTTGGGAAGTGATCCTTAACAATAGGATAAAAATTTATTTACCAAGTCAAATTTTCCAATAAGTTTATAGAAGAGATCCTAAAGCAATTTTAATCTGGGACCATTTATCTTATGTCTTGGAGAGTCGACTGTTATTGGCAGCCGACTGGTATTGCCTTATAAGTTGGGATCGGGCGTGAATCTTCAGGTCTTGGTCCAGGTCAGCTGCATTTTTCTTGTACTGATCAATCAGGCGATGCTCGTCGCTTATATGGCCTTCGAGGACAGATTTTTCTTGATGAAGTGCTCTCAGTTCTGCCTCCTTTTGTTGGATTGATTCTTCTATTTGTGCTTTGGCGTTAGAGAGGCCTTCTAGTCTTCCAGTCGCTTGTTGAATGGATTCTTTGGTTTAGTCAAGGAAGCTTCCAGATTTATTTGATCCAAGTCGGGTAAGGGCGTTTCAGTTGTCAGAAGTTGAGTGAACAAGATTTCATTTCGAAGTTCAGACAGTCGTTTCATCAGTTGGTGAAGAATGGGGGCGGCAGCTGATTCTGAAGGAACTTGAAATAAGAGACCACCAATAGCTTGAAGAAGACCGTAAAGTAAGTCTGATACCAGGTCGGGGAAAGGTTGATCAACAGCCTGCGCGATTATAGTTCAGGCGTCCGTCGGAATTGAGACAGCTGACAAAAGGGCTAGATCAGGACATCCCTGGAAAAATGGATGTTTATTTCAGATTACATGAAGCACAAATATTGAGAATTAATTTTGGAAGTTTTACTTACTTTTGGACGGATCGTGGTCACGGAAGGCGTCATGAGCGTTATAGATCTGGAAGGTTGGGCGGTTGGTATTGCGATGGCCGACTCGTCCGCTGCTTCAAATGGACGCTGTGATATTGATCTGGGTCCCTGAATGATAGAGATATAGTGTATTAAAAAGATTACGTAAACACTAGCTTGTAATTTAAAAGAGAGAATCTCAGGTGTCTACCAGATTAACAGAGGTCTCTGAATCAGAAGAGGGGATTTCTTGTAACTCTTGTAAAAGACCCCTCCGTTGAACAGGTGCAGGTGCTTCTTCTTGTCTGTCTGCTCCTGGAGGAGGGTTTGCTGCTCTTGGGTCGGCAGCTCTCAGGTCGGCTACCTCCAGGTCAGCTGCCCCGAAGTCGGCTGCTCCTTGGTCGGGCGCATCTAGGGCTGCCGCAGCTGCTTCGTCGGGAGCGATTTGAACGGCCGCATCAGAGACATTTCTGTCTTTTGAAGCGACCACATCAGAGGCGACTGCAATAGAGGCAGATGCAGGCGTGGCCATTGGCGCCATATTAGGCAGAGATGGGTCTGAAGTGACATAAGGTAATCTACCCATCTCTGAAGCAGTCGCCTCACTGTGGGATGAGACCCTTGTTGTTGCCAGTTCAGCTAGTGAAGGCGTTTTCTTTGAGGCCCGGTGTTTGGTCGGGGGTTCAGGTTCGTGAAGTTGGTCGGTTGGTGGCTCTGCTGATTTGTTTGGGTTTGAAGCAGGTTGGACGGTCGCCCTGGCCGAAGTCGGACTTGAATATGAAAATAAGGATTAATAACATGGTAAGGAAAGAATCAGGTTAAGTTGAGAATATGAGAATATACCTGGACGAGGTCGGGTCTTTACGGGGGCCCGACCTGATGGGTGGTCTGTCAATGTCGGTTGATTGTTTCCAGAGAAGGGAATAGCTTGAGTCTGAGAAACTCTTCTTTTCCTCTGTGGAGTGCCCGATCCAGTGCCCTGAGTGATTAATTTCCTTCGGGTGTTAGTTAGTTGAGTCGCCCCTAATATCAGCGCAGGCTGGGGTAAAAGGATGCCTAACAGGAGATCTTTGTCAAGAGCAATTAAGGCCCAGGTGATCGACCACCATTCGCGAAAGGTTTCAATTGAAGCAGGAGAAGTTCTGAAAGGAATGTAGGAGTTGGAAGTTATTTAATTGGTAAGCTGGGATACATAAGGGGCGATCAATTCAGGAATGACTCTCCCATCTGGACTTTGAATTATTAAATGTGGATGGGCGATAGGACCAGGCAAGCCTTGTTGGCATCCGAATTGGCGTGCCAAAAACTGAGGCAGATAGCTAAAGGTATAAAACGCTTTGTGACCTTTCTTATCAATTTTCTTACTGACAAATAAGGACCTGGGCTTAAGAGCAGCATCCCAGGAGAAAGAATAAGTGGGATGAGGAAGTGGGTCTGGTTCGGACAAAGGTGAAGATACAGGGAATGGCCAAAACAGGCCAGGCACATAACCGATATACCTTCTATGTATGTGAAAACGGGAGTTATTACAATCATCGGCTAGAATGGCAGTTATGATAGGGTCGGATGCTTGGAGGTTGTTGCGACCTAAACAAAGTCGGTTAAGGGCTATTCCTAGAGATTTGTCAGGTGGTGGTGCAACAGGGGGGTGGCCGAGTTGAAACGCTTCAGGGAAATAAAGACGGAACCACAATTCCAAAAACCAAAAAGGGCCTGATGCGGCAGTATCTAATTTTTTACCATCTTTATCTGTAAGACGGGTGCTAACCCTGGAGAGTCCTTCAAAGAGATTGGCAAGGAAGAGAGTGCCCAACGAAAAGAAACGACCTGAAGCTATATGTATGGCTATATTAAGGTGAGAAGGAAGGACACACTTCGAAGGGGAAAGTATGACATACTTACAGAGCCAAAAGAGCAGGAAGGTTGTATGCTCCCGGTCGGTCACAGGGGTCCCGTCTGCTCCTTGCTGGTCGTTTAAAAATTTGGTCCAGCCCTATTCTTTAACGCCAACCAACGACCAGCCCAAATGGTTTGCATTGGGCTCTTGCCCATCTAGGGCACCCATTACAAGGTCTTCTCCCACAATTGGCAGATGTGCGATCATGGCCACATCCATGAGTGTAGGGCCGATGGAAGCTGTTGGAAGAAATAAGGCGCACATCTCAGGGTGCCAAAACGCTGCCATTGCTAAAAGAACCTTCTTATGTAAATGACATGGGAGTGTAGACAGAAGTATGGCTTGGTCGATTTGTTGATTTTTCCATTGATCCTGGAAGTGTTATGCTACCCTTTTGTACCAGGTGCGGTAGGGATCTTTGGAGTCCGTCAGATGAGTTTTGATGCTATCATGGAGGCGGATAGCATTGTAGTTGGGATTGTTGATAGCCAGTAGATTTCCTGCCTCCAAGACCTCTCTCATTCGATTATAGTCTTCAAGGGTAGTGCAGTATGGGCGGATGGTTGGAGTAAGCATTTTCGTCGCCACAAAAGCTGTTTCGGGGACTGATCCGTCGAAGGGAAGTGCATGTATGTATTGATTCGCCATGATTCTGGAGTTGCAAAGATTGAGAAACGATGAAGGCTGATAATGAGGGTGCAGAGTTTGGTGGCACATAATGTGTTGCAGTAACTGATCACAGTTGCAGAGACGGTTCCGCAAAAGAGGTATAGTGGTATATATATTGCAAACTTCCAAACGGCGATTGAGGAATGGCATTTGAAAGTCCGATGGCAGCGGGCAAGTTGTTACGTATGAAATTTATAATTAGTTTAAAAAGCCCAAGTTAGAAGAAAAATTGGGCCTATAATTGGGTTTGTTGGACTGATGAAGGGGTGTTTCGAGAAAATCGGGTGAAATAGACGTATAAGTCTGTAGGTCGGACAGTTTATAAGTCGGACAGTTTGCAGGTCGGGAGGTCTGCAGGTCGGGTGGTCCATAAGGCGGAAAGTCTGCGAGTCGGACGGTTTACAAGTCGGATGGTTTGCAGGTCGGTTGGTCAGTGGGTCGGATGATGTGCAAGTCGGGAGGTTTGCGGCTGGACCAATAAGTCGGAAGGTTTGAAGTCGGATCAATAAGTCGGGTGGTCTGCAAGTCGGGAGGTTCGCGGCTAGACCAACAAGGAGGAAGGTTTGCGGTCGGTCCAAAAAGTCGGAAGGTTTGCGGCTGGACTAATAAGTCGGAAGGTTTGTGGTCGGACCAACAAGGCGGAAGGTTTGCGGTCGGTCCAAAGAGTCGGAAGGTTTGCGGTTGGATAGGCAAGTCGGTTGTTGTGGAGGTTGGATAATGCTGAGAGCGAGTGAGAGTAATAGTTCGGTCGGCTGAGGGCACGTGTTAGCAGAAAGGGAGTTGGCAGGCGGTTGAAAAGAGTCGTTGTAACTGTTCGGGCGACGGTTCCAAGTACCGTTTCTGAGGAATATTTAAGGATTAGGATTTGTAACTTACAGGGCATCTTCAATCATCTTCAAACGACGACAAAGTCAGTGATTCAGGGATCATCATTTAAATTTCCAGTATTATACTTTCCAGTTTATTTTCTGTACCATACAGTGTTTAGAGATTCCTAATCTCAGGCGCTAAATATATCAAATTCGAAGATAATTTCCTATTTTCGGATTTTACTTTTTATTGTTGAAAAAATACATCAACATAAGTGACACGAGGTTACATCTTATATAATACTAAAAGAATCAATATAACGAGAATACAATAGTTAATTTTCGTATACTTAAATTTGAAAACTTTAAAAATACATAAATAATTTTACTATAATAATTTCACTATATATATTGATGGCAAAACAATAATCCCTTTGTATGCACAAATAAAAAACAAAATAGATTCGACAAATTTTTACATGAAAAATTTTCAAGATAAAGAGAAAAACTACAGATCGTCTAAACCAAAGAATAAATCCACTATAATCAAATTGAGTATAAGAGTTCTTTAAAAATGAATATAAATACGCCTTAATTATTATTTGATCAACTAATGAAAACTACAAATTTAAGAAGAACCAAGATTAATAAAACAAACTTAAAAAAATTGTCACATTCTATAAATTTTTGGTCGAATCACAGAACCCCAATCGAAAATCCCACCGTTTGATCGAAAAAATAACGAATCACAAACATTTACTGAAAATTTCAGCTTGATCCGACGATTAACGAAGTGAAAATAACAGTTTTTTTTTCATATGCGCAATCTTTGACAGAAATCTCATTTGTATTTTTGTTGTAGACGATTTTGGCTTGATTATTTGGCTTAATTTTTTTAATTATGATAACAAAACCCGTAATGTTTGATTATATGGTTTTTCTATAAATTGGATTTATTCTTCACATAAGAATAGAAATCAATCTAGCTCAATAGAATTATAACATACTATAATCTATCCACTTTTTTGTAACAAATTTTAATTATATAAAATAATTGTATAAAAATTCAAATTTATTAATATATTAAAAAAAAAATTCAAATCTAAAATATTAATTAAATAAAATTTTAAATTTAAATTTAAATCTATATTAATTAAAATTTATATTACTTTTCTCTACAACGTATGTATAAAATACTAATTTAATACGTGTGCAAAAATCATATATAAAATTTACTAATGAACGGATAAAATAAATAATAACACTTAATATATAAATATATTGAAAATCCAAATAAATGATTTTTCCTATAAATATATGAAAATAATAATGAAACTTAATTTAATAAGAGCACACTATCACTATCTACTATTGTATAATATCTTAAACTATATATTTGGTGACCGAAACTATTCCGCCGCGTCTTGGTTTTCTAGTTTTGGTTTTCTAGTTTTTGAGGGTTTCGATTTTTAGTTAGATTTGAATAGTAAAAAAATTGAATTAAAATTGTTGTATAATGTGATATAAATAGGTGTTGATGTGATATTTTGAATGTAAAATTTATTTTTAATATAATATAAAAATTAAAAAATAGATATTTAATTTAATATTTAAAAAAAAAATAATTTTAGTGAATAGTAAAATTTTGAGAGAATTTCTCAAACGAATACACCCTTATTATTCTTTTTAAATTTTTATATTGTGAGACCCACCGTTTGATAATAATAATTATAGTTAGAATTATTATAATTAATTTGATTTGATTTTTCCTTTAATAATCAATTTTATTTTCTATTTTAATATTGTGGTCCCATCATTTTTACTTAATATATATAATTCTATTTTATTTTATTTTTCAAAATGAACATATTAAATTATAATATTATTTTATTATTTTTATGTAAAATATTATTAATAATTTTAAAGTAAAAATTAATATATAATTAAAATAAATATAAAATATATATTTAAATATTTTACAAATAATATCTTAATAAAAAAAAATATAATATAGACATTATGTTATATATAATAAATTTTATATAGTACATATAAATAAAATATTTTTTATAATTAATATAAATTAAAAATTTTTGAATGAATCATTCCTAATGTATGATATTATATATTATAAAATTTATTAAGTTGATTTATATTACAATCCGTGTCTCACATATGACTTTTTTTTTTTTTTTTTTGTTATAATAAGTGTACAATCATTTAGCACTCTTAATTTAATAACACTAATATCTTGTGTTCGCTATTTATTAAAATTTTTTTTTTTTGTTATAATAAGTGTACAATCATTTAGCACTCTTAATTTAATAACACTAATATCTTGTGTTCGCTATTTATTAAAACATGATTTTCTTTCATTAGGCCATTATCATTTGGTAATTGGATTATAAAGTGACAAAATTATTGTAAACGAAGTAGTTGCATAGATACTACGTTTATACTAATGTGGATGCTCAATAAAAGAACGCGTCATAAAATGGTAGCTGAATATACAGACCCACTCAATATCTATAAATATATATGTGAAGACATTCGTGAATGGAACATTCATTTTCAATAAAACATTATAAATTTACTCTAATATCTCTCTCTTGTTTCTTGTACTTGATATACATATATATGTATACATATATTTATATACCTACCATTTTGCATCCAATATATATATCACACACACGTTAATATATATATATATATATATTATACTTACCATTATATTATATTATTATTACATAACACGTTATCAGTTTGAAGGTTCTTGCCTATTTTATTTTTGATAAGTTTTATTTCTATACTATCTATATTATCTATTTTCTAAACTATGGAAAATCTTACAAAATTTTCTTTTAAACCTCTGTCTCTCACCGGCAATAATTTTCTGACTTGGTCCCTGGATGTAGAAATGCATCTAGTTTCTATGGGCCTTGTTCATACAATTGTCAGTGAAAATACGACTACAAGCCAAGATCGGGTTAAGGCTATTATTTTCATTCGTCATCATTTGGACATCCCTCTACAGTCTGAATATTTGACGGTAAAAAATCCAATAGATTTGTAGAATGAATTGAGGGAGAGATTTGGGCACTTGAAATATATCACTCTCCCCAAAGCCCGACATGATTGGCTTAACCTGCGGTTGCAAGATTTTAAAGCTGTTACAGTGTACAACTCTGCTATCCATTAGATTACATCTCAGTTAAAACTCTGCGGAGAAAATGTTACTGAGAATGATAAATTGGAAAAGACTCACTCTACCTTCCATGCTTCTAATGTTGTGCTACAACAGCAGTATCGTGAAAAAAACTTTCAAAATTACTCACAGTTCATTGCATGTCTTTTATTAGTTGAGCAAAATAATGAGTTATTGATGAAAAATCATTATTCCCGGCCCACTGGTTCCAGTCCGTTCCCTAAGCAAACGTGACATTTTCTGAACGAGGCAGAGGACGTGGTAGAGGCCGTGGACGTGGTCGCGTTCGTGAGAGTCAACGCGGTCGATATACCCCTTACAATCACTGCGGTTTTGACATTAACAAGAAGCAGAGTAAATCCCAATATGGGGATATAGCCGAAAAGGCTAAATAGGGAAAGAGACAAATCGGCATTTGTAATCGATGTGGCATTGAAGGTCATTGGGCCAATACTTGTAGAACAGCCAAACACCTAGCCAATTTTTATCAAGCCTCACTGCAGAAAAAGGGAAAAGAGGTCGAGACTAATCACATTGATAGCGATGATGACCCTGATGATGATCTTCTGGATTACAACACCACGCATCTGGATATAGCGTATTTTGTCGTAGATCTAGCAAACCCCCAGTGATAGACATATTATGTCATTTTATTAACATTTTGTAATGCATTTTGTAATATTTATATTTGTCTTTATTAATACTGCGTTTATTTATATTTGAAGGTTAAATGGATGCAAATCAAAATGATGCAAATATGTGTTTCATTGACAGACATATTATGTCATGATATAGCGTATTTTGTCGTAGATCTAGCAAACCCCCAGTGATAGACATATTATGTCATTTTATATTTTGTAATATATAAATTAGCGCATACTACATTTTGTAATGCATTTTGTAATATTTATATTTGCCTTTATTAATACTGCGTTTATTTATATTTGAAGGTTAAATGGATGCAAATCAAAATGATGCAAATATGTGTTTCATTGACAGTGCAACGACACAAACTATATTGAAATACGAAAAATATTTCTCCCATTTGAAAAGGGAAAATATGAATGTCAATACAATAAGTGGTAGTGCAAAATTAATTGAAGGCTCTGGAGAAGCCATTATATTTCTCTCCGCGGGGACGAAAATTGTGATACAGTATGCATTGTTGGCCACTAAAGCTTGAAGAAATTTTCTTAGCTTTCAGGACATTCGGAAAAATAGTTATCACATTGAAACTATGAGTGATACCAATGGTGAATTTTTATTGATCACCAATATCATTGATAAAAAGAAATGCATCATTGAGAGATTACCCTCACTCTCTACTGGCTTATATTATGCCAGATTAGGTGTTGTTGAAACACACCTCACGGTAGATCAAAAAGCTACCGATTTTCAAATATGGCATGATCGCCTTGGGCATCCTGGCAGTATAACCTGTGTTGAACTCAAATGAGTTAACATGTGTTGCCTGCACTCAGGGAAAATTGATAACCAGAATCGCCAGCTAAAGTATATATTGAATCACCTACATTTTTGGAAAGAATACACGGGGATATATGTAGACCAATAGACCCACCGTATGGGCTGTTTAAATATTTTATGGTGCTCATTGATGCATCTACCCGATGCTCACATGTATGTTTATTATCTACTTGCAATATGGCATTTGCGAGATTGCTTGCCAAAATTATTTAATTACGGGCATAATTCCCCGATAATCCAATTAAGACTATACGTCTGGATAATGCTGGTACTCATCGAATACATTTGATGATTATTGCATGTCGATTGGAATTAATGTAGAGCACCAGTTGCTCATGTTCATACACAAAATGGTCTGGCAGAATCACTTATTAAAAGATTGCAATTGGTTTCTAGACTATTACTGATGAGGTTTATGTTGCCCGTTTCAGCTTGGGGGCATGCAATCTTACATGTAGGAACACTTATAAGAATGAGGCCGACAAGCTATCATAGCTATTCCCCGATGCAATTAGTATTTGGTCACGAACCAAATATATCTCATCTATGTATTTTTGTGTGTGCTGTTTATGTTCTAATTCCACCCCCCCCAAATGTACAAAAATAGGCCCTCAACGTAGATTGAGCATTTATGTCGGATATGAATCGCCGTCAATTATAAAATATCTTAGACCTATGATGGGTGATTTATTCACTGTAAGATTTGCAGATTGTCATTTTGATGAATCATATTTTCCGACATTAGGGGGAGACAGAAATGAACCGAAAAGGGATATTAATTGGAAAATCCCATTGAATTTTTGTGATCCTTGTACAAAGCAGTGTGGACTAGAAGTTCAACGCATTATATATTTGCAAAATATTTCAAATCAGTTACCGAATGCTTTCAATGACTCGAGCAAAGTCACTCGATCATATATCCAAGTTGTTAATGCTCCGGCTAAATTAATTGTCCTTGATGGACAAAATGGAAGTGCTAATGAATCAGTGACACGCTTAAAGCGTGGTAGACCACTCGGTTCCAAAGACAAACATCCTCGAAAGAAAAGAGGAATGAATGGTGATAATCATGAAAATATCAGGAATGACATTGATAAACCTCAATCTAATGAGGAAGTCAACCCTGAAATAATTGCTCCAGAAGAGCACGATCTGGAAGAACATGATGAGATTATTGAAAACTCAATCAACTATGTTACTTCAAGAAAATGTTGGAACCGTAAAGAGGCAATTATCGATAATACCTTCGCATACAGTTTAACACTTGATATAATGGAAAAAAATGAGGATCCAAAGCCAAAATCGGTTCATGAATGTCGGCAAAGAAATGACTGGCCAAAATGGAAAAATGCGATTCAATTAAAGCTTGACTCATTAAACAAAAGAGAAGTCTTCGGACTAATTGTTCAAACACCAGATGGGATAAAACCAGTTGGATACAAATGGGTGGTTGTACGAAAAAGAAATGAGCATAATGAAATGGTGAGATATAAAGCCCGTCTTGTAGCTCAGGGATTCTCACAAAGACCTGGAGTAGATTTTGATGAAACATACTCTCCAGTTGTCGATGGAATAACATTTTGATACCTTGTAAGCCTAGCAGTGCGAGAAAAGCTCGATATGCTTCTTTTAGACGTAGTTACTGCATATCTTTATGGCTCCTTGGATACTGATATCTATATGAAGGTTCATGAGGGATTCAATATGCCTGAAGCATACAAATTAAACCCAAGGGAATCATATTCAATCAAATTGAAAAAGTCATTGTATGGACTTAAACAATCAGGGCGAATGTGGTATAACCGTATGAGTGAGTGTTTAATTAAAAAAAGGTTATACTAATGATCGAATATGCCCATGCATCTTTATAAAGAAAAATTGATCAAATTTTGTCATTATTGTTATATATGTTGATGATCTCAATTTAATTGGAACTCCTGAAGAGATCCAAACTGCAGTTGAATATCTAAAGAAAGAATTTGAGATCAAAGATTTTGGAAAGACAAAATATTGTCTGGGATTATAAGTGGATCATGTAAACAATGAAATATTTATCTATCAATCCACATATACCCAGAAGGTATTAAAATAATTTTATATGGATAAATCTCACTCTCTGAGTACAACAATGGTGGTCAGATCCCTTGATCCCAATAAAGATCTATTTAGGCCAAGATAAGAAAATGAAGAAAATACTTGGCCCCGAGGTACCATATATCAGTGCTATTAGCGCATTAATGTACCTAGCAAATTGTCCTGGCCAGATATATCTTTTTAGTAAATCTACTGGCCAGGTTTAGCGCATCCCCCACAAAGCGCCATTGGAATGGTATCAAGCACATTTTTCGTTATCTTCAGGGAACTCATGACCTCGGTTTATTTTATTTGAGTGAATCTTGAAATGAATTAATTGGTTATGCTGATGCTGGTTATCTGTCTGATTCACACAAAGCAAAATCTCAAACTGGCTATTTATTTACCTGTGGTGGAACTGCAATATCTTTGAGATATGCTAAACAAACAATAACAACAACTTCTTCAAACCATGCTGAGGTTTTAGCAATTCACGAAGCCAGTCGTGAATGTGTTTGGTTGAGGTCTATGACTCACCATATTCAGAAAAATTGTGGCTTGATTTCTGATAATGTATTACCTCCTACAATATAATTTGAAGATAATGCAGCTTGTATAGCTCAATTAAATGGAGGATATCTTAAAGGCGATCGGACAAAGCACATATCTCCGAAGTTCTTTTTCCCTCACGATCTTCAGAAAAGTGGTGAAATTGATGTGAAACAAATTCGATCTTCTGAAAATTTTGTAGACTTATTCACGAAGGCACTACCGACTGCAATATTCAACAAATTGATACAGAAAATTGGAATGCATCGGCTGAAAGATATCAAATAAAGTTCAAAAGAGGGGGAACACATTAATACAAAAATGATGCAATTTTTTTCCTTCACTATGATTTTTTCCCACTAGGTTTTTTTATAGTAAGATTTTAACGAGGCACATTCTTTGTACAAAAGCATCCAAGGGGGAGTGTTACGAAATACATACGTAGTTACACGAAGCAACTACGTAGCATATATGTCTGCTTTTCCTTCCTATTGAAGTTTCTTGCCTATAAATACGACGATGAAATGTTTAATAAATTGATAATTTGCATTCAATTCTCCCATCCTTGCTTTAAACATTTGCATATATTATTGTATTATATATATACATATTGCCTTATAAATACTTGATATATATATAAATATACTTACTAATGTTATATTATATTATTATTATATAACATTGCATATTTTAAATTTGATTTTTTTTAAATTTTTTTATTAAAAATATAAAAAAAATATATTCATACGTAAGTCGTAACTAAAATTAATTTTTATTAACAAGATATTGTTACGAATTCTCGTCCCATAATAAAAGCCTATTGTTTTGTAGTAAAATCGTAAAGATATTATAGATTTGTTAAATAATTTCTTTCTTGTCTTTTTACTCTAGCATCATTCTTTGATTTATGTTGCTTTTTCTAATAGTCTTGAATTCGTTTAACTCCATTGTTGGAGTTTGTAACTTTATTTTTTCTTATGTCATATTGTATACTAGCTGCTGTTAGAAAATAATAATAATAATAATAATAATAAAGTTTAATACTCTTATTTTGGACTTTAACACGAAGTTAGTAGAAGAAGAATACACTATTTACCTTTGTTCTTGTAGAAGCCGCTGAAATATAAATGTAGTCTCTTTTCTTTCATTTGGTAGATTTTGCTGCAAACTAACCTAAATTCACCGATGATTCTCATAATATGGAATGAATAATATGTATCATGTTAAGCATTATATACTAATGGTACATATGAATATTACTGCTATTAGAGAAATAAAAAGTCACTATGAGAAAAAAATGTGTCGCTTTGATCAATGGTAGTTGAAGGGTAAGAACACGCATTATGGGCTTTGATGCATATTGATCTCTGCTGATACGTTTTCTAACGTGTAAAAAACCATTGAGATGCCATTGAGATTCAAAAGAAGAATCATTCACACAATGGTTTTCTTTAATTTTTTTCACCATTTTTTTTTCTAAATCAACAAACACAACATGAAGATGACAAGCACGGTGGTGGTGGGACGGCGAGCAGTGAAGTAGTATTTTTGTAAGTAACAGGAATTTCTATTTAGGGAAAGAGAAAGAAACCATCGGAAAGGTTTCGCGTCAGCAACGGTGGGGCGACGGACGAGCGCGTCGGCGGCCGACAATGGAAGAGTAACATAATTCTATCTAGGGAAAGAGGTAGAGGACGGAGGGAGAGGGAAAGAAATCCGTCGGGACGGCTTTGCCTGCACCAAGTTGTGCCGGAGGGAGGAGAATGCATCAACGAATTGAAAAGAGTCTTCTGCAAACGTGTCATTGTAAGCGCTCTAAAAGGCGCTGCAATGTAATAATTAGACTACAATTTTTTACATCAATAATATATATTAATACGATATTTTGTGAATATAAAAAATCAAAAAAATAATTAATTTACCATTTGGACCGGGCATAGTACGGCTCCTATTAGTATATATATCACATTGTGAAATCTAAATAGAATTGTGTTATTTAATAAATCGTTCTTCCTAATCAAATCAAACATATATAGGTTGTTTTTTTTTTTTTTTTACTTTATTTTAATTTAAAGAGATGTGGCCATATTTATTTATTATGTGTATTTTTTTAATTGTTGATTTATATATATATATATATATATGCATAACATTACCAAATTTTTGTGAATTTGCTTCGGTAAAATTTGTTAGGAAAATAAACTAAATTATAGACAAAATTTTTAAAGTTTTGGAATTACCATTGAAATGGTCTATGAAGATAATTTCTTTTTGTCATTCAACTAGACTTGAAAATTCCGTGAGAAAAAAAGTATCAGAGATTTCGAGGCTAAATCCGAACCTATCGAATGGACGGCGTGTGAGTATACAATGTTGGATTTAAAATCCAATAGTGGATTAAATATAATTATTTGGGCTATCAGTCATGTTAAGTCTACATTAACTGATCTATTAATTTATTAAGTTTAAATGTATTTAGTAAATGCGGGCCTCCTATGTGCAGAAACCCGGTAACTTATTAATTGGGTGATGAGACCAATTAATAATAAGTGATATAAATTAGCGTTGTGATCCCAGGTCCAGACGAAACACCCATTACTTTTCATGTCTCATTGTGAGAGTAGCGGCAGAAGATTTAGCGGTTTTCTCAGGAGGAGTTACATCATAGACTCGAAGACACAAAATCCTCCATCAATTTGTAGATCTTAATCCTATTACGCTAAAGGACTAAGGTTAATTTTTTTTTTTTTTATCTCAATTATTTCAACACCATAGAGGACTTAGGGTTTAATTTCTATCGGACTTTTCGAAACAATTTTCAAATGTTTTTTTTTTTAAAGAAAATAATACAAAATTTCACTCGCACGAGAATGTTCAAGAGATTTTGGCGAAAAATAATCCAAAATTGGCGAATCCGCCCATGACCGCGATGAACCAACGGACCGGCAGTAATTTTTTCTGGCGACAGACAGAATGTCGCCTCCGAAACAATTCCCGAGACCAAATTCTTTTTTTTCTAATAGTGTGAGATAAAATATTTACTATATATATATATATATTAAGAATTATAATTTATTTTTTGCAAAATTTTAAGAGATTTGTATTTTTATCAGATTGGGATCATAAATACAATTCTAATTCTACTATTTTTCTAATTGTTGTTATATATATTTGAATAGTGTTTGCTTAAAATATATTCTTTATATCCTGTCATAATATATAAATTTATTTTAAACGTCGTGTTAAAAAATAATAATATTTTAATTAAAATGAGTAGTTAAAGTAGCATAAACATAATTTACTTGGATATTTATGTAAAATGATGCGATAATAATTATTAAAAAGAGAAAAATATACATTAACGTGAGACGAATCAAAATAGAATATGTATACGTTAAGACGGGACGGAGGGAGTACAATTATAAAAATATTTTTATTAATTAATTATGAAATAATTTAATCAATAGATTTCATCTATCAGTATCATGATATAATTTTTCTTTTTTCGTTTTTTCATTTACCCCTATTTATACTTATAAAAAAAGTGTAACTAAAATATTTTTATTAATTGTTATGTATAAACCATATATAATAATTATACATAGTATTAATTGTTTGTTTGAAATAATATTATATAGGAAGTCGTTCATTAAGTACATGCACCTAATAATAAGGATGACAATATTTTTAGAGATGACTTGATAGTTTAGGGATGGGTCACGGGTGCTATTCCAGCTGAGAATGGTAGCTGGTAGGGTTTAGTGATGTATTATTACTATATTAATTTTTTATTATACTACTTTTAAAATTATTCGCAATAACAACATTTAATAAAAAACGCAATATTATAATATAATAAGAATTATAATAAATTTTGCCACAATTGTTTTTAAACATATATATTTTTATATTAAATAATTATATTTTTTCAATATAACCTAATATTTTATAACGTGCAGGATAGACGAAGACATTCAATTAGAAGGTGTGGGTTAATTTTGAAAAATTTCTTCCAAGAAGGCACGACATGTGGATCATTCAACTTTTTTTTCTTACTCTTACTTTTTGTACTATTAATATTGTAATAATTTTTTTGTTGTACGGATCGAGAGGAAGATATTTTTGATAGAATATTGTTTGCTTTTAACCCGGTACCTTGAATGTAATTTTGGTAAGCAAATTCTGACCACAAATTCTTTACTAACAAAATAATAAATGTAATAACCCAACAAATAGGGTAGCTGGTAAAGGGCATGGAATTACCTGTCCGGAAGGCCTGCCTGTCGTCCTGTCCATCCTATGGGAGGGCGACGTTTGGCAATGCTTTTTTATTTAATTTTAAACAAAATTCTTTATTTTGCATTTTAGTCCGTCATCCTTCTTTCTCTGCACGTTCCCATAATTACAACTTTGGTTCTTTCTTTTTTTTTCATCTATGATATTCTGCTTTACATTATTAAGCTTATTTCTCATCCAACATTTATCATCGATTCGCACTCGTTGGTTCTTGTCTTCATATTTATTTTTTCTGGCGCTCTCGAATTTCACGGTCGTCCCAGCCTGATTTTTCTTTTGTCAATCTTCAAATACTCAGCTATCGTTTGTGTATGGTAGATGATCATAAAGCATATTGTTAGAAATTTTGGGGGAAAATAATGAGATTGTCTTATAGATCATTCAAATAAAGGGCATATATATAGACAATACAAAACAGACTAGATAGACTCAAATCTAAGTAATCTAATCTATGGATAAGATCAAATCTAAATATAAATCTACTAAATTTAAAACTGAATATCTAAAATATGTCAACACCCCCCATCAAACTCAGGTGGTATAACAGAAACCAACTTGAGTTTGATAAGAAAGTTGAATATAGACTCAAAATAAAGCAAATAAAAACAATAGTTGACTCTCCACCGGAGCCAAAACCGAGATGACTTTCTACTCCGGAGCGAAAAACGAGATGCCTCTCCACCGGAGCCGAAAACAAGACGACTCTCCACCGGAGCCGAAAACAAGATGACTCCACCGGAGTAAAAAACGAGATGACTCTCCACCGGAGCCGAAAACAAGATGACTCCACCGGATATGAAAACGCGATGACTCTACTGGAGCCTAAAACAACATGACTCCACCGGAGCTGAAAACGACAGGACTCTCCATCGGAGCCGAAAACGACATGACTCTCCACCGGAGCCGAAAACGAGATAACTCTACCAGAGCCGAAAACGAAGTGACTTCACCGGAGCCTAAAACGACATGACTCCACTGGAGCCGAAAACGACATGACTCTCCACCAGAGTCTAAAACAAGATGACTCTCCACCAGAGCCGAAAACGACGTGACTCCACCGGAGCTAAAAACAAGATGACTCCACCGGAGCCTAAAACGACATGACTCCACCGGAGCCGAAAACAACATGACTCTTCACCAGAGTCTAAAACGAGATGACTCTCCACCAGAGCCCAAAACGAGATGACTCCACCGAAGCCGAAAACGACATGACTCTCCACCATAGTCGATCGCAGACAGCTATCAGATTGCACGCAGGCAACAGACAAACAACGGACAGATGCAAATCGCAGACAAGTTTCAGATCGAAGGCAACAGACATATAGCAGATATTACGCAGGCAATACACAAGCAGCGGATATTTCAGATTGCATGTAGAAATAGACAGACAGCGGACAGATGACAGATCGCAGACGAGACAAATTTGCATAAAAGACAGACTTGCAAAGGCATGATCTCAAAATCACAAGACCTCCGGGTACAATCCATGTTGAATGTACCCGGAGAAACACGGGTTTGTAGGCTATATCTACTGCATGAGAAAAATAGGCTTTGATACCATTTTAGAAATTTTAGGGGAAAATAATGAAATTGTCTTATAGATCATTCAAATAAAAGGCCTATATATAGACAATACAAAACAGAGACTCAAATCTAAGTAATCTAATCTATGGATAAGATCAAATTTAAATATAAATCTACTAAATTTAAAATTGAATATTTAAAAAATGTCACCACATATATCTCCACGAATTTATTTCTTTTTTTTTTTTGTGTTTTTTTACTGGGCTCAGACTCTATTATTATTATTATTTGTTGTTGTTGTTATTGTTTATTTATTATAGTTGAAAGCATGTTAATTGAGAATCAATAAAGCCACAACATCAAAGTTTATCATAAAATCAACAAAATTTAAAAGCCTTAAATGGACAAAATCAAAATCCTTTCCAAATTGAAAAATCCAAAACACATATTTAAACTAGAACCAAGAACAACAAATCCTAAACCTTAAAGCAAAAAAATCAAATATAAATTGCAGAAAATTCCAAAATCTTATTGAACTTTTAAATTTTCCAAACACTAACGATTAAGACCAACCACGACGACAAAGAAGTAAGTATTGCAAGGTGGATTCCTTCGTGGTAATGAAAGTTGGATTCCGAGTCCTATTCTGAGTGGAAATACAGCTCGAAAATGCTGGAAATGGAGCCTTTTTCCTTTGAGGAGAGTCTGACAATGGAGGAGGGGGAGATGTTGAAAAGAATGAGCAAGGGTAAAGCTGATGCCGAAAGAGAGATTAAGAAGATAAAGGCTTCGTCTCCGAAGGAGCAAGAAAAATCCGCCGGTCTGAAGGAGACATTCGAGAAATATAAAATTATGATTAAGAGACATGGCGCAGTGGATGAGCAGATGTTGGTTGAAGAGCTGCAACAATCGTCTTGGAGTAGAAGAAGCTCAGGTTAGGTTAGTATTGCACATTTTAAGTGTTGTAACCGTCGTAGATTGCACGTCAAACGTTTGTAGATCAATCGGTGAGACATCCTCGCTCGAGGGTTAGGTCCTGGATGGGTCAACGGTGTGTGTGTGCATGTGTTGGGTGAAACGGTCGCAGATTGCACATTGTTGTGCAGTTTAGAACAAAGTGAAAACTCATCTTGGATGTTGTCCCAAGATGATTATATGACCTTAATTTATATGAATAATAAATCAGTAAAAAAGGCGATTTATTATTTGATATTACTTATTACTCATATATGATTATCACAACAAAACTACTACTACAAATAAATATTATTAATAAAAAGATTGATAATTGACGGTGTATTTAATGTCTTGAGATTGCGCTGCCGTATATTTATTTACTATAATCTTTAAGTTCAAATCTTATAGTATCTACTAAATATTGGATTATATCTAGAGATAACTTTAAATACTAAGAAAAATAATATGGATTCATTAGAGTTGTATGGATCTTAATTTGGCAAAAAGAATAGAACAACACATATTGTTTTACAACGGAAAGCCCTGCTGATGAAATACAGTTGTTTGAGAATTGGAATAGGTCCTATTTGAGAATTAGAATAGGCCTAATCGTCATTAGAAAATATATTCTAGAAATCTTTCGGAGATGATATATGATAATATCACAACGTTCAAGGAGTTGTTTTATTTTTTATTTTTCCGGATATTGAGAAGAAGTTTGCTAGAAATGAAAAAGGACAAAATCAATACACTTCCATTTAAACTTAATTTGAGTTCTACAATTAGTTTATTTTCGAAAGTGTTAACATAATAAGAGAACATTGTAAAAATAGATAATGAATGTAGGGAAGAGAAGAACACTATACACAAGACATTCTTAGATTATTAGTATGCTGATGAAGGATTTGGGTGTTTGTGAATGAATGCACATTCGAACCATTTTATAGATACGAGGATGTATTATTTGTAGATATTTCTTTTTCTTTTCTTTTTTTTTTTTTAAATTAATAAGCATTCTTCATTTAATTTTTTTGTAGTATTATTGTTAAAATTGTTTTAAAAGTTGAATTCAAACAAAAATTTCAGCTCCTATCTCCTAACAAGCCGAACTTAAACTTGAAAAGCCCATTCGACTTGACTCATTAACAAGATTATATATATATATATATATATCTCAAGTAATTAAATTAAGCAATATATCAATTAAATATTTCTATTTAGGGTTTATTCATTATGTTATCTATTCTACCCATTTTGTAAATTTATGTAAGTTTAGAAATTAAAATAATATTTTAATGTTAAAGTAAAGTATACAAAAAGTAAATAAGAATATTACGAGACAATTAGTAAATAATTGATGAAATAATAACGGAGTGAGTGAAAAAAAAAAAAAAAAACATAGTGATAAATTTATTATTGATTATAATAGATGTAATCAAATTGAAGGTGTATAAAAATTTTTATTGTATATAAATTGTGTATAAGTTTAGCAGATAATAAAAAATAAATAATAGTGATATAATATTTGTGCACGAGAGAATTTTTATTAACTTATATATTTAAAATATTGAGATTTAAAATATATGATTTAATTGTTTAAAAATCTAAGCCGCACCCATCCCAATCCCTATTTTTACAAACTTTGGCCAGACAATTTTTACAAACCGTACATAATAAGGGATATTGATAACAATACCAAGATATTGTAATTTTATAAAATTATATTCCTTTTCTCCCGCAAAATTTGTTCATATTTTGTATGTCAATTTGTTCATTTCAATTTTTAAAAAATAATTATATATTTTAATCGTATTTTAAATTTATAATTTATAATTTTAATTAAATTAATTAGTTATTTTAATTTTAATTTATAATTATTTACTAATACACTTAATTATTTATTAATTATATCATTGTCTCTATTATTTTTTTATGTACAGAAAATGGATAAATAAGTTAGGGCGGAAAGAACAGTACTCAATCAAGTTTTTATTTTTTATTTTCTTTTTTAAAGAAATTTGCATTTGGAATTTGATTCTATATATTTCGCTTATGGGATTTTCCATATTGCTACACACAAAAATAGAGAAAATTGCAAAAAATATTCCACACGTATACCTCATTATCACTTTTGTCCAATATTTTTGTGGAGTAATAATAGGAAACATTAAAAAAAAAAATGACAAATAAATTATTACTCCCTCCGTCCGTAAGGGTCTATTTGGTTTGAGGAATTTGGAAGGAAAGAGATTAAAGGAAATGAAAAAATTACTATTACTTCGTTTTGTTCAATTTTAATTTAATCTTTTACTTAAACCCTTAAAGTTATGTTTTAATTAAAAAAATAAATTCTTATTTATTATATTTATTTTACACTATAAACTCTATTTATCTTGTAATTTATTCTTAGATAAATAAATGTTAGAATGATTATTTTGTTATTAAATAATTCAATTTTCTTACATATAATTTTATTTATATTTATATTTTATTTACATGATATAAATATATATACTTATTTCAAAATAAACTACGTTATTCATATATCAAAATTGATGTTTTATTAATAAATTAATAAAATTATTTTCTTTATTTATGCAATATAGACATAAAACAGTAAAATTATTATATTTTTCCCTCCATCTCTGGCTTAACCAAACACAAAAATACTATTTTCCCTCGTCTCTCCTCCCCTTCTTTCCATATGAACCAAATATACTATTACAATTTTAATATTATCTCTCCTCCTGTCTCTTCCATTAAAATCTCTCCCCTCCTCTACCATTATTTGAACCAAACTTACCCTAACAATATATCCATTTTTTCATTTTGATCTGTCCCATAACAAAATATCAATTTTCTTTTTTATAACTCTAATATCTATTTAACGTTACAAATACCCTTCTAATTTACAATATATTACACAAATGTCATTACCTTTATATTATACAATATTAACAAGGGTAGTTTAGTCTTTTTACCTTTATTTCTACTACATCCCAATATAATACTAATATTTTTAAAACTTCGTAAAAAAAAGTAAATGGATAGATAGATAGGACTTGGAGGGACTATTTGTTAAAGTACACATAATAAATTATAAATAATAAAATTATTTTAATATAAATATATTATACATAATTTTAACAAACAAAAAAAATAATTATATAATCTTTAAAAAAGAGTATTGTTAAAATTAAATTTAAAATAAAAATTTATAATATTGATTGTGATTAATCTGCATAGAGCACATAAAAATAATATATACAAATATAAACTGGACGCGTGTTGTCTAATTGGTTTTATGTATGCTGCTATTAATTGTATAATAGTATGTGTTGTGTTAGTTATTTGTATTATATAAATATATTATATATGTTATCTATTTATTTATACATAATGTGTTCTCTGTATATACTATGCGTGATATCAACCGTAATGATTAATTTTAATTGGCATAATAACAATCTGTGTTTAAATATTTTAATAAAATAGTATTTCCTTTGTTTCATATATCTTATAATATTTTTCTTCTTTGGCTATCTTACATACTTTCACTACAAAAAAAAAAAAAAAAAATAATATATTTGTAACGGAATTCCGTCTCTAAAATTCAGGTAGCTTAATTCCATTCCTAATTCTATTTCTAATGTCATTAGTGACGGAAAAAGTAAATTTAGAGACAAAAATATTTTGTTAGTATTTGCAAAATTTTCGAAATATAAAGTAATTAACTCCTTAATAAATATATAATATAATTTATTTTGTTGTATAATCCAAATAAAAAAAATAAATACACATCTTTCTTATTACATCGCTTGATTCCCAAATTATTTTATTTAATTTCATTCATTTAAATTCTCGTATCAAAACTAAATGTATCAGTTTATATTGGGGCTAATGAAATATATTATTTGGTTGATAATAAAATTTTATAAAAATAAATAAAAATATATATATTTATAGCATAAATTAATTTTATAAAAAAATGAAAATTTAAATTTGTATAGATATACATTCTCGCTTAGCCAAATTTACTCTCATTACTAATTTTGGCAAAATCAACAAAACTAGAATATTTTATTTGGTTGATAACAAAATTTTATATAAAAAATAAAAAATATATTTATTTATAGCATAAATTAATTTTATAAAAAAAAATAAAATTTAAACTTATATAGATATACTCTCTGTTCGTCAAATTTACTCTCATTACTAATTTTAACAAAATCAATCAAACAATATTTAACTATTATCCTTCTTGTAATACTTATTTACAAATCCAATGTCATGTCATACTTTTATTACATTATCTCTATTTTATTTAATTTATAATTAAATTTGGAAATATATCAACTATATTTTTTTACTTTTATCATTTAAAAAATATATATTTTTATATTTTTAATCTCCATATAAGGAACTGTTGTATTAATTTATCCGGATGAGAGTAATAAAATGTAATATGAAAATAAAACTCAAAATTTTTCTATAATAAAATGTAATATGAAAATAAAACTATTATTTATATAAATTTTTGCTTTTATAACTTAATGATAAAATCAATTCTCCAATAATATGATAACTTAATTACAATACTTTAATAACAAAAATTGTAATTCTCCAATGAAAAAATATAATAAAAATAATATATAACTTAATATAAATTATAATCAATTGCGAATAAAAATTTGAATTAAATTTAAATATTTCTATGCATAATAAAATAATTTTTATATATTACAAATAAAAAAAAATCATCGAACTCTATAGTAACTACCAGCATTTATCTTTTTTTTTTTTTTTTTCCTTCTTCCCGTTTCTTCCTTTTTACCCTGCATGCTACAACTAATAAAAAGCAAATCACTATGAAAACAAAATAAATACAAAATAAAAAAACACACCAAAATAAAAAAAAGAGTATCAGTATAATCTTAAAAAATTGAGAAAAAAATATGAAAAAAAATAAAAAAAATTATTTGAAAAATAAAAGAAAATTTACAAAAAAAAAAAAAAAAAAGTGATTACTCAGCACATTTGCAAACACATTTAAAAATTATTTTTTTCTACTAACACTCAATTAAAAATCCACTTAAAATCATATTTTAAAAAACTCATGAAAGGACTTCATTTATAAAATTTAAATATATTACTGAAATATATATACAAATTAATACATCGAGTATATATATGTGATATATCAAATTAATACAAATTAATATATATACAAATTAATACATCAATTTGAGTATATATATATATGTGATATATCAAATTAATACAAATTAATACATCAATACGTTAGGTATATTGTAATATAATTATATATATATTTATTTATTTATATTTTAATTTTTGTATATTTTAAGTATTCATATTTTAATTGTAATTTATGAAATCAATATAATATTAATTATTTAATATTATCTAAATATAAGTAAAAGTAAAATAAATTAAAAATAATATACATCTCAGGAATAATAGAAATCATAAAATTTAAGTAAAGTTTGTTTTTTTTATCAAATATCAATAAATCTTGAAATTTCATTAAATAGAAAAAAAAAATTATAATTCATACCATTTTGCCTCTCATGGTGTGATTGTCGATATGAACCACATGTTCGTCTTTAAAAAAATTCCTACGGTGGATTGTAAAAAATACTGGGTTAGGAATTATTTTTCCTAAAAATTGATTTTATCCATCTTTTCAAAATAAAATTAAAATTAATTAAAATAATATATATATATATTGTAGGAAGAAGATAAATATTTGTTACTTTCTACAAATTGTTGATTGTTATTCATCTATTTAAAATAAAATTATAATAATAATATATATTGTAGGAAGAAGATAAATATTTTTTACAAAATTGGATAACTCATTTATGAAAATTTATTAATATTAAATATACATAAAAAAATTTCTACTTTGGATTGTAAAAAATACTGGATTAGGAATTATTATTAAATATTAAATATATAAAAAAAATTTTTAAAAAATCCTATGGGGATTTTTTTTTCTATATATATTCATCTATTCAAAATAAAATTAAAATTAAAATTGATTATATTGTAGAAAGAAGATAAATATTTGTTAGAAAAATTGGATAACTCATCCATAAAAATTTATTAAATATTAAATATAGATAAAATATTTTTTAAAATTCCTTCCGTGGATTGTAAAAAAAATACTGTCTTAGGAATTAAAAAAAAATGTAAATTAAAAAACTTACTGCGGCTAGTAGAAAATTTGTCTTCTACCATAAAAAAAAATGACTCGAAAATTATATAAAAATTCTAAAAAATCTAATTAATAAAAATGAATATGAATCAAATAATATGAAAATATAACAACTTGAAGAAGAAGTAAAAGTTTCGAAGAACAACACCCTTGCTGAAGAAAAAAAAAAAAAGAACACCATGTAAAACTTGCCTGAAGAAATAAAATGAGAACATCATGTAAAACTTGCCTGAAGAATTTTTGTAAAACTTGCCTGAAGAAATAAAGGAGAACACCATGTAAAATTTGCCTGAAGAAAAAAAAAAAAGAAGAATACCTTGTAAAACTTGCGTGAAAAAATTTTCTTCTCCGGATAGCAATCTTCTCCAATAAAAGAAATAAAGTTTTTGTTGCCTGAAGAACAACACCCTTGCCTTGCCTGAAGAAAAAAAAAGAAAGAACACGCTTGCCTGAAGAAATAAAAGGAGAACACACTGTAAAACTTGCCTGAAGAAATAAAAGGAGAACACGCTCTAAAACTTGCCTGAAGAAATAAAAGGAGAACACCTGTAAAACTTGTCTGAAGAAAAAAAAAAAACACTTTGTAAAACTTGCCTGAAGAAATTTTCTTCTCCGGATGGCAATCTTCTCTAATAAAAGAAATAAAATTTCTGTTGCCTGAAGAACAACACCCTTTGCCTTGCCTGAAGAAAAAAAAAAAAAAAAAAAGAACACGCTGTAAAATTTGCCTGAAGAAATAAAAGGAGAACACCCTGTAAAACTTGCCTGAAGAAATAAAAAGAGAACACCCTGTAAAACTTGCCTGTAAAACTCGTCTGAAGAAATTTCTTCTTCGGATGTCAATCTTCTCCAATAAAAGAAATAAAGTTTCATAGTTCACTATAAAAACTTCCGTGAAAAACTAATCCACTTAAGAATATACTTTCTATGTCCACTATTGTGTAAAAAACTGTAAAAGAAAAAAAAGAAATTAAAAAAAACTCAAAAACTCTCAAAATTTTGAGATTGCAGGATTAGGAAATTTTACAAAAAAGTGGGGTCCACCTTGAGCTGCTTTATATATATATATATATGATATGATGGTGTAACCTTGTTATATTGCAAAAGAGAAAGAATAGATATACGATTTCTCATTTCCACAGCCTAGTGTCTTTACAAAATTTTTCTACCACTCTCTGATTTTTCTACCCGCAGTTAACGATGACGAATTACACCACCTGGGCAATCAAGGTAGAGGCTCTCATGGAGGCTTAAGGTGTTTGGGAGGCTATAAAACCAGAAGAAGGACATAGAGGATGAAAAGAAAGACAAGGCAGCAAAAGCGTATCTATTACAAGCACTTCCGGAGGACCTTCTTTTGCAGGTTGCGCAGAAAAAAAAAACCGCAAAGGAAGTGTGGGATTGCCTAGCAATCAGATTTTTTGGGGCAGCCCGCGTTAAGAAAGCACGCTTGCAGACGCTCAAGAGTAATTTTGATGCGATGCGAATGAAAGAAGGAGAAACGTTGGATAAGTATGCCGGACGGTTGAGCGGAATGTCTGCCCAGTATTCCAGCTTGGGAGCAACGCTAGACGATGTAGAAATGGTGAAGAAATTATTTGATATGGTGCCGGAAAGCTTCTATCAAGTAATTTCCAGCATTGAGCAATTTTGTGATCTCGATACCATGCCGTTTGAGGAAGCAGTGGGGCGTCTCAAAAGATTCAAGGAGCGCACTCGAATACGTGCACCATCTAGTGGCAATGGGAGTGGACAACTTTTATTCACTCAAATTGAGTAAAAGGAAAAAAGGATGGCGCACCATCACAACCTTACAAAGGAAAAAACCCTCGCACTTGGAATAGCAACCGAGGTTGGGGCGGACGCAGTCGCTGAAGAGGCCGTGGTAGAGAAGAGCATGGAAATTATGGGGCAAAAAGTGGTGGCCGAGACAAGGGTCACATCAAATGTTTTAATTGCAATAAGATGGGATACTATGCATTAGAAAATTTCTCAAGTTGAGCATGAAGATGAAGCTAATTCCGAGGCTAACATATGGTATTTTGACAATGGCTCAAGTAATCATATGACCAGAGAGCGAAAACACTTCGATGATCTTGATGAATCGATCAAGGGACTTGTGAGATTTGGTGATGGATCCACGGTGCAAATCAAAGGGAAATGATTTATACTTTTCCAATTCAAGGGAGGCGAGCACCCACTTCTCACTGAGGTATATTTCATTCCAGCTTTGCGCAATAATATTATAAGTTGCGGCCAATTAGCCGAAGGTGGTAGCAAGATCATTATACATGGAGATTATTTGAAGGTGTATGACTCGATTGGGACCTTGCTCATTAAAATCAAGAGACTTCCCAATCGGTTATACAATGCCTTAATAGTGTCATGTGCTCCGGTTTGTTTGCTTGCTAATATCACAAACGAGGCGTGTTTGTGGCATGCCCGACTCAGACATGTTAATTTTGACTCCTTAAAGAAGTTGGCTGAAAAGAAGATGGCAATTGGAGTTCCACTTATCTCCAATCCCGACAAGTTGTGCCAAGGGTGTCTAGTTGCGAAGCAAACACGACAACCCGTTCCACAACAAGCGAACTATCGAGCGATGTAGCCTCTTGAGTTGTTATATGCTGATTTATGTGGCCCAATTACACCGTCAACCATTGCTGGAAATAGTTATTTCATGCTGATTGTCGATGATTATTCACAGTGGACGTGGATTTTTGTGCTTAAATCAAAGAATCAAGCATATGGCGCGTTCAGAAAATTCAAGCAACAAGTGGAGAACATGACTGGACAACGAGTAAAGACGTTGAGAACCGATTGGGGTGGGGAGTTCTTGTCTAATGAATTCACCAAATTTTGTGAGGATGCAGGAATCCAAAGACACTTAACTGCACTCTATACTCCACAACAAAATGGCGTTGTAGAACGCAAGAACCGGACGGTGATGGAAATGGCGAGATCCCTACTCAAAAGCATGAAAGTACCCAGAGAGTTTTGCGGAGAGGCAGTGAGACATGCGGTCTACATCTTGAATCAACTTCCGAAAAAAACACTAGAAGAGGGAACACCATTTCAAGCTTTGTTCCGGGAGGAAGCCAAATCTTTCTCATCTAAAGGTGTTTGGGTGTTTATCAAGAAGCAGCTGGGCAGCATATTTTGGAAGAAGCAATGGCGAAAGAAACTAAAGCGATTGAAAAAAATAGAACTCGGACACTTGCGCCCTTGCCATTGGGACACAACCCAATTGAAGTAAAATGGGTATACAAAATAAAAAGGAATTCTGATGGTAGGGTAGATTAAACACAAGGTGAGACTCGTTGCAAAAGGGTATGTTCAACAACATGGTGTTGATTATGAAGAAGTTTTTGCGTCTGTTGCAAGACTGGACACAATTCGAATCATCCTTGCTGTTTCAGCTAACTGTGGATGGCAGACAGGTACACCATCTTGATGTGAAGTCGGCTTTCTTGAACGGCGAACTCAAGGAAGAGGTATACATAACTCAACCTGATGGATTTATTGTTAAAAATAAAGAACATCTTGTGTACAGGTTGAACAAGGCATTGTATGGCCTTCGTCAAGCTCCGCGAGTTTGGAACATGCGTTTAGATAAAATTTTAAAGCAACTTGGATTCACCAAATGTGCGCAAGAGCAGGCTGTTTACACGTGAGAAGGACAGTCCGTCCTAATTGTTGGTGTTTATGTTGACGATCTAATTGTCGCCGGAGAAAGCCTCAAGGAGATCGATTTGTTCAAGAAGCAAATGATGTCCGAATTCGAGATGAGTGATCTTGGATTGCTCACGTTTTATCTTGGGATTGAGGTAGCTCAAGAACAAGATTGGATTATCCTCAAGCAAAGCTCATATATGAAGAAGGTGTTGGATCAATTTGGTATGGGGGAATGCAATGCTACAAGAATACCGATGGAACAAAAGATACAACTTCACAAAGATCCGGAGGGAGAACCAGTCGATGAGACAGAATATCGACAGATTATTGGTTGCTTGAGATACTTACTGCACACTCGTCCCGATTTATCGTTTTCAGTGGGTATGCTAAGCCAATTCATAGAAAGGCCCACAATCATGCATTACAACGCAATAAAACAAGTGCTAAGAAATTTAAAAGTGACTATCACTTTGGACTTGTGTATGGAAGAGGTGGAGCTGAGGAAATAATCACCGGATACATAGACAATGATTTTTCTGGGGATGCGATGGATAGAAAGAGCACCGGAGGAATGACATTTTATATTGTTACGATTAATGGAATAAACTTTATTTTCGTTAATTCACAATTAGGGTACAATATTATATTTATACAAGAGATATATTAGGTAGGATATATATAAATATATACAATATATATATCAACATCCCCCTCAAACTCAAGGTGGAACGGTGGAACCCAACTTGAGTTTGCTAAAAAATGACTGAAAACGGCCTGGAAGGTGAGGTTTGGTGAATCCGTCGGCCGTCTGATCAACAGAGGAAATGGGAGACAAGGAGATGCTTCCACGAGCAACGTGATGACTTACAAGGTGACAGTCGATATCAATGTGCTTCGTACGCTCGTGGAATACATCATTCGTTGAAATCTTCATGGCGCTCTGACTGTCGCAATGGATAATAGTGGCAGAGGGCTGAGGCACTCCGAGATCAGCCAGCAGCCAGCGAAGCCATAGAAGCTCGACAGCGGTATCGGCAAGGGCTCTATATTCGGACTCTGCGCCGGACCGGGAGACAACCGTCTGTTTTTTGCAGCGCCACGAAATGAGCGAGTCGCCAAGGAAGAAGCAAAACCTGGTGGTCAAGCGGCGATCAGAGGGATCTCCTGCCCAATCAGCGTCAGAATACCCGGTCAAAACTAAGGAAAAACGAGCGGAATAATGAAGCCCATAAAGAAGAGTACCTTTGACGTACCGGAGAATCCGTAGGACAGCAGAATGATGAGTCTTACGAGGAGCAGACATAAACTGACTGACGATATGGACGGCATAAGCAATATCCGGTCGAGTGACAGTCAGGTAGATCAGACTTCCCACCAGCTGACGATACAAAGTAGGATCACCAAGGGGAACGCCGTCCATCGGAGTAAGAGGACAATTAGAATCAAGAGGTGTAGGAGCAGTCTTGGAGTCAGTGAGACCGGCACTAGATAGGAGGTCGGAGGCATAATTGGCTTGAGAGAGATAATATCCGTCGGAGGTGTCGGAGATCTCAAGTCCTAGGAAGTACCGAAGAGGCCCTAAACTCTTCATCTCAAAGTAGCGGTGTAGATGAGCCTGCAACTCAGAGATACCTGATGCATCATCTCCCGTAATGATCATGTCATCCATATAAAGCAATAAAATAGTAATTCCAGCTAACCCACGTCGAAGGAAGAGAACCGAATCATGATCGCTAGAAGTAAAGCCAAGCTGGAGTAGAACAGAGCTAAATTTCGAAAACCAAGCTCGAGGTGCCTGTTTCAAACCATATAGGGCACGGCGAAGTTTGCATACCTTGGAAGAGGTAGGAAAACCAGGAGGAGGAGACATGTAGATGTCCTCGGATAAATCACCATGCAAGAACGCATTCTTGACATCAAGCTGATGCAGGGGCCACCGACGAGCGGCAGCAATGGCGATAAGACAGCGGACAGAGGTGAGACGAGCAACCGGGGCAAATGTCTCCTCATAGTCGATACCATACTGTTGGGTGTAGCCTTTGGCTACCAAACGCGCCTTGTAGCGCTCGATGGATCCATCAGAGTGAGTTTTGATTCTGAATACCCACTTGCAGCCAATAGGTTTCTTGCCAGAGGGAAGATCAACCATATCCCACGTATGGGTTTTCTCCAAAGCCTGCAACTCCTCAGACATACCCTGCCGCCATAATGGATCTGCATACGCCTCACGAAAGGACCTGGGCTCATGATGGGACAAGATGGCAGAGAAGCAGTGATAATCAAGTAAGTAAGTAGAAAGGTGACTAAACCGAGTGGAACGACGAGGGCCAGGATCAGGGGCTGAGATCAAAATCGTGTTGGGCTCTGGTGATGGTGATGTATTGGAGTCGAGAGTAGAAGTAGGCTCGGGGATCAGCGTCGGTTCAGGAGGCGCAACCAGGACAGCGTCAGGAGCGGGAGACGGAGCCGTGTCACCGGAGGGGAATAGAGGTGGAGAGGACAAAGCAAAGAACGGAGACGAACTATCAAAGGGGACTTGAAAGTGGGACAAGGAAGAGAATTTGGTATCCTCCCAAAATATGACATGACAAAAAATACGTAGCCTATTGGAAATGGGATCCCAACAAAGATAACCCTTATGCTCTAACCCGTATCCCAAGAAGCAACACAGACGCGCGCGAGGTTCTAACTTAGTGCGCTCATGAGGAGGGAGGAGGACAAAACTGGCACAACCGAAAGGGCAGAGAAGACTATAATCAGGGGTATGATTAAATAGTCTTTCAAAAGGACTAACATTACCTAGGACAGAGGAAGGGACACGATTTATAATATGGACAGCGGTGAGTGCGGCTTCCCCCCAAAAACGATCCGGACAAGAGGCAGATAAGAGAAGGGTGCAGACTGTATCGAGGATATGTCGGTGTTTACGTTCGGCGCGACTATTTTGTGGAGAGGTGTATGGGCAGGAGCGTTGGACAACAGTACCTTGATCAGATAAGAAACGAAGAAATGATGAATCAGTATACTCAAGAGCATTATCTGTGCGGAGAGTTTTTATGGTAGAGGAAAATTGGGTATGTATCATTTTAGCAAAGGTCTTATAAATAGATGGAAGTTCAGAACGATGCCGCAGAAGGTAAATCCATGTAAAGCGAGAATAGTCATCAATAAAAATCACAAAATAATGAGAACCATTCATAGACACAGTGGGCGAAGGTCCCCAAATATCCGAGTGAACTAAGGAAAACGGTGTATCCGCAATAGAAGTACTATGAGGAAATGACAAGGCAGGTTGTTTTCCCAATGAACAATCCACACAATGAAAAGACTCAAACTTGACAGAACCCAAACTACCTTGACTAATCAAAGACCTGACTTTATTGGAGGACGCATGACTGAGACGATGATGCCACTGAAGGCAGGATAGTGTAGAGGTGGTGGCAGCCGAGATAGAGGGACGAGGGACCTGGAGTGACGTAAGTTCAAATAAGCGGCCCGTCTTCCGGCCTTTCCCAAGAGTCCGCCCGGTTTGCGCGTCCTGAACCTGCACACCAGTAGAAGAAAAAATCACTGTGAGACCTTGATCAACTAATTGACCAACGGAAATCAAATTTAAGGTTAATTGAGGGATACAGTATGTGTCGGGGAGGGATAAGGATGAGGTGGATGTATGTCCGGTATGGGTGATGCGCATATGGGTACTATTTGCAGTAAGGATATGAGGTAAGGATGGTGCGGTGGATGTGGAGGTCATAAGGCGTATATCAAAGGTCATATGATTACTGCAAGTAGAATCAAAATACTAAGGGGAGTTACCTGATGTGGTAGACATGGCGGTATTGGAAGATAGAACCTGTTTAAGAAGAGCTTCCAGGTCTTGAATTGTAGGAGGCGCAGGCGCAGCCGCAGGCGTGACAGAGGCTGTGACAAATGAGGTACCAGACTGAGGTCCACGAGAATGCCGAGGCTTGTAGTTACTACTGCCAGAGCGAGACGGCCTAGTGGGGCAATACTGTATGGTATGGCCTAAAAAATGATAGTAGTGACACTCCACCTTTGGGCAATGACCGAAGTCATGATCAGAAGACTGACATCTTTTGCAGTGATGAGAACGACTCTGAGTAGGAGTTCGGGCGGTGACCGCAAGAGCAGAATCAAGCTGAAGAGCCTTAGCTAGGTGGAGACGAGTTTCCTCAAACAGAATCTCCTGAATAGCTGCATCCAAGGTAGGAAGTGGATGCC
This sequence comes from Andrographis paniculata, assembly GCF_009805555.1. Taxonomy (NCBI): domain Eukaryota; kingdom Viridiplantae; phylum Streptophyta; class Magnoliopsida; order Lamiales; family Acanthaceae; genus Andrographis; species Andrographis paniculata. The sequence continues at coordinate 3,613,956 of NW_026137391.1, read as the reverse complement.
GATGTAACAAAGAGGCACGAACTTCCTCATACTCTGGATGCAAAGCCATCAAGACCTGAATGAGGCTGATCAGGACTGATCTTTGCTTGATCCAATCGATGCCAAAGGGGTTGCACTTGGGCAAGGAAGTCGTTGATAGATTGTCCTGGTTCCTGTTTTAGATCATGGAGAGTGCTCCATAACTGATAATAGTGTGCCAAACCAGTAGCACGGAAGCGGACTGCCAAGAAATCCCACGCTGCCTTGGCAGAGTCAAATTGGGCAAGCTGAACATGGATCGCCGGAGTGGAAGTATTGCGCAACCAAGTGAGAATTTGATGGTTCTTACTATCCTAATCCTCCAATTTTTCAATATAGGATTCAACAACTGTGGTGGTAGGCGTAACTTCTCCTATAGAATCCGGAGCAATGGGAGCAACTATATCTCCCGTAACAATTCGCCACAATTTCCGACCTATCAAAAAATTTTTTATCGATTGTGCCCACAAACTGTAATTATTTCTGGACAGAACAACATTGATCCGAATATGTACATCCATCTTTTCCATAGAAATTCAAGAGAAGACAATATCTCAAACCTCAAGCCGAAAGCCGAAATGACAGAAACACAAGAAAATCGAATCGAACCCGAAACACTAAAAGTCAACCGGATACAAACACTGCTCAAATGGAAGAAGTGAAGATACCATCGCAGAGGAAATCAAATTCTGAATATGATGGTGCAAAGATCGCCGCCAACGGCCGCCGCAATGCGCCTCCACGCGCCGGCGAGGCGTTCGGCCGGAAAACTCGTCAGGCGCGTGTGAGGCTCACGCGCCACCGTTCGCCGAACTGTTCCGGAGTCCGGCTGGTCTCATGGCGGCGAAGACGATGGTGGTGGCGGTGACAGTCGGAAGTGGTCGGAAATATGCTATCTGGAATGCGTGGGTTGTTTCGATTTGGTCGGGAAAAAACATGGCTTTGATACCATGTTACGATTAATGGAATAAACTTTATTTTCATTAATTCACAATTAGGGTACAATATTATATTTATACAAGAGATATATTAGGTAGGATATATATATATAAATATATACAATATATATATATCAACATATATCAATGACAGTCTTCTATCATGAAACTCTCAAAAACAAAAAACTGTGGCCTTGTCATCGTGTGATGCTGAATTCATGGCATCAACGGCAGCAACATGTCAAGCTTTATGGTTGAGGAACTTGTTAGGAAAGCTAACAAAGCAAGAGCAAAAGCTGGTAAAATTGTTCGTTGATAATTAGTCCGTTATTTCTTTAATGAAAAATCCCGTGTTTCATGGACGGAGTAAGCACATCAATACACAGTATCATTTAATTCGAGAATGTGTTGAAGGGAGACAAATTGTATTGGAGCATATTCAAACGGAAAAGCAACGAGCTGATGCGCTAACGAAAGCCTTGCCAAGAGTAAAGTTTGAAGAAAAGCAGTACCTACTAGGCGCACGTGATCTTGGACCATGTCAGAATTAAGGGGGAGCATGTTGGAACAGTTCAAATTAATTCCTTCATGGAAGTTATCCCATAATCACTATTTTAATTTTATTTTTTAATTTTGCATTTAGTGTGTTCAAAGAAGCGATTATGGTATGCAGGTTTCTATGCATTTGTAGGCATTAAAATGCATTTACTTTTATTTTTTTTAATTATAGTGTAAGCCTGTTATATTGCAAAAGAGAAAGAAAAGATATACGATTTCTCCTTTCCACAGCCTAGTGTCTTTATAGGATTTTCTACCACTCTCTGATTTTATGATTTTCTACCACTCTCTGATTTTATTTTCCAACATCAATATCTTCAGAATCCAACTCATATTCTCCCATGGCTGCTGGAAAGAAGAAATCAGAAACAGAAGCTTCACTGCCGATGCTCCTTACTCCTTATCTTGCTAACTAACGCCGAAGATTATCAAATCATCGATCAACTCAGCATGGCACACCTTCCCAAAATATTGGTGGTTGCAATCAAGATCATCAACTTTAATATCACTGAGACGAAGGTCAAGTTTCTAATGGCCTAAATAGAAACATCATCTTTTTCTAACATCCATTCTTCAAAGCTCCAATGAAGACGAGAACCATTTTTGGGTGGTTATGGCTTACATCTGTAAATGTTGATCATGACGTGGTCGTTGTCGACATTCAACCACTGATTTCATTGGAAGGCAAAAATCTACATAGATGCCATTGCTGAGTTGATTGAGGATTTGATAATCGTCGGCGCCGGTGCCAATATAATACAGAGTGTCGTCAGTCAAATTTTTGCTTTTAGGTTTCTTCTTTTCCACCAGGGAGAATATAAGTTGGGTTGTTGATAGAAGGTGCAGTGATTAATTAGGGTTTCAAGAAAATGAGGCAGTTCTTTTCTTGCCATTTTATGTCTTAGTGAGATTATGCTTCCAAACTTTTTTTCCTAAATATATTTAGTAAGAAAAAAAAACATGAGCTTCTAGCATCCTAGAGTTTGATTTATGTATCTATATATACTTATGTATTCTTTCAATTTTCCATTCTCAAATTACTTGGTATTTGGCTTGGTTGTCCCAAACTTATATCATTCTCGTATAATTGAATTACCAAATTCTTGTGTTCTTATCTATTTTTTTAAATTTCTATTTTTCGCAATACTAACTTCAATAGTATAAGTCATTAAAATGATATTCGTAGTTGATCTTTTGGAATTTTTAATCTTCTTAAAAAAAATAAATGTTAACCAGACTTTAAATAGTAATTTCAATGTGGTATTTTTTGATAAAATTAATAAATTTTTAAAAGGAATAATGATCGAAGATTTTAGGAGATTTAAAAATATCTTTTCAGATACGAAAAATGAAAAAATAAATTACAAAAATTAAATCCAATTAACAAGCTATAGAATATACGTATCTCGAAAGTGATGAAGCGAGGCGTTTGTGTCTGACTTTGTGTTCCTTAATGGCTAAATTTTCATGAATGAAATTAGTGGGATGACGATGGCGTGGTAGAGAAATTTATATGTATAATTCCAGGGCGGCTCGAAGGAATGAGTGTGATCGCTTTTGCTTGCTTAAGCCGATTCTCGACTAGGTTGGTACTTCACCTTAGGGGATTTACAACGAGGCTTCAGCGATATCCGGCGAAGAACATTATAAGCAAGAAACTGTATTGTCACTAGAAATTTTTGTAACCCAATAGACCATCGCCTATGCCCCATGAATTATCCTTTCAACCGTTCCGCTAGTGGCTCTACCCCTCTGATACCTCTCTTTAATCGGAATTGAATTCAAAATAACAACTAAGCAGGTCGATAAAGCTCCCGCATACTTAGCTACGTTGAACTATCCGGAATATGTTTGTGACATGAGACAGGGCTGAAATAGTCGATTCTTCTATCGCCCTTTCGCAACCTTGTCGAATCTAACTTAAACAATTCAAATCAAACATAGAATTTTTGGGTGAAGGTGAGGTGGATAAATATGATATAAATTTTACTAGCTAAAATAATATGTTGGAATTAAAAGAAAATAAGGAGAAAATCAATTTGCTCGCGACACAAAATCGAAAATCTCGTATTATTAAACTAGACAAAAATATGGAGAAAAATATTTTTGGAGAAGACTGGAGTGTATGGAATGATGAGTTGTGTGTATATGGGTGTATATATGGTGTATTTAATATACAATTAGAGAAGACATTTATAGGGAGAAAAAATCTTCGAGAAGCTTCGCGGTCACAACCGCCCATAAATAACTACCTCTAAAAATAACTATTAATAATTAATTATTAACTTACTAATAACTATTTATTTTCTAGAAGGATCTAGGATAAAAAAAAATACACAATATAGCCAAAAATTGGCTAAAAAGTAGTGCCAGGAATTTAATTAAGGGAGCTGGGAGAGTGCAGTAAATGTAGGAGCTGAGGGAGCCTGGGCAATAAATGGTACAATAATTGCGGTACAGAATTAATGCAGCCGCCGCTCATGGATTCCGCGCGGCCGGCGCTTGCTTTTCATGTATCCGTCGCTTAGATTCCGCGCCAGCCGTCGCTTCGCTCACTTCCATGCATGGCCTTCCACGCTCATAAATGCAGCCGCCACTCACGAATTAGTGGACATAGAATTCCGCTTTGCTCCACTTTCTATGCAGTTGCAATCGCTTTGCGCACGGCCGTCATCGCTTTTTGCACAACCGTCATCGCTTTCCGTGCTTGCTTAGTTCCATCCATGGCTTTTTACATCCCAAAAAAGAGCACGTCGCCGTCAAGATCATCATCAATAGCTTCACCCTCAACAAACCCTAAACCTCAGGTTTGTTGAGGATGAAGCTGTTGATGATGATCTTGACGGCGACGTGCTCTTTCTTAGCGATGCAAAAGGCTCTGCAGACGTAGTTTATGGTTCCATCGCAGAGTTGTTCGAGAAGATTATAGGCATCCTGGGTGGTAAGGTAGGGGCTACGGATGGCTTCTCCTGCAGATTCTTCTTATTTGGATTTGGATTTAGGGAGTTTTGGTTATCTCCCATTGCAGTTGTCTGGAGGTGGAAGATGAGTGGTTGGCTAGGGTTTTTAAGAAAACTGGGGATGACGAAAGGGATTGGAAACTATAACCCTATGGGTGAATTGTGTATATTTCTCATTTCGTCAAAGGTTTAATCCAATGACATTACCATTCCTGAGTTGATCGATGATTTGATAATTGGCGGCGTTAGTTAGGAAGATAAAAACTAAAGAGTGTCGTCAGTGAAGTTCCTGCTTCTGATTTCTTCTTTCCAGCAGCCATGGGAGAATATGAGTTGGATTCTTGAGAGAAGGCGTAGTGAGTGACTGATTACATTTCAAGAAAAATGAGACTTAACGTGTGGAGTGCAAGTATATAAAGTACGTAATTCTACGGTTTCCTTTAACTAGAAGACAGTTCTTTATATTTTAACCGATAAATTAATACTCTCTCATTCCGATAAATTTACAACATCAAAAAGGTGATAAAAGTATATAATATAGTTGGGGATATTCTTCAAAATTTAAGTATAAATTAAATAAAAGAGAGAATGTAATAAAAGTAGTGATATTGGATGTGTAAATAAGTATTATATGAAGGATAATAGTTAAATATTATTTAATTGGCTTTGCCAAACTTAGTAATAAGAATAAATTTGACGAAAGAAAGAGTATATCTGTTGATGTATTTTTTCAACAAACAAAAAGTAAAATCCGAAAATAGGAAATTATTTTCGAACTTGATATATTTAGCATCTGAGATTAGAAATCTCTAAACACTGTACGGTACAGAAAATTAACTGGAAATTAAAATGCTGAAAATTTAAATGATGATCCCCGAATCATTGACTTTGTCGTCGTTTAAAGTTGATTGAAGATACCTTGTCAGTTGAAAATTTTAATCCTTAAATACTCTTCAGAAACGGTACTGGAAACCGTCACCTAAACGGTTAAAACGCCTCTTTTTCAACCGTCTGCTAACCCTTCTCCTACTGACACGTGCCCTCAGCCGACCAAATTATCATTCTCACTCACTCTCAACAATATCCAACTCTTTGGACCGACCGCAGACCTTCCACCCTTTTGGCCCAAACGCAACTCTTCCGCACTATTGGTCCGACCGCAAATCTTCCGCCATTTATGGACCGACTGCAGTCCTCACGCCTTATTGGCCCGACTGCAAACCTTCCGCCTTTCAGACCACCCGACTTGTTTGGTCCAGCGGCGAACCTCCCGACTTACAGACCACCGACATGTTGGTCCAGCCGCAAACCTCCCGACTTACAGACCATCCAACTTGTTGGTCCAGCCGCAAACCTCCCGACTTACAGACCATCCGACTTGCTGGTCCAGCCGCAAACCTCCCGACTTACACATCGTCTGACTCACGGACCTTCCGACCTACGGACCTTCCGACCTGCGGACTTTCCGACCTGCGGACCTTCCGACCCGCTATTTCCTTAGAAATACATCTACGTTACCTGAGTTCCCCGCAATGCCCCTCGACCAGTTTAATCATCTCAATTGTTAGGCCCATTTTTTCTTTTTACCTTGGGCTTTTTAACCTAATTCTAAATTTCATCCGTAACAACTTGCCCGCGCCATTGGACTTTCAAACGCCATTTATCAATCACCGTTTGGAAGTTCATAAACCACAGCCCCATTGAGGAATTGCCTCTGCAACTACAATCAGTTTTTTTCAACACATTGTGTCACAAGACTCCCCATTTCTTCAAAACTACTCATGTTAATTGAAATCTCTGCAACTCCAAACCATGACGAATCAATACATCCCCGCACTCCCCTTCGACGGATCAATCCCTGAAACCACTCTTTTGTCGACGAAAATGCTCACTCCAATCATTCGTCCATATTGCACTACTTCTGAAGACTCCAACCAAATGAGAGAAGTCTTGGAAGCCCGAAACCTACTAGCTGTCAACAATCCTAAGTACAATGTAGTCCGCCTCCATGACAACATCAAAACTCATTTGACGGACCCCAAGGATCCATACCGTACCTGGTACCAAAGAGTAGCAGAACATTTCCAGGATCAATGGAAAAATCAACAGATCGATCAAGCCATACGTCTGTCTACTCTCCCATGTCATTTACATGAGAAAGTTCTTCTAGCAATGGCGGCGTTTTGGCACCCTGAGATTTGCGCCTTCCTTCTTCCAACAGCCCCCATCGGCCCCACCCTCATGGATGTGGCCATGATCGCTCATCTGCCAATCGTAGGGGAAGACCCTATAATGGGTACCCTAGACGGACAAGAGCCCAGAGCAGACCATACAGGTTGATCCCTGGCTAGCATTAAGCAATGGGGCTGGACCAAATTTTTAAATGATCAACAAGGAGCAGATGGTACCCCTGTCACCGACCGCGAGCATATTGCCTTCCTGCTCTTTTGGCTCTGTAAGTATGTCATCATTTCTCCTTCGAAGTGTGTTCTTCCTACTCACCTTGATTTGGCCATACATATAGCCTCTGGCCGTTTCTTTTCTCTGGGTACTCTTTTCCTTGCCAATCTTTTTGAAGGGTTATCCAAGGTTAGCACCCGCCTTACAGATAAAGACGGTAAAAAATTAGACACCGCTGCGTCGGGTCCTTTTTGGTTCCTGGAACTATGGTTCCGTCTCTATTTTCCCGACGCTTTCCAACTCGGTCATCCTCCCGTTGCCCCCACATCTGAGAAGTCTCTAGGAATAGCCCTTAACCGACTTTGCTTAGGTTGCAGCAACCTCCAAGCGTCCGACCCTATCATAACTGCCATTCTTGCTGATAATCGTAATAACACCCATTTCTACATACATAGAAGGTATATTGGTTATGCATCCGGCCTGTTTTGGCCATTCCCTGTGTTCTCACCTTTGTCCGAACCAGACCCACTTCCTCATCCCACTTACTCCTTCTCCTGGGATGCTGCTCTTAAGCCCAGGTCCTTATTTGTCGGCAAGAAAATCGATAAGAAGGGTCACAAAGCGTTTTATACCTTCAGCTATCAACCTCAGTTTTTGGCACGCCAATTCGGATGCCAACAAGGCTTGCCTGGTCCCATTGCTCATCCGCATTTAATAATTCAAAGTCCGGATGGAAGAGTCATTCCTGAATTGATCGCCCCTTATGTATCCCAACTTACCAGTTATATAACTTCCAACTCTTACATTCCTTTCCGGACCTCTCCAGCTTCAGCCGAATCCTTTTGTGAATGGTGGTCGGTTACTTGGGCCTTAATTGCCCCTGACAAGGATCGCTTGCTGGGCATTCTCCTTCCCCTACCTGCGTTGACATTAGGGACGACCCCACTGACTAATATCCGAAGGAAATTAATTACTCAGGGCACTGGGTCGGGCACTCCACATAGGAAAAGAAGAGCCTCTCAGACTCAAGCTATTCCCCTTTCTGGAGACAACCAACTGACCTTAAAAAACCGCCCATTAGGTCGGGCCCCTATAAAGACCCGACCTTGTCCAGGTATAATCTCATATTCTCAACTTAACTTGATCCTTTCCTTACCATGGTATTAATCCTTATTTTTATATTCAGGTCTGACTTCAGCCAAGGCGACCGCCCAACCTGCTTTCAACTCAAATAAAGCAGCAGAGCCACCAACCGACCAACTACACGAACCTGAACCCCCAACCAAATGCCAGGCCTCGAAGAAAACGCCTTCATCCGCCGAACAGCAAGAACAAGGGTCTCATCTTCCAGTGAGGCGACTGCTTCAGAGATGGGTAGATTACCTTATGTCGCTTCAGACCCATCTCTGTCTCATATGGCATCAATGGCCACGCCTGCATCCGCCTCTACTGCAGACGCCTCTGATGTGGTCGCTTCAAAAGACAGAAATGTCACTGATGCGGTCATTCAAATCACTCCTGACGAACCAGCTGTGGCCGCCCCAGAAGCGCCCGACCAAGGAGCAGCCGATGTGAGGGCAGCCGTCCTGGAGGCAGCCGACCCAAGGGTAGCGAACCCTCCTCCAGAAGCGGACAGACAGGCAGAAGAACCTATACTTGTTCAACCGAGGGGACTCTTACAAGAGTTACAAGAGATTCCCTCATCTGAATCAGAGATCTCTGTTAACCTGGTAGACATTTGTGATTCCCTCTTCCAAATTGTAAGTTAATGTTTACATGATCCTTAAATCACTATATCTCCATCATTCAGGGACCCAGATCCAAACCTCAACGTCCATTTGAAGCAGCCGACGAATCGGTTATAAAAGTGCCAGTCGCTCATCCATCCAGACCTATGGCTATTCTGGCACCTTCAGTGACCACCATCCGTCCAGAGGTAAGAACAATTTCTACAATCAATTCTCAATATTTATGCTCCATTCAGTCTGAAATAAACATCTTTTATTTCATGGATGTTCTGATCTAGCCCTCTTGTCGGTTGTCCCCATTCCGACGGACGTCCGAACTATAATTGCACAGGCTGTTGACCAGTCTTTCCCCGACCTGGGATCAGACTTGCTTGACAGCCTTCTTCAAGCCATTGGTGGTCTTTTGTTTTAAATATCTTCAGAGTCGGCTGCTACCTCCATTCTTCACCAGTTGATGGAGCGACTATCTGAACTCCGAAATGAAGTTTTGTTCGCTCGTGTTCTGACAACTGAAACGCCTTTGCCCAACTTGGACCAAATAAGTCTGGAGGCTTCCTTGACCAAAACCAAAGAATCCATTCAACATACGATTGGCCGACTAGAAGGCCTTAATAATGCCAAGGCACAAATAGAGGGATCAATCCAGCAAAAAGAAGCAGAACTGAGGGTGCTTCATCAAGAAAAGTCAGTCCTGGAAGGCCATATAAATGACGAGCAGTGCCTGATTGATCGATACCAAAACAATGCAGCCGACCTAGACCAGGAGTTAAAGATTCACGCCCGATCCCAATTCATAAGGCAATATCAGTCGGCTGCCAATAACAGGCGACTTTCAAGAACAGAAGACAAATGGTCCCAGATTAAACTTCTTTTAGGATCTTTTTTGTAAACTTTTGGAAAATTTGACCTGGTAAATAAAATTTTATCCTATTGTTAATGATCACTTTCCAAATTTCCAACCCTCCGGGGAACCAATCAATTCATCTCCTTTATAAACACTTGCAGTCTATGCAAACCAGCAAACAAGCGTTTATCCATAAATCAAACCCTGAACACACCTGCTAACAGATATTAAAATGCCACCCCACCGTCCTCATGTTCCTGTAAACAATTGGCAAGGTGTTATTCAACCCTTTTTTGTGGGTAATCATCCAGTTGGAGGTAATGCCTAAGACCTGCTATGCATCCTCAAGCAATTAGATTTCAAATTCAGATTTTCCCAACGAGGCAGAAAAATCATTCATCGCGTTATTCGCCTGATGGAAAACGTGCTATAAGGATATGAAACTCTTCGGGATATACAAAATCGTCTTCCCGACATTGATCATCACATAGATTTGATTGAACACCATGTGACAGCCATACTCCTAGACCTTGGTTGGGATCATACCTTCTCCAATAAACGCGTAGTCTTTTCAAGATTACGCACTCTTGTTGATCGTAAATGCCAAGCCGTGACAGATATGAAAGCCCGAACTGACTATGATCTTGAGAAGATGCAAGATCAGTGGGAGAAGTATCGACCTAGCTTAGAGGACCTTGTTGATGAAGAGCCATAACTAATCCTTAATCACTGGAATGAAGATTCTGACTCAGGAGAAAGTAATCCTCTCCATGATTCAACATTTGATAATGAATGAACCCTTGTTAGGTTCGAACCCTTGGCAAATGGGTTCTGAAAAAACTTACTGTTTCATGCTTTCTTGTTATCTGAAAAGATAGGAAAATACCTCTTCAGATATCTAGCATTAATATAGTTGTGTACCATTTTACCTTCTCGATTTATAATAATAAAGGCACCATTTCTGATTTCCTTTTGAATTATGAATGGCCCCTCCCAATTCGGGGACCACTTTCCTAATTGATCAATCTTCTTATATGTTGGAAGAATAGTCTTCCAGACCAGGTCTCCTTCTTTGAATCTTCTGTAAAAGATTTTCTTTCCATAAGTCTTAGCCCTGATCTCATTTTGCTTCACAATCTGATCAATTGCATGAAGTCGGTTGACATCTAGACTTTCCAATTGCTGCAACATCAATCGTTGATATTCCTCAGTAAATTCATCATTGGTAAAACTTGCGCGTCCAGATGAGACTTGCACTTTGGCTGGCAACACAGCGTCTTGTCCAAAGGTGAGTTGATATGGTGAAAACCCTGTAGCAGAACTTCTGTTATTCCTATGTGCCCATAAGGTCGAGATAACAACAAATTCCATTTCTTTGGGTTCCCTTCAATCGTTTTCTTGATTATCCCAATAATAATCTTGTTAGCTGCTTCTGCCTGCCCATTAGCTTGGGGATGATAAGGAGAAGAATGATTCAGACGAATACCAAACTCTGCCAAGAAGCTTAAAAGCTTCTCCCCAGTAAAGACCAAACCTTGGTCGGTTGTTACTGAATAAGGAATACCATACCTATACATGATCTGATTAAGCACAAAATCGATCACCTCCTTCTGATCCACATTTTTCAAAGCAACCGCCTCCACCCATTTGGTGAAATAGTCTGTTGCAACCAGAATAAGACAATGATTCTTGGATGAGGGAAGATGAATTTTACCAATGATATCCATAGCCCAAGATTTAAAAGGCCATGGTTTTACCATAGCTTGCAATTCTGTGACTGGTAAATGAATTAACTGCCCATGCCTCTGACATTCTTGGCAGCCATTGGCAAATTGTATGCAGTTTTCAAAAATCTTTGGCCAAAAGAAACCTAAACAATGAATAGCCCATCTCATATTCAGAACTGCCCAATGAGCTCTACAAATTCCACTGTGCACTTCTGTCATTACCTCCAAAGCCTGCTAGGGCCCCAAACATTTCAAGAGCAATCCTTCGAATGTTCTTTTATATAGCACTCCTTCTACCAATTGGAATCGCAAAGCTTTCAGTCGAATTCCAATCGGTACATTTGCTTCTGGATCTTGTAAATACATGACAAGTTCTGTCCTCCAGTCGGTTCTTGTTTCTGTCTCTGGGCCGACCTCTGCACATATATCTTTTAGGATTCCCTTTCAAGCTTTTTGAGCTAAATCGTCTGAAAATTGATTCTTCTTTCTAGGGATGAACTCAATTATCACTTCGGAGATCTTCGATAGCAACCGACCTACCAAATCTCTGTATCTGCGTAGGTGGGGATAATTGAAAACATACTGTTTGTTTACTTGGTTAATCACCAACTGAGAATCTCCTTTTATAATAACCGACTGAACTTTCCTAGCTATCAAAGCCTCAAATCCCAAGATTAAAGCCTCATATTCCGCTGAATTATGGGTCATGGCTTCTAATTGCAACTGCAGATTAATCCTTTGGCCATCTGGCCCTTCTAACAAAACTCTTGCGCCCGATCTGTTTCCTGAGGTAGAACTATCAAAAAACATTAGCCAATTTCGGGTACTAACATAGGACATGCCCCTGGTCGGTTGCTGCTCATGACCTGCGAAGTCTACCAAAAAGTCTGCTATTGCTTGGCCTTTGACCGCCCTCAAAGGGGAATGATACAAATCAAAAGGTGCTAATTTAATGATCCACTTCATGAGTCTACCCTGCATCGTAGGTTTTTGTAAAATTAACTTGATAAGATCCATCTTTGAAATAACCTCAACTCTTCTGCGCAACATATAATGTTCAAGTTTGGTGCATGCAAACACCAATGAATAACACATCTTCTCTGGCATTGTATAGTTTAATTCTGGTCCTGTGAGAGTCTTGCAAAAATAATAAATTGTCATTTCCTTTCCATCATCACCATCTTGAGCCAATAAGCAACTGACCACTTCATAGGTATTTGCCAAATAAAGTTTGAGGGGCCGACCTTCCTTGGGAGGCATCAACATAGGTGGTTGGGCCAGTGCTTGCTTTATAGCCTCTAAAGCTGTCAGTTGGTCTGGTCCCCACTCAAAGGCGCTTCCTCCTGCCTTCAATAATTTGGTGATTGGTCTGACCTTGCCAGCAGCATTGGAAATGAACCGCCTGAGATAATTTATCTTTCCCAAAAGAATTTGAATTTCCTTAACCGTCTTGGGTGGTCGGCTGGCAAGAATTGCCTTGGCTTTATTAGCATCAATCTCAATTCCTCTTTCATGAACCAAAAACCCCAAAAAACTCCCGGCTAATATACCGAAAGCACACTAAGTCGGGTTCATTTTCAATTTGTACTTCTTCATCCGACTGAAAGCATCTTTAAGATCCCTCACATGTTCCTCAAAACTAGAAGATTTGACGATAACATCATCAATATATACTTCCATAGACTTACCAATGAGATCATGAAAAATTGAGTTCATGGCCCTTTGATAAGTCGCCCCAGCATTCTTCAAGCCAAAAGGCATAACTGTCCACTCATAAATACCTAATGCTCCTGGAAATCTTAATGTTGTCTTGTGAATATCTTCCTCTGCCAAAAAGATTTGGTTATATCCTGCATAACCATCCATCAAACTGAGAATTCTGTGCCCTGCTGCTGAGTCAATTAACATGTCGGTCATAGGCATCACATACTCATCTTTAGGAGTGGCCATATTAAGATCTCTAAAATCGATGCATATCCTGATTTTACCATTATTTTTAACCACTGGTACAATATTGGCCAACCAATCCGCATAACGGCAAGGTCAGATGAAACCTACTTTAAGAAGCTTCTGAATCTCTTCTTTGATCTGAGGCATCTAGTCAGGACTCATACGTCTTGGAGATTGCTTACAAGGCTTGAAATCCTTCTTAATGGGCAATCAATGTTCTATCAGACTTCGCTCTAAACCAGACATTTCTGAATAGTCCCAAGCTAAACAATCAATATTGTTCACTACAAGCAAAAATTATTTTTATAACAGAACTTTTTTGTCTCTAAATCTATTTTTTCCGTTACTAATGACATTAGAGAAGGAAATGGTAATGAAATTACGTTAGCTACGTGAACTTTATGGACGAAATTCCGTTAAAAATATTTTTTTTTTTGTAGTGGTTTCTTATAACCTCGAGCATCAATTTTTGTTGCTCTTCAGACAAATAACCACTCATCCTGATTATTTTTTTAACAAGCTCGGTTCCTAAGTTGAAATCCAATAAAGGATCTTGCGCTGAGAAAGCTGGCTCTGTTTTCTCTAATAAATCAGGCCAATGAAATTGCTCATTTTCTTGGAAATGAACATCATATATCTTTCTATTTTTTTCTACTTTTTTCAAAAACTGGTCTAAATAATACTGATTAATAAATACACTACAATCTTGTAAATCTGCACCTTCCATAAGAAATATACTATTAAAAGTGGGTCTGGCTTACTCAAGAGCTATATAATACAATTGTTCTTTTAAAAGAACATTGAATTATGGCC